>NC_059331.1:57130788-57437913 GCF_018350155.1 Leopardus geoffroyi
TGTCTGCCCCTCTGCTGCTTGTGCTCTGTCTCTCGCATTGTCTCAAAAATAAATAAACGTTGGGGCGCCTGGGTGGCTCAGTCGGTTAAGCGCCCGACTTCAGCCAGGTCATGATCTCGCGGTCCTCGAGTTCGAGCCCCGCGTCGGGCTCTGGGCGGATGGCTCAGAGCCTGGAGCCTGTTTCCGATTCTGTGCCTCCCTCTCTCTCTGCCCCTCCCCTGTTCATGCTCTGTCTCTCTCTGTCCCAAAAATAAATAAAAGTTGAAAAAAAAATTAAAAAAAAAAAAGATTAGAGAAACCTGGGGCACCTGAGTAGCTCAGTCGTTAAGTGTCCAACTCTGACTCAGATCATGATCTCATGGTTTGTGAGTTCGAGCCCCGTGTGGGGCTCTGGGCTGACAGCTCAGAGCCTGGAGCCTGCTTCAGGCTCCCTCTGTGTCTCCCTCTGTCTGCCCCTCTGCTGCTTGTGCTCTGTCTCTCGCATTGTCTCAAAAATAAATAAACGTTGGGGCGCCTGGGTGGCTCAGTCGGTTAAGCATCCGACTTAGGCTCAGGTCATGATCTCGCGGTCCTCGAGTTCGAGTCCCGCGTCAGGCTCTGTGCTGACAGCTCAGAGCCTGGAGCCTGTTTCAGATTCTGTGTCTCCCTCTCTCTCTGACCCTCCCCCGTTCATGCTGTCTCACCCTGTCAAAAATAAATAAATATATTAAAAATAAATAAATAAATAAACGTTAAAAAAAAAAAAGATTAGAGAAACCTAAGGCCGCCTGGGTGGCTTGGTCGGTCGGTTACTTTGGCTCAGGTCATGATCTCACAACTTGTGGGTTTGAGCCCCTCATCAGGCTCTGTGCTGACAGCTCAGAGCCTGGAGCCCACTTTGGATTCTGTTTCCCTCTTTCTGCCCCTCCCCCACTCACACTCTGTCTCTCTCCTTCAAAAATAAACATTAAAAAAAAAAAAAAAAAGATTAGAGAAACCCAGAAAAAGGCTCAGAAGTGGAAAGACCATTGAACATAAGACCTCCCACTATGCCTGCTTTCCCCTCTTAATCTTTAACCCTTGGTGTTCCCGAAGGTTCTGTCCTTGGCTGCTTTCTCTCCTCACTCCCTAATTTCCCTGTTTCAACTGCCATTTACCGAAGAGGAAAGGAGGCAATGGGAAAGTTACCTAAGTTAAATTTGGGGAAGGGGTAGAATGAAAATGACCAAAACAAACGAGCACATGTGAGTCCACCTGCTCAAAGGAGATAGCCCTTATTCAAATCTAGTTACTTGTCTTTGGAGAATATGGGATTAGGGTTGCCAGATGTCTTTTTTTTTTTTTTTTTTTTTTTCTTAAGAGAGAGAAAGAGAGTGTTCACACCCACGCAGGTAAAGGAGGGGCAGAGGGAGAGAGAATCTTAAGCAGTCTCCACCCTCGGCTGGGAGCCCGAGGTGGGACTCGATCTCACAACTGTGAGATCATGAGCTAAGTGGAAAACAAGAGCCAGGTGCATAATCAACTGAGCCACGCAGGCACCTGAGATGTCTCATTTTTTGACAGAAGTTGAAATTCTTGGTTCTTATGACAAATTTCCCAGTTTCAACTGCTTTAGACTTATTTTTTAAACGGCAGAGGGGGTGCCTGGGTGGCTCAATCAGTTGAGCGTCTGACTTCAGCTCAAGTCATGATCTTACAGTTGGTGAGTTCGAGCCCCACATTGGGCTCTCTGCTGTCAGCACAGAACCCACTTCAGATCCTCTATCCCTTTGGTCTCTGCCTCTCCCCTGCTTGCTCTCTCTCTCTCAAAAATAAATAAATATTAAAAAAATAAAAATAAAGTAAAATAAAATTAACAAAATTGCAGCGGGGATGCCTGGGTGGCTCAGTTGGTTAAACGTCTGACTCTTGACTTTGGCTCAGGTCATGATCTCACAGTTCGTGAGTTCAAGCCCTGTGTCCAACTCCAGGCTGACAACGTGGAGCCTGCTTGGGATTCTCTTTCGTCTCTCTCTGCCCCTTCCCCTGCTCACACGTGCGTGTGTATACACGTGTTTTCTCTCTCAGCATAAATAAATAAACTTAAAAAAAAAAGCGTTATGCTAAAAAAAAATTGCATAGGATTTTTATGGGACTAAAACGACTCTCCATGATACTATAATGCATATCATTATAAATTTCTCCAAACCCAAAGAATGTTCAGTGCCAAGAGTGAATCCTAATGTAAACTATGGGCTTTAGGTGATTATGATGTGTCAGTGTAGGTTCACTGACCATAACAAATACACCATTCTGGTGGGGGATGTTGAGAGTGGGGGACAGTACGTGTGTGTCCAGGCAGAGGGTATAGGTGAACTCTCCGTATCTTCCACTCAATTTTCCCAGGAACCTAAAACTACTCTAAAAAATAGTGTCTATCAAAAAAAATTACTCTGGCCAAATGAATCCCATTAGTAGTACGGATTTGGCCTACAGACTGTGGTTAGCAACCTGTGACTGGCTTTACCCTACACTTCTTTCTTGAGTTTGAGACCTGTATTTTTCATTGAAAATTTGGATGCTTTAACTGGGGCATTCCACAGACTACTCAATACAATTTGTTTAAACTAGAATAAACTTTACTCAATATACAAATAAATAGAAGGAAATTTGCCTCCCATCTTGAAGTCCCTGTCTGTCACAGTCCATCTGTTTGTCTAGATTAGAAGCCCTGGAGTCATCAGTGGCCTTATCTCTCCTTTATCTCTCACCTCCAATTCCTTCTTTAAATCTTTACTTAGCATTCCCTAAGTGCCGGAGGATATAAATACGAAAGATGCAGTGCAGGCTCTGGAGGGAAATGTGGAAAGGGACAAGCATTTCCAAAACAGTATTTGCTCAGTGTGATAACAGCCATGTGTAAAATGCCTCAGGGCCTTCTTCTTCTTCTTCTTTTTTTTTTTTTTAACTTGAAGATCTAATTGGCTTTATTAAGTAATTCATGAATTAGGAGCATCCCATCCAGCAAGTGGAGGGGAACCCCCGCTCCTGACTTTCTTTAATCTGTACAACCTTATGAAGTAGGTATTTTTTTTTTAATAACAGCTTTATTGGGATATAATGGATATGCCATAAGTCACTTTTTTTTTTTAATGTTTATTTATTTTTGAGAGACAGAGTGCAAGTGGGGTAGGGGCAGAGAGAGAGAGGGAGACGCAGAATCTGAAGCAGGCTCCAGGCTCTGAGCTCTCAGCACAGAGCCCGATATGGGGCTCGAACTCACAAGCCGCGAGATCATGACCTGAGCCAAAGTCGGATGCTCAACCGACTGAGCCACCCAGGTGCCCCAAAGTCACCTTTTTATAGTGTACAGTTCAGTGAGTTTTAGTACATTCACAGAGCCATGCAATCATCACCACTATCTAATTCCAGACTTTTTTTTTTTTGTTTTTTAAGAGCAGTTTTAGATTCACAGCAAAATTGAACGGAGCGTACAGAAAGTTCCCACATCCCTCCCCCGGAAACCCTGGCAAGACTGCTCATTTTACTGTCTCCAGTTTTGCCTTTTCCAAAATTTTGTATAGTTAGTTGGAATCATGCAGTATATAGCCTTTTCAAATTGGCTTCTTTCACTTGGTAATATACATTTACATTTCTCCCATGTCTCTTTGTGGCTTGATAGCTCACTTCTTTTTAGAGCTGAGTAACATCCCATTGCCCAGAGGTACGTACACTGTTTATGTATCCATTCACCTACTGAAAGACATCTTGGTTGCTTCTAAGTGTTGGCAGTTATGAAGAAAGTTGCTGTAAACATCTGTGTGCAGGTTTTTTGTGCACAAAACTTTTCAACTCCTTTGGTTTGGGTACATATCAGGAAGTACGATTGCCGAATCCTATGGCAAGAGTACGTTTAGTTTTATAAGAAATTGCCAAATTGTCCTTCAAAGTGGCTGTACCAACAATGAATGAGAGTTCCTGTTTCTCCATGTCTTCATCAGCATTTGATGTTGTCAGTGTATTGAACTCTGGCCATTCTGATAGGGGTGTGTAGTGGTATTTTGGTTTTTTTGTTTGTTGTTTTTTGTTAGTTTTGTTTTTTTTTTTAAAGTATGCTCCGTGCCCATTGTGGGGCTTCAACTTACGACCCTGAGATCAAGAGTCACATCCTCTATGGACTGAGCCAGCCAGGCACCCCTTGTTTTTGTCTTAATGTGCATTTCCCTAATGACATACAATATTGAACATCTTTTCATATCCTTATTTGCCACCTCCATGTCTTCTTTGGTGAGATGTCTGTTCAGGTGTTCTGCTCGTTTTTTGACTGAGTTATTCCTTTTTCTTTTTATTTATTTATTTATTTTGAGAGAGAAAGAGAGTACGTGCATGTGGGTGAGCAGGAGAGGCACAGAGAGAGGGAGAGAGGGAGAGAGAGAGACTCTCAAGCAGGCTCCATACTGTCAGCCCAGAGCCCCATAGGGGCTCCATCCCACAAACCACGAGATCACGACCTGAGCTGAAATCAAGACTCAGACGCTTAACCAACTGATCCTCGGGTTGTCCCTTTTCTTAGTTTTTAATTTTAAGTGTTCTTTGTATATCCAAAATATTTTAAAATTTCTCTTGAGACTTCTTTGATACTTGTATTATTTTGAAGTGTGTTGTTCAATCTCCATGTGTTTGAAGGCTTTCCAGCTTTCTTTCCTGTTGTTGATTTCTAGTTCAATTGCATGTAGTCTGTGAGCAGCCTGGGACCACCCAGTTACCTCTTGGCACATGGCAGGGTTAGGCCCCGAGTATTGGCACCACTGAATCTGCTGTATCTGAGCCAAGACTGACTGTAATTTTAATCTGGAAGGATTAACTTTCTTTAAGAAAATCTCCCAAATCTCCACCTCTCTATGTTTTCATCTGATTTATGAAAGTTAAAAAAAAAAAAAAAAAAAAAAAGGCTTAGGGGCTCCTGGGTGGCTCAGTCGGTTGAACGAACATCTGACTCTTGACTTCGGCTCAGGTCATGATCTTGAGGTTTGTGAGTTCGAGCCCCGCATCGGGCTATGTGCAGTGTGGAGCCTGCTTGGGATTCTCTCTCTCTCCCTCTCTCTGCCTTCCCCCCCCCCCCCCACAAATAAACAAACTTAAAAAAAAAATTAAAGAAAAAAAGGGTTAGTATTCAGTAAAGGAAGACTAAGCAGATTTCTGTTTAACAGGCCAAAGCCTAAACGTACAAAACCATATGGATTTGAGGTAGATTCTCCAACTGAATTTTCTTTTTTATTGTGGTAAAATATACCTAACAAAATTTACCACCTCAACTATTTTTTATTGTACAGCTCAGCAACATTAAGTGTATTCATATTGTTATACAACCATGACCACCATCCAGCCCCAGAACTTCTGTGTCTTCCTAAAATGAAACTCTGTCCCCATGAAACAACCCCCTACTTCCCCTCCCCAACCCTTGGAAACCACCATTCTACTTTCTGTCTCTATCAGTTTGAAGACTCTACTAGAAGAGCAGAGTATTTATTATGCATATAAGTGGAACCCTACCATATTTACCCTTTCGTGACCGGCTTACTTCACTTTGCACCATGTCCTCAGGGTTCATCCATGTTGGAGCCTGTGTCCATAAGTTCTCTATCTGAATTTTTATTTCTTCATTTTGCTTCACCTTAAAACTACAACAACAAAAATCAGTCCTGATTTTGCAAACAAATGTACTGAGCAGAGGCAACCTAAAGACATGGGCTGGCCGAGAGGGAGCATCCAGTGCGATGGGTCCACGCCGGCTCCCCGGGCCCTCTCCTGAGGCTGCCTTTGCAGTGATGATCATTTGGACAAGGAGCTCCAAGTTCTCTCTATTGACTGAGACCGAAAAGTAGCAGAGCATTATTTAGTTTTCTTTGCCAAGGAGAATCTAAATTGTGCTGAATCAGAGCAACTGGAAACATTGTTTGCTTTTAGATATTTCACTTTATCTGCAGGCTCTGAGATAATCAGCCTGTGTTCTGGAGCTGTGTTTCTGAGAAATAGATACAAATGAGTTTCCATAAACAAAATATCTTAGGAACTTTCCAATCTAGGACAAACCAATTCATATATATCATGGATTGTATTGCCTTATATAAATCTTTACAAAAAGTGTGCATTAATTGGTGCAAGGAAATCTTTAGTCTATAGGGAAATGGCAATCTATAAAATATTTAATAATGCCTTATTCTCATACTTTAGTATTTGACTGTTTTTTTCATATAATATTTTCTAGGTACAGGAATTTTTATCACCTCTTCCTATCATAAATTTATCAAACTGAAGTCAAAGTGGTAACTGCTAGTGCATCTAGAAAACAGTCCAACCAGGAAATACTGCTTTCTTACACTGTCTTACCATTAAGAAAGTAGTTATATTCCATATTTATAATTATATGCATAAATGTAGCATGTTTATATATTTATATCACTATAAAGAATGTAGATATGTATTTTTACATATGCAAAATTAATGGTACTTACTGATTTTGAACACATTTAAAATACTTCCCCCTAACGTATAAATTGTGACAAATAAAAGCTGCCTTGATGATTTTATCAGTATCCATCATAGGAAGAAAATCCAAGATGATATAAATATTTTTATTGAAAAATGAATAAAACATATGGGGTGGCTGGGTGGCTCAGTCAGTTGAGCGTCGGACTTTGGCTCAGGTCATGATCTCACGGTCCGTGAGTTCGAGCCCTGCGTCAGGCTCTGTGCTGACAGCTTCGTGCCTGGAGTCCACTTCATATTCTGTGTCTCCCTCTCTCTCTGACCCTCCCCCATTCATGCTGTGTCTCTCTCTGTCTCAAAAATAAATAAACATTAAATAAAAAAATTTTTTTAATTAAAAAAAATAAAAATGAATAAAACATATGCATGCAGCACCTGGGTGGGTCAGTCAGTTAAGTGTCCAACTCTTGATTTCAGCTCAGGTCATGATCTCATAGTTCATGGGATGGACCCCTGTGTCAGGCTCTGTGCTGAGGGCTGGGAACCTGCTTGAGATTGTCTCTCTCTCTCAAAATAAATAAATAAACATGGAAAAAAATGTTAAAAACTGAATAAAACTTAATAACAATATTTCAAATGCATGTGGAATGTGAACTTTAATTATTCTGTAGGGACTTCAGTTAAAATGATTTTTAAGGCGTAAACCACCCCTGTGATTTGGAAATAAAAGTTTAAAAATAACTAGGATCTCAGTTTTAAAATCTCAACATCAAGGGGCACCTGGGTGCCTCAGTCGATTAAGCCTCCGACATGGGCTCAGGGTATGAACTCACGGTTCGTGAGTTCGAGCCCTGCATTGGGGTCTGTGCTGACAGCTGAGAGCCTGGAGCCTGCTTCAGATTCTGTCTTCCTCTCTCTTTGCCCCTCCCCCACTCACACTCTGTCTCTGTCTTTCTCACTCTCTTAAATAAAAAAAACAAAACATCGGGGCGCCTGGGTGGCTCAGTCAGTTAAGTGTCTGACTTCAGCTCAGGTCATGATCTTGAAGTTCTTGAGTTCAAGCCCCGCATCGGGCTCTGTGCTGACAGCTCAGAGTCTGGAGCTGCTTTGGAGTCTGTCTCTCCCTCTCTCTCTCTCTGCCCCTCTTCCTCTCTCTCTTTTTCTCCCTCTTTCTCAAAAATAAATAAACATTAAAAAAAATTAAAATCTTAACATCAAGCATGGGTATATTTGAAGTATCATGAAGATATGCTATATAACTGGGTTCTTTTTTTCCAAGTAGCAGGACAGACAATTTTCTGAAAAAATAACTCAGAAATCACATCTTCCAACATCCTCCAGGAGGCAATATGCCCAGAAAATTTTCAGTGACCTGCTGACGGTCACAGAGCCAAGACAACAACCCTTTCCCCAAATCCAATAGGCTCTAATAAGAAAGTGTTTAAGGAGGTGAGAAAACATATAACAAAGCAGAAATATGCTGGAATAGGGAGATCTAATAGTTTTGCTCATTATCTCCATAGAGTGGGATCTAGTAGGATTAAGGAGAAAGGTAATCACTACAGAATTAAAATACTGACACCAAAAAGAAAAGAAAGCCTCAGGGGAGGCACTGGAATAGCCCAGAAGCAGGCAGTTTACACAGAAGTGATTTTCTAATCCCTGAGGAATACTGACTGCGGCAGGCCAGGAGGGAAAGTGCTTGCTCATTCTGAAGGCTTGCTCAAACCCCTCTAGTGGCCCTTGTACATTACTGGTGGGAATGTAAAACGGTGTGGCCACAGTGGAAAATAGTTTGATGGCTCCTCAAAAAGTCAGACTTAGGGGCGCCTGGGTGGCTCAGCTGGTTAAGCGTCCGACTTCAGCGCAGGTCATGATCTCACGCCTTGTGGATTCAAGCCCTGCGTCCGGCTCTGTGCTGACAGCTCAGAGCCTGGGGCCTGCTTCTGATTCTGTGTCTCCCTCTCTCTCAAAAATAAATAAACATTAAAAAAAATTTTTTTAAACGTCAAAAAATAAATAAATAAATAAATACAAATTTTAAAAAAGGTCAGACATAGAATTACCATATGACTCAGCAATTCCACTCCTAGGGGTAGAACCAAAAGATTTGAAAACAGGGACTAAAACAGATACTGGTATGCCAGTGTATACTGAAGCATTATTCACCACAATAGCCGCGAGGTGAAAACAAAGCCAAGTGTCCATCAATAGATGAATGGATAAAAAAAGATGTGATATATACATTCAATAGAATCTTATTCTGCCATAAAAAGGAGTGAAAACAGAAAATAACAAGTGTTGGCGAGGATGTGGAGGAAGTGGGATCCTCATTCTTTGCTGATGGGAATGAAAAATGGTGCGGTTGCTATGGAAAGACAGTTTGAGTTCCTCAAAAAATTAAAAATAAAATTACTATATGATCCAACAGTTCTCTCCTAGCTAAATACCCCAAAGACCTGAAAGCAAAGAGTTGAACAGAGACTTGTACACCAGTGTTCACAGCAGCATTAGTCCCAATAGCTAAAAGGTAGAAACAACCCAAATGTCCAACAATGCATAAATGCATAAACAAATATTCAGGCTCAAAAAAATATGAAATTCTGGAGTGCCTGGTTGGCTCAGTCCCTAGAGCATGCAACTCTTGATCTCGGAGTTGCGAGCTCGAGCCCCATGGGTGAGCCATGAAAATATCATGCTAAACTAAATAAGCCAGTCACACAAGGCCAAATATTGTACAAACCCATTTATTTGACATCTCTAGAATAGTTAATTTCCTGGAGATGGAAAATAGGACGGTGGCTTCCAGGGGCTGGAGGAGAGGGAATGGTAGTTAGTGTTTAATGGGAACAGAGTTTCAGTTTGGGAAGATGAAAACATTCTGGAGATGGATGGCTGCACAACAGTGTGGATGTATTAATGTCACTCAGCTATCCATTTAAAAAGGGTTAAACGGGTAATTTTTTAAAAAATAAGATTTTTTTATTAGCCTGGATTTTTTAAAGTTTATTTATTTTGAGAGAGACAGAGACAGCACGAGTGGGGGAGGAGCAGAGGGAGAGGGAGAGAGAGAGCGAATCCCACGCAGGCTCCACACTGCCAGCACACAGCCTGATGCAGGGCTTGAACCCACGAAGCTGTGGGATTGTGACCTGAGCCAGACCAAGTTGGACACTTAACTGACTGAACCACCTGGGCGCCCCTAAACTGGCAAATTTTATGTTACATATATTTTATCAAAATAAGGTAAAAGCAAATGAAAACATGACATATTTAGGACCCCCTCCCCCACAAAAGGGGAGTGAACTTCTGATATATTCTACAGCATGGATGGATCTTTAAGACGTTTCTAAGTGAAACAAGCTGGATGCAAAAAGACAAGTACTGTATGATTCCACTTAAATGAAATAGCTAGAAGAGGCAAATTCATAGAAGCAGAAAGTAGATTAGAGGTTACCAAGGGCTGGGAGCAGAGGGGAAAGTGGGGAGTTGTTGCTTAAGTACAGAGTTTAGAGTTTCTCTTTTGGGTGATGGGAAGTTGTGGAAATAGGTAGTGGCGATGGTTGCACAACACTGTAATTAGTGCCACTGAAGTGTATACTTAAAAATAGTGGAAATGGCCACTTTTATATATATTTCCCCAAAAAAACAAAGAAACAAAAAAACAAACCAAAAAACCCTTCAGTGGCTCCACAGTCTTGCAGAACTCAAAATCCACTACAGCGGGCAGGGAGGACCCTGCATGCTGCCTTTCCAGACTTCTTTTCCAGCAGTTTTTCTTCTACCTCTTCTAGGCTGCTCATGGCCTGCGCCCAAATCCTACTGGCCCAGCTCCACGAGGCCTTCTCCAATTCCCGGGTCTGAGAGTCTGGTTCCCTCCTGTGAGTAACCGGGCTCTCCTACACCACCCACCACCCCACCCTGACCCCTCCTAGGCCTCAGCTCTGAGTCATCTGGGCTCACATAGGACTGTCTGCTCAGCAGTTGTATGGACCAACAGAAAAAGTGGTTCAAGCAGTCAGGGGCTGGCCAAGGTCGCGCCTCAGGAAGCAGTGTGCTCAAGCAGAAAGGCCACTGGAACATGCCGTCGGAAGACAGATGTTCCAGGTACATCTCTGCCACCACCTGAAAGACAGTCCCCTCTCTGGATCTGCTTTCTCTTCTGTAAAATGAGAGGGCTGGACTGGGATCTCCAAGAATGCTTCTAATTCCAACGTTTGGGGACCAAATTGGGTACACAGTACAACAAGGTAGAAAAAAAACCTTCTTTCCTAAAATTTTCAATTGATGATTCTATCCTCATCGGAGCATCTGGGGCAGTCTCTAAAGGTTTTTTGAGAGACAAATGAAAACACACACACACCCACACACACACACACACAAACTAGAGAGTTATGGGGCTGACTTATCCAATAGTTTTAATGTTCATAATGGTATTAGGATTTTCACAAAAGAAATTATCCAAAGGAGATAAAGTTATTCTCTCTATGCTTAGCCCACAAACATAAGCCTAAGATGTTGAGCAGAACCTGGATATAAGCAATGAGAGTTTAGGGATATAAGCAATGAGTGGCTTAGTCAGTTGAGCATCCAACTCTTGATTTGGGCTCAGGTCATGATCCCAAAATTGTGGGATCAAGCCCTGCGTTGGGATTCTCTCTGTGCGTCTCTCTGCCCTGCTCCCCCACTTGCTCTCTCTCTCTCTCTCTCGCTCTCTCTCAAATAAAAAAAAAAAAAGATTTAAAGCAATGAATAGTAATGTAGAAGTAAAAGGAGGCAGTGAAGCGGGTGTGGCAGTGGAATACTGTGCAGCACTGGACAAGGAACTAAGCATGACTCCCTGCCCCCACACGGATGAGTCTCAGATTCATATGCTGTAGGCCTCCCCCTCATGAAATGTTTGGAAGTGAAACTAACTGATGGTGATTCTCATGATTCCACTGCATTCCAGCTCCAGTTAACACTCTGGTATTTAAAATAAAATATGTACCAGTTGGGAAAAATATTTAAGAGATTTTAACTCATCATTTTCACTTTTGGAAATTTATCTTAATGAAATAAATGTTCAATGATGTGCACAAATATTTATTTATTAAAAAACTGTTTTAATGTTTATTTAATTTTGGGGGGGTGGTAAGGGACAGACAGAGAGGGAGACACAGAATCTGAAGCAGGCTGCAGGCTCTTGGCTGTCAGCACAGAGCCTGACACGGGGCTCAAACTCATCAACCGGGAGATCATGACCTGAGCCTAAGTTGGATGCTTAACAACTGGGCCACCCAGGCGCCCCGATATGCACAAATATTTAGTTGCAAGAATGTTCACTGAAGGACTGTTGTTATGGACTGAATGTTTGTGTCTCTCCCAAATTCATATGCTGAAACCCTAATCCCCAGGGTGATGTGTTTGGAGGTGAGGCCTTTAGGAGGTAAATAGCTCAGGAGGGTGGAGCTCTCACAAACAGGATCAGTGCCCTTATAAGGGGCTAGAGAGCTAGCTTGCTCCTTTTCTACCATGTGAGGACAAAATGAGCAGACAGCTATATGCAAACTAGGAAGCAGGCTCTCATCAGACACCAGGTCTGCCAGCACCTTGATCTTGGGCTTTCCAGCCTCCAGAACTGTAAGAAGCAAATGCTTGTTGTTTAAGCCCCCCAGTCTATGATGATTTGTTACAGCAGACAAATGGACTAAGATAATTGCTTATCATACTGAATAACAAGGAATAACTTACATGTCTAAAGATAAGGAATTTTTTTTTTTTTAATTTTTTTTTTCAACGTTTATTTATTTTTGGTACAGAGAGAGACAGAGCATGAATGGGGGAGGGGCAGAGAGAGAGGGAGACACAGAATCGGAAACAGGCTCCAGGCTCTGAGCCATCAGCCCAGAGCCCGACGTGGGGCTCGAACTCACGGACCGCGAGATCGTGACCTGGCTGAAGTCGGACGCTTAACCGACTGCGCCACCCAGGCGCCCCAGGAATTATTTTTTTTAAGTTTATTTTTTTGAGAGAGAGAGAGAGAGCATGTGCATGAAGGTGGGGGTGGGGCAGAGAGAGAATCCCAAGCAGGCTCTGCACTGACAGTGTGAGGCTTGAACCCCCAAACAGTGAGATAATGACCTGAGCCAAAACCAAGAGTCAGATGCTTAACTGACTGAGCCACCCAGGTGCCCCAGGAATTGGTTATATATACATATATATTATATGATAGCATATGTATAAATAAACATGTGCCAGTATACATACACCAGTGTATCAATATATGTGCCAGATATATATCATATGTATATATAATAGGTAATATAAATAACATGTAAATATATTTATATTCCACAAATATATATTTATTTAACGTATGTCAGTGTATCAATGCTATATAGTCATTTAAAATATTGGAGGGGCGCCTGAGTGGTTCAGTCGGTTGAGTGTCCGACTTCGGCTCAGGTCATGATCTCACAGCTCATAAGTTCGAGGCCCAAATCGGGCTCTGTGCTGACAGCTTAGAACCTGGAGCCTGCTTCAGATTCTGTGTCTCCCTCTCTCTCTCTACCCCTCCCCCACTCGTGCCATGTCTCTCTCTGTCCCTCAAAAATAAATAAACATTAAAAACTTTTTTTTAGGGGCACCTAGGTGGCTCAGTCAGTTGAGCGTCCCACTTCGGCTCAAGTCATGATCTCACAGCTCGTGAGTTCGAGCCCCATGTCGGGCTCTGTGCTGACAGCTCGGAACCTGGAGCCTGCTTCGGATTCTGTGTCTCCCTCTCTCTCTGCCCCTTCCCCACTCGCATTCTGTCTCCGTCTCTCTCTGAAAAATAAATAAACATTAAAAAAACTAATAAAAATAAAACTTTTTTAAATATTGGAGAAGAGTATTTAATCACTTAATAATAGTAACTAACATACGCTGGGCCCTAATTAAGTATTCCACATGTATTATCTTATTCAATCCTCACAATATAACTCCCTATGATAAAATACTAGTATTTTTTAATTTTATAGCCGAGAGCACTGAAGCATGGGGGTTAAGTAACTTGTTCAAGACCACCTAGTTAGTAAGTGGCAAGCCCAGACACACATCCATTAATTTAAGTGAAAAATAAGGTATGCAACTGTATTTATAGTATTATTTCATTTTTATTGCTGTAGTTTTTGTTTTCATTTTTTCAAAATTTGTCTATACAGATATATAAAACATAGTAACATATACAACACACACATAACCTCAACAAAATGTTATCACTGGTGGGATTATGAGAAATTACAATTTTCTTCATTTTTGTTTATATATGTTGAGTGGGTGTGCCTATGACTCAAAGTCCTAGTTCTGGGCACAGTATCTTATCAATTACCAACACATGCGGCCTGCCCTATCCTAGGGAGGGTAAACACATCATACTGGTATTGACATATTGGGGTTGCCTATTTGCATATTCATAAGACCTACAGGAGAGGCAAATGTGCACCAGTCGTACCTGGAAACAACATGCTAGGGTTTGCTCATTTGCACGTAGCCCAACAAATCACACTATAGGAGGCAATGGGCAATGATTCCCCTGGGAAATCAATCTCAGAAATCCACTCCCCACTCCAAAGTTCAAAAACCTGAGCTGGCAGGACTTGTCATGTGTTGCACTGCAGCAGGGTGGCATGCTGTTCTCCCACCTTCCAACTCTTGAAGGTGGAGTGAGTCTCTGGCTGAAAGCTCTGGCCCCCCCTCTGATGGGGAAGCCTTTGTCCTGGATCCCACCCACAGTGAGCAAGTGTCTAGCAGCTGTGAGGAGGGGGTGTCCCTAACGTGACATCCACCTATAAGTTAAGAAACTTGCCTGGGTGTGCTGTTGCCTAACAGGGAGCTGGGGTAGATTACATACTTTTATATTGGACAATCTTCTGTTATGTTTAAAAATTTTATACTAAATATAAGTAATTTTAAAAGACTGCCTAAGCTTCCTCTTCATTCTATCAAAGCCAGGCGAACTCGATTCCTTAAGCAGCTTTGACAACGTCTGTCTTCTGAAGTTTCTTCAATGAACGGGTGAAATTTTTTGCTATGAGTGTTTTTTAATAAAAGTAATTTACACGAAAATTTGAAAATTAAAAAAAAATATTTTGGAAGCATTTCATTCATTTAAGTATTGGGAGCTGATCCTGTGCCAGACATAAGGGGGAAGAATGAGACAAGATTTTAAGCCATGAGTTTACAGAATGCACATGGAAACCCATTTTCCTCCACTCCACTCCTCCACCATCACCAACAAGGAAGACTCTAGATTCTCTTGTGTCTTGTGCCTTTGGGGTGTGCTTCCTGGCAGACTCACCCCCTAAGCCACTTTCACAAAGTCTTATGGCTGTTCCAGGCCTGTGTGAGTGCTAACCTGTTTCTCTGGGCTAACCTGTTATGTTCTTACAGCCATTAACAGTTCACATTTATTGAATGCTTATTGTGTGCAAAGCATTTTACATCCCTTAACTCTTACTCTCCCCGACAACACAATGAGATAGGTACTCTCACCTTAAAGCTGAAAACAATGGCTGCCTAGAGAGGGCATAGTGAGGACACTCACTCATCAGGATTTGAACTCAGGCACACCAGCCCCAGAGCCTGCATACACCCTTAGTCACTTATTTTGCTTTGTCATATCCACCCCGATGCCCACGCCCCACCTGTCTGGCTTGTCAAGTTCTGAAGGGGGAAATCAACCCAGGGTGTTCTTGAATAGCAGCAGACACTACAGCGGCCAAGACTTATTGTTTCAAAGTACAATTTCTCTCTGGAATCCAAATTTTTCCTTGACTTTTGACCCAGCTGTCTCTGCTGGACCCTGACTCTGTCATCAGCCTGCACACGATTTAAGCCCCTCTATCGGCTCCATGCTAACCATAGGATGAAGTCCAGTCTCCTGCGTGGCAAGCAAGGTTCTTGGTGACCCAGCCCCAGCCAACCTTAGCAGCTCCACCCTCCCCTCACACGGATCCCACCACGTGGACCCCTGACCATGCTCAGCCTGCGAAGGTACTTGCTGCCCTTCTGATAGACCCCAAGTGGGCAGAGGAGCCAGGTTCGCTCAGGGAGACTGACATAAATGACAGACTAAAACACAGTGTAGTGAATGGCAAGACCATCCCGAGAAAGAGAAGGCATTCACTGGGCTGAGAAAAGCAGAAAGGGAGTCCTAGTGTAAAAAGATGTAAAAGGGCTTTTGTAAACCGTGATGGGCTCTGTGCTGTACAAATGTTACTTTATTCACAGATAGAGCGTGAAGACCAGGCTTTGGAGTCAGATTCAGGGTTGCGATCCAATCCTGGCTGTGCCCACTTGGCTCTGAGCTTGTTTACTCGGCGGTAAAAAGGAGATGGGGGTGGGAGAGATAGTACAGTCAAATGAGATCTGGGAAAGCCTAGAGCAAGTAGCATTAAGTGTCTCTTTCTTTTCCACCACAAACCAGACAGCAGTGAGCTCCAGGCACATTTGGGGTTGATGTGTCGTCCCTGGAACCTGTAAGTCTCTTATTAGCCCTGTTTTACACTCAACTATGAAATCATTAATGATTGGGGCACCTGGGTGGCTCAGTCGGTTGAGGGTCTGACTTCAGCTCAGGTCATAATCTCCGGGCTCTTGGGTTCGAGCCCCATGTCCTCCCCCACTGCCCCTCCCCCACTCACACTCTGTCTCTCTCTCCCTCAAAAATAAACATTACAAAAAACTTAATGAAAGCATTAATGATGTTGTGCTGGCTTTTCTTGAGATTACTGATATATTTTTAAAATTACATGATAAGGGGCACCTGGGTGGCTCAGTCAGTTAAGTGTCAGACTCTTGATTTCTGCTCAGGTCACAATATTACAGTTTTAAAATCAAGCCCCCAGTAGGGCTCTGTGCTGGGTGTGGAAGCTGCTTAAAATTCTCTCCCTCTCCCTCTGCCTCTACCTGGGTGCCTGGGTGACTCAGTCAATTGAGTCTCCAAATCTTGATTTCAGCTCAGGTCATGATCTCATGGTTCAGTTCATGAGATTGAGCCGCACGTCGGGCTCTGCGCTGACAGCAAGGATCCTGCTTGGGGATTCTCTCTCTCTCTGCCCCTCTCCAGCTCATGCTCTCTTTCTCTCTCTCTCTCTCTCAAAATAAATAAGCATTAAAAAAAAATAATAAATTTACATGGCATATTCAAAACCTAGGGTTATTCCTGAGAAATTATTGAAACTAATTAATTGAATAAGTAGAAAAGGGCATGAGCACAAAGATGTTTCAATAAAAACTGAAAAACTGGGGTGCCTCACTGACTCAGAAGAGCATGCAACTCTTGATCTTGGGGTTGTGAGTTTGAGCCCCACGTTAGGTGTAGAGGTTACTTAAAAAAATAAATTAAAAAATGAAAAATCAAAACAACTTATGTATCCAAGAGAAGAATAAGTTTAATTAATTTATGGATCATCTCTGGCTGGGATATTACGCAGCCACCAACAATTATAATTGTGAGGGCTGTAACAAATGAGAAATACTTACATCTTAAGTGAAGAAAGAGAACACAAAAGCATATATGCATTTTGCTCATCAGGGAATCCCGAAGCTATAAAAACAAAGATATTCATATCTGGCTACTTAAAATATTTTAAGTTTTACGACAAAAAACACTATTGAAAAGTCAGAGGACAATGAACACAGCAGGAAAAAACTGTAATATGTACAACAAAGGTTGACATCCTTAGTAAACAGTAAGTTTACTTAGTAAAATTAAAATCCAAAAGAAAAATGGGTAAATGATACATATGGACAATTTATAAGAAGAAATCCCATAACACAAGCTCTACAGTTAGGGCAATGCAAATTCAGGCAACAATGAGGTACTAACATTCCTTTGTGAGACTGGCAAAACCCAGAAAGCATGAGAACATCCAGTCCTTGTAAAAATTAGGGAAAAAGACATTCTTGCTTATTGCTGGTAGAAGCGTGACCTACGATAACCTTTTTTTTGGGAAAATAATGAGGTATTCTCAAAATTCTACTCAGCAATGGGGCGCCTGGGTGGCTCCATCGGTTTAAACATCGACTTCAGCTCAGGTCATGATCTCACGGTTCGTGGGTTCAAGCCCTACATTGGGCTCTGTGCTGTCAGCTTGGAGCCTGCTTCGGATTCTGTGCCTCCCTCTCTCTCTGCCCTTTCCCCGCTCGTACTCTCTCTCTCTCTCAAAAATAAATAAAACATTAAAAAAAATTAAAATTCTACTCAGCAGCAAAAAAGGAGGAACTACTGATATGAACAAGATGGATGAATCTCAAAAGCACTGTGAGTGCCAAGTAAAAAAAGCCAGACATAAGTGTCCATGCACCGATGATGTCATTTATATGGAATCCCAGGAAACTGAAACCTATATGGGCAGTGGGAGCAGGACTCTTCAGTGAAGGAGCAGAAGGGGCCCTGTGGGGTGATGGAAAGTTTCATACCTGGATTGTGTCGGTAGTTACCTTGTTGAATACATTTGTCAAACTCATTGAATGAGACACTTAAAATGGGAGCATTGTACTGTATGTACGTTATATCTCAAGAGAGTTGGTTTCTTGTGATTTTTTTTTTTTTAAGTTTCATTTATTTAAGTAATCTTTAACACCCAATGTGTGTCTGGAACTCACAACCCTGAGGTCAAGAGTTGCATGCTCTTCTGAGCTAGCGAGGCACCCCAATGCCTGTTTCAAAGTTAAGAATACAAATATATGTGTTTGTTGATCTTGTAAATCCCATTTCAGAAAATCAGGCCAGCAGAAATAAAAGTACGGAAGAATACATA
Source organism: Leopardus geoffroyi (assembly GCF_018350155.1). Classification (NCBI taxonomy): domain Eukaryota; kingdom Metazoa; phylum Chordata; class Mammalia; order Carnivora; family Felidae; genus Leopardus; species Leopardus geoffroyi. Next base: position 57,149,022 of record NC_059331.1, read on the forward strand.
TGGAAGAATATATGTAAATGGTGTTTTATTACAGCACTGTTTTTAGAGGCAAAAAACTGGAAACGATAGGAGTATTTATCATTAGGAAAATAGCTGAATACATTAAGGTAGGTCCTTCCTGTAGAATATTATGAACCCATTTAAAAGAATAAGTTAAATTGGAAGGGCACCTGGCTGGCTCAGTTGGTGAAGCATGCAACTCTTGACCTCGGGGTTGTGGACTCGAGCCCCACATTGGGTGTAGAAATTACTTAAAAATTAAATCTTTAAAAATAAACAGGAGCACCTGAGTGGCTCAGTCAGTTAAGCGTCTGACTTCGGCTCAGGTCATGATTTCACGGTTTGTGAGTTTCAGCCCCCCGTCGGGCTCTGGGCTGACAGTGCAGACCCTATTTGGGATTCTCTCCCTCTCTGTCTCTCTCTGTCCTCCCCCCACTTGTGCACATGCTCTCTCTCTCTCAAAATAAATAAATAAACTTAAAAAAAGAGACAAAATAATAAAAGTAAATAAAAGAGTAAGTTAAATTGGTATCTATTGATCTGGAGAAACAGGCATGCCATGATTTAAAAAGCTGATTTGTCAAGAAATGTGCATAATATCATATTCCTAAAAAAAAAAGAAGTATATACTGTATATATTGTTTATATCTGAAAGATAGAAAAAATGTGCATTGAGCACTTCAGGCTGTTAGTATTTTTTACTTCGGGGGATGAAATTAGAGTAGGGTGTGGAGCAGACATAATTTTTCTTTCACAAAATTCTATATTATTTCCTTTGTAATAAATGAGTATGAATTGCCTTTGTAATTCTTTCAAGTCTTTTTTTTTTTTTAATTATTTATTTATTTTTATTTTTGAGAGAGAGAGAGACAGAGTGTGAGCGGCGGTGGGGAGGGGCAGAGAGAGGGGGAGAAACAGAATCGGAAGCAGACCCAGGTTCTGAGCTGTCAGCACGGAGCCCGATGTGGGGCTCAAACCCATGAACCATGAAAGCATGACCTGAGGTGAAGTCAGACCAACTGGGCCACCCAGGTGCCCCTAATTCTTTTAATTCTTAAAGAAAACTTAAGAATGACAAAGGGGCACCGGGGTGGCTCAGTCCATTGGGCATCTGACTTTCGCTCAGGTCACATCTCCCCGTTTGTGTGTTTGAGTCCCGCATCAGGCTCTGTGCTGACAGCTCAGAGGCTGGAGCCTGCTTCGGATTCTGTCTCCCTCTCTCTCTCTGCCCCTCCCCCGCTCACGCTTTGTCTCTCTCTCTCTCTCTCTCAAAAATAAACATTAAAAAAATTTTAAAAAAAGAATGACAAAGACTATAAGAAAACTGTAAATATCTTGGAATATATAATAACATAATTAAAACACTAAATTAAATTCATGCTTTGATTACAACTGTAAAAATGAAATATGCATGTGGATAAGGGCTGGTAAGGAGAACTCAAACAGGTTTTTAGAGTTTTTTAGAGTGTAGACATATGCATTCTTTTTTTTAAACCTGTGAATGCTTGTGGGCAATAACCAGAATAGTTTCATTATGTAAAATATGCAAAATATGGACGCAGTGAACCAAGTATAGATAGAAATGCAAAATTAAAATTGTTTAGTAAAGATGGCAGGCTTGTGAATAAATTTTTTTCAATTTCCCCAAACTTTACGTAATATTACACCATCTTAGAATAAAAAGTAACCCCTCCCCTCTAGATAGCTAAGTTCTTCATTTTTGGAATTAATGACGTTAGAACACAAATTTGTACAGTGATACAACTACGGCTTTGTCACAATATGCCCCTATTTGGATAAGGGCTGGACAGGAAAAATGTGGAGATTGTTGAGGGCTTTCCAATTTTTATTGCCTATATTATTACATTGCAAAAAAATACAAATCAAGAATAGAGGAAAAAGACTTAATGTGTGCTTCCCCAAGACCCAGAAGCTCAATCTTATTTTTTGTTTTTAATGTTTATTTCTGAGAGAGGGTGTGCACAAGAGCAAGTAGGGGAAGGGCAGAGAGAGAGGGCGACAGAAGATCTGAAGTGAGCTCTGCACTGACAGCAGTGAGCCCAACGTGGGGCTCGAACTCATGAACCATGAGATCATGGCTGAGCTGAAGTCAGAGGCTCAACCGACGTAGTCACCCAGGCACCGCACAATCTTCTTTTTCAAGTTAGAAAAGGTCTTTCTTAAATACAAGCTGATTGGGTCATCCTTGGGACACATTAACTCAAGCTGCTGACCTTTGGAAAGCAAATCAGAGACTATATCCAGAAAGAACTGTAATCAGGCTTGGCCACAGTGAGAGGTATTTAGGACGCAGGCTCATGCTCAGTTACAGCCACAACCCCAGGCCAGAGGTTGTCACTAGGACATGTGACAGCCCTGTGTAAGGGACACAGTGGTGAGGATCTGAAACGGCTGGTGAGAGAGAGAGAGAGAGAGAGAGAGAGAGAGAGAGAGGCAGAGGATTCCCTTGTCAGTCTCTGCCAAGTGAGGGGATGTGATTGGCCAGCAAGTGTTTTTGCCATATCTGAACATGGGATGCAAACTGAACTACTCCAAGCAGGTCACTTTTCCCCGCAACTTAAAACACAAAGTAATCCTACATTTGATATGGTTCAAATTAGCTGGAGCAGAGGGCCCCTTAAGGGGTTGAGAGAGGCTCGGGCCACTTCTCATTTGCTTTTCCAATATGAAGAAATATCAAATCAGGTTTAAAAATTGTGGTATATTTAAATGTTACTTTAACACTTTCAACACAGAAGCATTGCATTTATAATAGTGCTAAAGATAACTACAGAGTTTTGTATGAATGTCTGGAGATACATATATTTCTTTTTTGGAACGTATAGGTATTTTTGAAAGTCAAGACATGGGATAAGTTTGTTTTTAAATAGTATATTAGTTATCTTTTCAAATTATATGTTCAATATTTGTTTCTTTTTAATTTTTTTTCACGTGTATTTATTTTTGAGAGACAGAGCAAGACACAGTGTGAGCGGGGTGAGGCAAAGGGAGGGAGGGTGGGGACACAGAATCTGAAGCAGGCTCCAAGCTCGGAGAGGTCAGCACAGAGCCCGACTCAGGGCTCGAACTCACGGACAGTGAGATCATGACCTGAGCCGAAGTTGGACACTTAACCAACTGAGCCACCTAGGCGCCCCACAGTATTTGTTTCTTTAATCTCTAGCCACTTTTTCAGGCACAAAACATCTAAAATTAAAGCAACAGATCCAATTGTTCATTTGAAAAAATACAGTAAATAAACAGGGAAATTTTTACACATATATGAATTATCTATCTATCTATCTACTCATAGTGTACTCCCAGTGTTCTGATTTGATAAAGGAAGACAAATTCAAGGTAATATGGTAAGTGTCTTCTTTAAATCCTGCCAGGGTGTCTCTGACTCATGCACATCCTTATATAGAGATGAGGCTCTTGGAGAATGCGCAACCTGGCCACCTGCCCATGCCAGGCCCTGCTATGAGACAGCAAGAGTTGCAGGGAGTAGACAAACCTATGGCAGGAAATCAAAGGACTCACGTTGGAATTGCAGTTCTGCCATTCCTTGTGTTGACTCTGAACCTAAGTCCTCCACAGCAAGATGGAGACAGTAATAAAACCTTCACAGGCTTGTGGGGAAGAATAACTGAGATAATACATAGGTTGGTGCCTAGCACAGGGCTTTAGCACCAAGGTTGCTCAAATGTTTGCTTCCTTAGACTGCCTCTCCCTGCTGGATGTGAGGATTACATTGGATGATGTATGTGAAAACAAATGTTGGTTATAATTAGAAATGGGTAACAGGGGCCCTGTGTCTTGAATCTATGTCAAGACAGCATATCTGTTTGCATCGTAGATGATAGTGGTGGGGGTCTTTGTGTTGCCTCCCCAACTTCCAGGACAGGGACGTTTTGCCTCAAATGTGATCTATTTTAACTTCCTTCTGAGCCCCTCCCCTTTGGGCAGTTGCCCCATCTAGCAAGCTTCTCAGAAAGGTTCTGGAAATGCTCAAGGCCGTGCTTGTAGGCAAGGAATTATGGGTCACAGCTCCTGACATTCAATAAATACTTCAAGGCTGCCTCCAAAGGTCTAGCAGGGCACCTGCGTGCTTCCTCGGACCTTAGCTCCCACTGTCTCCAATCTCTTCTTACACGCTAGCCACTCTGGCACCTCTTTGTGTCCCTAAAATACGTCGAGTTTTAGTCAAGGTGTATTCCTGCCTCCTTCCTTCGCCCTTGTTTCCTCTTCCCAGAACAGTCTTCCTCAGATCTCCACATGGCCAGCTTCCTCTCATCATTGAGGTCTCCGAGCAGCTACCCCTCCAAGGAAGGGCTCTCCTGACCTCCTTAGCTAAAGTAGCCGTCCCTCAACCTCTACTCACTTTTTACCCTATTATACTGTTTTACTTTCTTCTTAGCACTTACCATCACCTGAGATGGTCTCATGTGCGTATGTACTTGTTATTTGATACCTCCCAGAGGCAAGAGCACATCTGTCTTGTCCATACTGAATCCCCGGCACTCCCACACGCAAGAAATGCTTGTTACACGAACGAATGAGTGAAAGGCTCTATGATATCTTCATAGCAGAATGATAGCTTCCTCCTGGGCGAGCCATGGCAGTATATTTACTCCTGTACGCAGTGCTAATTTCAGTCGTGCTAGATTGGTACATTGGTGGACTCCAATGAAACACAGCATCCAATATCCATGCTCTTTTGTAGTCCCTCACATATCAACTCCAGGCATGGTCATGTGACTTGCTTTCTCCAATAGGATGTTAGCAAGTGTGATGTAAGCAGAGGCTTGATAAGTCCTTCGATGCTTGTTTGTCCTCTTGGGACACTGTCTCCAGGTCCTGAGTTACCTTGTAAAGAGTTACCTTAATGAAGAGACCATATGGAGAGACAGATGAGCCCAGCCAGCCCCCACGATTCCAGCCGTTCCTGTTGAAGTGCTGGAAATGTGAGTGAAGAAGTCCCCTGGGACATTCCTCCCCAGCACATACCAGGTAGGGCCACCTAGCTGAATCCAGCCCAGATGGCAGAACCCTGAGAAATAACAAATCATTATTTTTTATAAGTTTGGCATGGCTTGTGACACAGCAACAGGTAGCTGAAACACCAGTGTCTCTCTCATTACAAGTGGTTGTGTATGCGTCTACACCCTTCCTCTACTAGACTGTGAGCCCGAGGCAAAGGGATGCAATATAATTATCTTTGTTTTTCCCACTTTGCCGGGCATCTTGCACAAGTTAAGTCAATCCAAGAGTCTTCATTCAGAGATTTGTTGAGCCCCTCTACACGCTAGTCTCTGTGCCACCTGCGTGCAGACAGTTGTGTATGTGTGTATGTGTGTGTGCCAATGATGCAGAAGGTGCACAAAGAGGTAGTGAAGATTCACTTCCCAAACACTTCACACGGCTGTTCCCTGAGGTCAACTCCCAGCACAGCAGCCGATGTGCAGGAGGTTGAACACCAGTGTCCATAGAGGCCAAAGAAAGGTCTGTGGGGGCCCAGAGAGGGCATGGCTAACTCTGCCACCGGAGACTTGGGGGAAGACTCTACTCACCTAGGGAGCAGCTTTCAAGCTGAGCATCAGTGTTCAGGCTGCTGTCTTAAAGCAGGGAAGTTGGCAAGGTGATTGTAGTCCCTTGCTCATATGATCTTCAAGACCATCAAGTGTAATAGGGTCATTTTACAGCTCATGAAGCACTGACATCAAGCTACTCTCTCCTCTCTCTCTGACTCCTGAGGTTTGGGGGCCACATCTTCCCCTCCCTAGGCCCCCGGTAGACACACACCCATCCTATCTTCCCCGTTTCCACAGCACTGGTTATTCTTTGAGAGAGAGAGAGAGAGGGAGAGAGAGAGAGAATGGGGCGGGTCTACCTAACCCTGAAGCCATTCATGTCTTTAAAACCCAAACCAAATCAAGGCAAGCCAAGCCAAACCAGGGGGCACCTGGGTGGCTCAGTCAGTTAAGCATCCAACTTTAGCTCAGGTTGTGATCTCATAGTTTGTGAGTTCAAGCCCCGCATCAGGTTCTCTGTTGTCAGCACAGAGCCCACTCCGGATCCTCTGTTCCCCTCTCTCTTTGCCCTTCCCCTGGTCATTCTCTCTCCTTCTCTCTGTCTCAAAATAAATAAATAAACTTAAGAAAAAAGTTTAAAAAACAAAACAAAAACCACCAAACCAAATCCTACTCTATACTGCCTCCAAACCTAAGTTTAAATATTTCTTTTTCCTCTTTTTTTGCCCTCTTGGATGCAATTAAATAAATTCAAAGTGATGACACAATTCAACTCAAGGAGATTAGAAATGATTGGTTGGGGCACCTGGGTGGCTCAGTCGGTTAAGAAATGATGATTGGTTATCTGAGAGTAAAAAATTAATTAACTTTACAGTTACAAATAAATACGTAAAAAATTTTTTGAAGGAGAGGAAGTAGGGATTATTTTGCTGCTAAAATTTGTATTACAAAAAGGTCAAATATACAGAAGAGTTAAAAGATCCAACAATTAATACGTTGCCATATTCAGGGGCGCCTGGGTGGCTCAGTCTTTCGAGCATCTGACTTCAGCTCAAGTTGTGATCTCACGGTTTGTGAGTTCGAGCCCCACGTGGGGGCTCTGTGCTGACAGCCTGGAGCCGGGAGCCTGCTCCAGATTCTGTGTCTCCCTCTCTCTCTGCCCCTCCCCCCGCTCATATTCTGTCTCTCTCAAAAATAAAACAAACATTAAAAAAAATAAGTTGCCATATTCACTGTGTGTGTGCACACGTGTACATGTGTTTTCCTCAAAGATTTGGAGGTAAGTCCGATTCTTCTACATAAGCACCAAACCATTGTCGCACCTGAGAAAATTAACTATAATTAGCCAGAATCTTCGAACAAAGGGCTTGGAGGAAGGAGATAAGGTTTTTATCTCCACGTCTTATCCGGGAGCACAGGAAAGTCGGCCAGCGTGCTGAGCCAAATGTGGGGGATGTGCACGAGAGGGCTTTCTGATCCTGAGACCTGGACAAACGTGTGAAGTTGGCATCATTCAAGGGTTTGTTTCAAACCATTTGCGGGAGCTCCTTGGCCTCTGGATTCTGAGTCTGTGTAATCAGCTGCCTGTGTACTAGCAAGCCCCAGGCCGAGCTCACCTATCAGCAGCATGAGAGTGACAGGAACCAACAGAAGCGAGTAAGTCTTTGAGGAGAAACAAAACCTGTAGCCACGAGTCATCTTTGCAGCCGTGAGAGAGAACAAGAAAAACAGAAGAGATTCAGTGCAAACAATTTCTGCTGTGCATGAACCCAGGTCTTCACTGGGGAGACCCGGGTCAGGCAATTTGACTGAGGAAGGAAATTCCTTACTGGGTTAAATTAATAAGGAAGGTGCTGGGGCGCCTGGGTGGCTCAGTCAGTTGAGCGTCTGACTTCAGCTCAGGTCACAATCTCGTGGTCTGTGAGTTCCAGCCCGGCGTCAGGCTCTGTGCTGACAGCTCAGAGCCTGGAGCCTGTTTCAGATTCTGTGTCTCCCTCTCTCTCTGACCCTTCCCTATTCATGCTCTGTCTCTCTCTGTCTCAAAAATAAATAAACGTTAAGAAAAGAAATTAAAAAGAAGGTGTTGAACTAATACCTCACTCTTCCCACCTCTGTCAGCTCTGGCTACAGGGGATACTTCCTGACTTGGAAGGTTTTTGGAAAAACTTTGTGTGCATTGATGATGGGATAAAGCCTGCAGCCCTGCCTCCTTTCTCCCACTCCAATTGCTCCCTCTCTACCCCCCTACAGACTATTTTTCTTCATCTGAGTCCCTAAATGTCCTCATCCGTATAATGGAGCAGTGATATCTCCTTGCAGGGCAGTTCTCAGGCAGGCTACGTAGGTGGTGTGGGTGAACATGTCTGGCGGTGTCATAATACAACAGGCCCTAAGTAAGCGGTGTCTGAATCATCTCCTGGAAAGCCCCCACCCTTGTGAAAACTACATTTCCCAAGCTCCCTTATCAGTAAGCTCATGGCTGGGTTCAGCCAATAGGAGATGCAAGTGGGAGATTAACAGATGGGAGGAAGGGAGAAGCCAGCGTATATCTCCCTACCTCCCACTGCTTGGGGGTGGGATAGGAGCTGATTCTTCCTCTATAGTTCTGGCTCCCTACAGGAGAGCCCCTCCCTCTGTGGTCCCAGCGTCCCCCAGATGTCCCCACCCATCAGTTCCCACAGATGACCCCAGCCTTTGGGCTCTGGTATCACCTCGAGGCTTCCTGTTGTTGCTGCCGATTTCCGGGTTCCCTCATTGTCTCCTGCCTAGCTTCTCACCTCCTCCATCACCTATGTAACCAACACCTTCTACTAAATTCTGTTTTATTTATCTTTTTATTTTTTTAATGTTTATTTTTGAGAGAGACAGAGACAGAGAGAGACAGAGCGCGAGCAGGAGAGGGGCAGAGAGAGAAGGACACACAGAATCTACAGCAGGCTCCGGGCTCTGAGCTGTCAGCACAGAGCCCGACGTGGGGCTTGAACTAATGAACTGCGAGATCGTGACCTGAGCCAAAGCTGGACGCTTAACTGCGCCACCCAGGCATTTCGATTCTGTTTTAAATAACTACAGTGGTTTCGATTTTCCTGCCTGGAGTCTGGCTGATACACACAGTATTTTTTATTATTATTACTTTTTTAATGTTTGTTTATTTTTGAGCAAGAAAGACAGACAGAGCACGAGCAGGAGAGGGGCAGCAAGAGTGGAAGACACAGAATCCGAAGCAGGCTCCAGGCTCTCAGCTGTCAGCACAGAGCCCGAGGCAGGGCTCAAACCCACAAACTGCGAGATCATGACCTGAGCCAAAATTGGATGCTCAACCGACTGAGCTACCCAGGTGCCCCTTGCACAGTAATTTTTTAAACTAACTATGCAGTAAAGGATTAAATCAGCAGGACTGGAGTCCTCAAACTCTGCACAGTCCAAAGAAAGGACTGGCCTTTGGTTGGCTCTGGGAGATAACCTATAAACCCTTGGAATATCCTGCCTGATAAGACCGTCTTTCTATACTCAGGGCCTTGGGTCACACCAGATAGCTTATGCTAACAATGTGACTTGGGATGAATGCCTGTTTTCATTTGCCTGGGGCCTTGGCCACACTATTTTAGTCTGACTGATTGGGGTGGGGGAGTGGTAGTGGAAGACTACATACCTGTGGCCAGTCATGCGGGTGCTCCACGCCTATACAACTGACCCTCAGTAAAAACCCTGGACACCAAGGCTCAGATGGTTAGCAACATTTGCGTGCACTGTCATACATCATCCCCGGGAGAGTCAAGCTCTGTCTGTAGGACTCCCCTGGGTGAGGACAACTAGAACCACACATCTGGTCTCTGCTGGACTCTGCCTGATGCACTTTTTTCCTTTGCCGATTTTAAGCATTATTCTTTTGCTGTAATAAACTGTAACCACAAGTGTAACAGCTTTTCTGAGGTGCGTGAGTCTTTCTAGCAAATCATGAACCTGAGGGCGGTCCTGGGGGCCTAACATACCAATTACAAAGGAAATTCTTTTTTTCACAAAGAAAATGTCTGGAGTCCCCAGAATTTAAGTAACTTACCTGAACTGAATGCAGGTTCTACTTGATTCCAAAGGCCTACCTCTGTCACGATGCCACACTGCCCCTCATAAGGACAGAGCAGTGGAGGAGAAATCTGGAAGCAGAAAGACTACTTGACTGAATATTTGAAGTAGATGGTGTTAAGGCCCCTTTTGGCTCCAATAGCTTATAAACCTATAAGTTAACAGACACCTATTGAACTCTTACATGAAGCAATTATTTGCTTGCCAGGGAGTGACTAGAGAAAGTTTGTGTGGACGAGGCCTCCTGAGCTGCACAGTGAAGGAGGGCTGGACACCAGTGAAACAGGATGGAAGCTACTGCAGAAGTCAGGGAGACAGGGAGACAGGCAGGCGGGCCAGGACTACGGGGTGATAGGGGAGAGGGAGGGACAGGGTGGATTCAAGTGACCATGCAGGAAACAGTCTATTGGAGCTCTCTGCTGGGAGCCTTGTTTTCCACCCCTCCCCTACACTGGTGGTGTGCTAGACAATCCCCTTTCTAAAAATGATATTGGAAAATGAAAGCCAGACATGGACATCCTCTCTGATTGCTCCCTTTCCCTTGCCTCACCCACCCACAGCAGATCATGTCGATTCTGCTTCTGAAACATTCCTATGTAGGTCCCATTCTCTCTCTCCACCTCTTCCACCTCAGCCCAGCCCAGAACTTTCTCTAACAACGAGCGTTTGTTGAGCATACTTAACTATGTGCCAGTTAAGTCCTATTTTACATTAATTCTCAAGCTGAAGAAATAAGTTTTAAACTATTGCCTCAGCTAGAGTGTGGGCTTTGAGAGAGCAGAGATCTTTCCTGTCCTGTTTGTTGCTGATCCCCAAAGCCAAGCGCACAGCCTGGTCCATAAGAAGGAACTTTGCATGTATTTGCCGAAGAGACAGGGAAGAATGTAGATGGATTGGATGTGACAAATGAGGGGAAAGAAGATGTCAGAATGGTTCCAGGTTTCTGGGTTAGGCAACTGGGGTGGTGCCATTGACCAGGTGAGGAGCCAAGAAGGGGCAGCCAATGGGTTAGGCTGAGACAGGGGGATGGACTGGATTAGGGAATGTGGCACTGAGAAGACACTTATTATGTTGCCCTGGTTCTGGAGCTCAGTTTTTGGTGGAAGATGTGGATTTAGGAGTGGTCGCCACATAAGTAGTAAATGGAGTCTGGGGGTAACTGAGATAACCCACGGAAGTATGTTGAGTTCTCGCTTGAGAAGATGTAGGGCAGAGCCTTAAGCAACATCAATGTCTGATGTTGTGAGAAGAAAGCATCTAGCAAAACAGCAGCTGAAAAATTAAGTGGGAAACCAGGGCAGTGTGACCCCTCCCCCACAGAAGCCAAGGAAAAAGAGAAGGGGGTGCAATATGGTATCTACAGGCATCACTGGGCTGGAGCATATGTGGTTTTTTTGGTCTGTCTTCTTGGCCTGCACAATATTTTAAAACATTTTGAATTAGTTGCTAAAATTTCAACTATGTATTTCTTTTTTTTTCAATACTTTTTTAAAAAGGTTTATTTTTATTTATTTTTAGAGACAGAGAGAGAGTGTGAGCAGGGGAGGGGCACAGAGAGAGGGAGAGAAGGAGAATCCCAAGCAGGCTCCACGCCGTCTGCATAGAGCCATATGCGGGGCTGGAACTAACAAAACAGGAGATCATGACCTGAGCTGAAATGAAGAGTTGGGTGCTTAACCAACTGAACCACCCAGGCGCCCCTTAAACTTTTTTTTAAGTTTACTTATTTACTTTTGAGGGGGGGGGGCGGAGAGAGGAGAGAGAGAGAGAGAGAGAGAGAGAGAGAGAGAGAGAGAGAGAGAATCCCAAGCAGGCTCCACTGTCAGCCCAGAGCTGGGCTCAATCTCACATGAGATCATGACCTGAGCTAAAATCAAGAGTCAGACACCTAACCCGACTGAGCCACCCAGATGGCCCCAAAATAAGAGTATTTCTTTTGAAATCTCTATTCTAGTTTCCCTGGAAAAAAATGGAATATGGGCCATTCTGGGCCTGAATTCCTGTATGCCAAGAGCCAGGTGCCATAAGTCATAAATGGCTGTCCCTATTAGCTGAGGTGTGAGGCCTGGCAGGTGTCATTCACCATCTGTCCTAGTCAGCCTGAGCTGCTATAACAAACTATCATAGACTGGGTGGCTTACACTGTAGACATTTATTTCTCACAGTTCTGGAGGCTGAGAAGTCTAAGATGAAGGTGCTGACAGATTCAGTTCCTAGTGGAAGCCTGCTTCCTGTCCTGCAAATAGCCACACCTTCTTGCTGGGTGCTCACGTGGCATTTCCTTGGTTCTTATCCATGGAGAGATCTTTCTTCCTCTTCCTATAGGGCACTAATCCCATCATGAGGCTCCCAGCCTCATGACCTCATCTAAACCTCTTAATACCATCACATTTGGGATTAAGGTTCCCATATATGAATTTGGGGGGGACACAAACATTCAGCCTATGACACCATCTCAACTGCATTACTGCTTTTCTTCTAGTAGAGTTAAAAGAAAGGAGAGGTTTTCTTTTTTATTTTAAGATTTTATTTTTAAGTAATCTCTACACCTAACGTTGGGCTCAAACCTACAACTGCAAGATCGAGAGCTCATGCCCTACTGACTGAGCCAGCCAGGCACCCTGAAAGGAGAGGATATCTTAAATGTATGTTTCTACTGAAAGTAGGAAAACAAAATATAGACTAAGACAGTCAAGCATTTCTTGAAAAATGGGAGGGAACATATTTCTAATTGGATATGCCTTCTCTGCCTATGAGATTTATTTTTTTGTTTTTAATTCTTAAAAAAAATTTTTAATGTTTTTGAGAGAGAGAGAGAGACAGAGTGTGATCAGAGGAGGTGCACAGAGAGAGGGAGACACAGAATCTGAAGCAGGCTCCAGGCTCTAAGCTGTCAGCACGGGGCCCTACACAGGGCTCAAACTCACAAACTGTGAGATCATGACCTGAGCCGAAGTTGGATGCTTAACCGACTGAGCCACCCAGGCGCCCCAAGATTTCTAAGATAGTCCCCAGGGACCCTTGCCTGCTGGCGCTCATGCCCTTGTCTAATCTCCTCCCTATGAATGTGTGTGTGTGTATATATATATATGTGTGTATATATATATATATATATATATGATATATATCTTTATATATATCTATTATACATACACCTTTATTAAGGTGTAAAGGTATATGTATAGTATATGTATATATTATACATATTTAAAGTGTGAGATAATATATATAAAATATACATACATATTTACATATGTATATATATATATGTAAAGTATGAGATAATAAAGATATATATGTATAATTGTGATAAAAGCACATAACATAGACTTTATCATCTTAACCATTTTTATTTTTATTTTTATTTAATTATTTATTTTTCACCTTAACCATTTTTAAGCGTACAGTTCAGTAGCATTGGCTATATTCACATTGTTGTATGACAGATCTCTAGAACTTCTTTGTTTTGTAAACTGAAGCTCTATATCCACGGAACAACGTCATTTCTTCTTCATCTCAGACCCTGGTAACCACCACTCTACCTTCTGTCCTTACGATAATTTTGACTACTTTAGATGACTTATGGAAGAGGAATCATACAGCATTTGTCTTTTTGTGACTGGCTTACTTCACTTAGCATAATGTCCTCAAGGTTCATCCCTGCTGCAGCATGCGTCAGCATTTCCTTCCTCTTTTAGGCTTAATCATATTCCATTGTACGTACAGACCACGTTTTGTCTACCCATTCATCCATCAATGGATACTTGGATTGCTTCCACCTTTTGGCTATTATGACTAGTGCTGCGATAAACATTGTGTACAAATATCTCTTTTAGATCCTATATTCTGTTCTTTCGAATATATCCCCAGAAGTAGAATTACTGGATCATATGGTAATTCTGTTTAATTTTTTTGAGGAATCACCATACTGTTTTCTACAGCAATGGCACCATTTTATATTCCAGCGAGCAGTACCTAAGCGTTTCAATTCCTCCACGTCTGTGCCAACACTGGTTTTTCTGGGGGATTGTTTGTTTTGGGTTTTTTGTTTGTTTGTTTTTTCTATAGTGGCCACCCCAAAGCACATGAGGTGGTATCTTACTAAACGTGTGTTGTTTTCGGCAGCTGAGTTTTGGGGTGATTTTTACGTAGCAAGAAATAAGTAATATACCATTTCATTCTGTGAGTTCCAAGAAGGGATTCTGGTTTCCAAAGCAGCTGAAAGGTTGAGCAGGGGAACTGAAACAAAAGCTCCCGCAGTCATCACATAACAAAGGTGGGGACCTTGGGCAGAGCAGACTCTACTCACTCGAAGGGTGGGGGTGGGGTGGGCAGGGCTGGGCAGCAGCAAGCCTGAAGGCAAAGAAGAATAAGGACGACTTTTTAAGTCGTGGTCTGTAAAATTTTTATGGCTTGTCTATGTTCTTTCCAGACAGGGTGAGATAAAGGGAAGATGGTAGTAGTCAGGAGGGTTTTATCCTTTTCTCCTTTTTAAAATAGGAAAGAATTGATCATGTGTAAATGCCTATGGCACTTCTGGCGGGACTAGAACTGGAACCCAGCCTGAGTGGCTCTCGAGCTTGCACATTTACCAAAAGGTTTTGCTCGCTTGCCTAATTCTGAAGCAAAATAAAAAACAAGACAATGTAAACTAGCAATGTTCTAATTTTATTTCCCTTGACTGGCTATTTTGAGTGTTTTTTGGGTGGTAAATATTAAAGATTTAATTATTTCGAGGATTCTCCTTCTCTCTTTCCTCTTGGTGCCCCTGTTTGGCTGGGTTGCAAATACATGTTCAATCTGTCTCTTGGGCAATCCAGCTCCCTACCCTTCCTTCCCCAATGCACCAAGTCTTGGTCAGGTCTCTTCCAAGCAAAGCACAATGCATAAGCATAGTAGGTCCCGATGACATTTTTTGCAAGAGACAACAAAATCACCCCTATGGCTGAACTTCCTGGGGGTTCCTGAGTCAAAGGTCCTTCACAAACTGTACCATAAACATCCTCCAGGGGGGTGCCAGAGCCAAGTCCTTGCACATGAAGTGTGTTCCTGCTTTATTCACACAAGTGTAATTTGTGTGCACTCCACCACATCATGCATGTGTATTTTAGCTGTTTAAGTAAAGACAGACTTGTTCTGGGGGCCTTCTGACTACAGAATCCCCAGACCCAGGCAGAATCCAGTGTTTACTGGGCCCAGGTGTTATTGTTGACATAAAGCAGTCACGGGGGGGGGGGGGGGGGGGGGGGGGGCGGGGGGTGGTGAGGAAGGCCGGGCCTCAGAGCTTATCACAGATACTCCCTTTGGATATACTGGAAGGTCATTATTCTTCCGTCTGATGGGTGAAGATGTTCTAACCCTTTCTATGCACTGTCACCAGCCGCTGATGAATCACTAATAAGTATGCAGCTACTCCACCCCTCCTGTGGATGCTTCTCCTCCTACCTCGCAGTGACAGGAAATCATCTCTCAGTAACCTTGAAGCTCTGCTACAGGTCTACTGGGCTTGCAGTTGGCTCAGGGTCCCACACTCAGAGAAGAGCAGTATGGGTGTTAATTTGTTGCTTGGGAACCAAGGGTCCCCAAGAAGCTGAGTAGTGCCCTCATACTCCCAATCCGGGGCTCTGTCATCACTCACACACACACACACACACACACACACACACACACACATCATGTGCTTGCACACAGACACTGATTTGACTTGAGATGTTACATCATGATTTTCTTTTCAGGAAACCATCAGTGATCAACGTGAAGTAATTTACTACAGAAAAAGAATAAATGTGGAATTGCTCAGATCAGGGCTGGAGTCTAGGCTCTGCCATTCATTCATTCGACTGCTGTTGCCGAGTTCTTACTATGGGCCGGATGCCAGGGACAGGGCAGTCAAGGAGCTGCCTTAGCAGCTAAAGGTGGAGAGATGACAATAAACAAGTGTGATGGTTAATTCTGTGTCAACTTGACTGGGTTATGGAGTGCCCAGATATCTGGTCAAATATTTTTCTGGGTATTTCTGTGAGGGTGTTTTGGAATGAGATTAATATTTAAATCAGTAGACCGAGGTGTGCCTGGGTGGCTCAGTCGGTTAGTTGTCCAATTTCGGCTCAGGTCATGATCTTGCAGTCAGTGAGTTTGAGCCCAAGAGTCGGGCTCTGTGCTGATAGCTCAGAGCCTGGAGCCTGCTTCAGATTCTGTGTCTCCTTCGCTCTGTGCCCCTCCCCTACTCACACTCTGTCTCTGTCTCAAAATTAAATAAACATTAAAAAAAATTTTTTTTAAATAAATCAGTAGACCGAGTAAAGCAGATTGTCCTCCTCAATGTGGGTAGGCCTCATCCAATCAGTTGAAGACCTGAATAAAACAAAAACGCTGAATAAGAGGGAACTACACTTGCCTGATTGCCTTCAAACTGAGGGATCAGCTTCTCTTCTGCCTTTGTATTCGAATCGAGGCATCAGCACTTCCTGAGTCTTGAGGCTACCAGTCTTTGGTTGGGAACAATGCAATCAGCTCTCCTGGTTCTCAGACCTCTGGACCCGAACTGAAACTAAATCATTGGCTCTCTTGAGTCTTCAGATTGTCAGCTCACCCTGCAGATTGTCAGACCTTCCCACTTCCATAACTGCGTGAGAAAATTCCTTACAGTAAATCAATTTCTCTTTCTCCACATGCACACACCCTGTTGTTTCTGTTTCTCTGGAGAATCTTGACAAATACAGCAAGCAAATCAATGATCGATCTGACAATGACAAACTGCTGTGAGGAAAATAAAACAAGATCGAGAAAAAGAGGAGGGTGGTACTTTAGCTATGGAGGTCAGGGCCACCTCTCTGAGGAGGTGGCCTTTCAGCTAAACCAGACTGAAAGAGCAACAGCCATGTAAAAGATGTGAGGAGATGGTTGGGCAAAGGCCCTGGGGTGGGCAGGATCCTGGAGAGCTGGAGGGACAGAAAGAATACCAGTATGGTTGGAAGGGAGCATGGTGGGAGAGGGAGGAAGTATGCAAGGCATTAGGGATTCACAGGCCGTAGGGGGGAGTTTGGATTTTGTTCCTAGTACAAGGGTAATGTTTTGGAAGATTCTAAGAAGTGTAACACTCTGGCTGCTTGCATTTCTAGCTTGCTATATGATCCTGGGCAAATGAATGTTCCTCTCTGAGCTTTAGTTTCCTGACATCATTGTGAGGATCAAATGAGATAACGTAAGAGAGTGAGTTAGTACTCTGTCCCACCCAAAGAAGTGGCAGTAGAAATGTCAGTTTCTTTTCCTGGTTGTTCACTAGGGGCACTGACTGGTAAATGTTGACACTAAAACAAGCCGGGAAAGTAGAACTGACGTGAACTTTCTGGAAGGCAGTATCGCCATATACTTTAACAAGGGACTACCTCCCATGTGGCCCAGGAAAACAATGAGAAACAGAGACAAAACGAATACCAAAGATGTTCATCACAACGTCACTTACATAGAGGAAAACCGGAAACAAGTAAATGTCTGAGCTAAGGGGTGGTTTAAAGACACTTTGGTACATTAAAGCTAGAGTTTTGAAGTCGCAGAGACATGGCTCTTCAAGGGCGCTCCCTGGATGACTTCTGGCAAGTCATCAAATCCTGTAAACCTCAGTTAACTTGGAAAACAGAGACAACAATAGCACCCCTGTCACCTAGGGTTGTGATACGATTACATGGAAGTGCACATGTGACCCACCACTCAGCACCTGGCACCCATCAGGCTCCAGTAGGATGTGGGATCCCTTGGGGAAAATGCAAGGACCCCAGGTCAACTTTTAAAAAGCCAAAAGCTACATACATATATAAAATCGATAGCTGTGCCTCAGATTATTTAAGTTGACCTACAGATTAATGCAATTTTAATTAAAATCCCACAGGTTTGTTTGGTTTGTTTATGGCATAAGCTTTATTTGGAGGATTTCTATGGAGGAGGAGAGGCCAAGAAGAGGCAAGGCATTCTCCAAAAAGGATAATAGGGAAGGCCTTGCTCTACCAGATATTGATATCAAGACTTATTCTAAGACTATGATAACTAAGACATTGTGGAATAGACACAGGGATAGACGGATTGACAGGGATAGAGAACAGGGAGCCTAGAAACACACCCATAGAAATGGGGCTTTGATATATGACCGTATAAATAGAATATAAGTGAAAGACTGATACAGGACAAAAGTGGCAGTCCAGATCAGTATGGGAAGAAAGGATTATTCAATCAATTGTGCTGGGGCAGCTGATTATCCACGCTGGAAAAAAACGAAATTGGCTTCTTGTCTCACACCATACCCAAATTTTTCAGATGAAGTCAGAAAGTAAACGTGAAAAGCAAAATTTCTTCTAAAGAAGAAA
The DNA here is from genome assembly GCF_018350155.1 of Leopardus geoffroyi. Classification (NCBI taxonomy): domain Eukaryota; kingdom Metazoa; phylum Chordata; class Mammalia; order Carnivora; family Felidae; genus Leopardus; species Leopardus geoffroyi. The sequence goes on from NC_059331.1 coordinate 57,166,996, forward strand.
ACATAAAACTATACTGTTCAATACATCAGGCACTAACCACACGTGGCTATTTTAAATTATTTTTATTTTGGAGGGCACCTGGGTGGCTCAGTCGTTTAAGTGTTGGGCTCTTGATTTCGGCTCAGGTCATGATCTCACAGTTTGTGAGTTCAAGCCCTGCATCTGGCTTTGTGCTGACAGCGTGGAGCCTGCTTGGGATTTCTCTTTCTGTATCTCTGCTCCTCCCTGCTCACATTCTCTCTCTCTCTCTCAAAAATAATAAAATAAAATAAAGAACACCTTTAAAAACATTAAGTTATTTTTATTTTTTTTGTTCATTTATTTATTTTGAGAGCCAGATGCTTAACTGACTAAGCCACCCAGGCATCCCTCAAATTATTTTTAAATTAACATTAAGTAAAATGTAAAATTTAGTCTCTGGGTCACACTAGCCACATTTCAAGTGTTCAGTAGTCACATGTGGTTAGTGGCTACTGTCCTGGATATCACAGATAAAGGACATATCCATCACCGCAGAAAGTCCTATGGAACAATATTTGATATAGAAGAATATCTTTCCATCCTTGGGAAAGGGAAATATTTCTCTAAAAAGACAAAAAATGCTATCCACAAAGGGAAATATTGATAATTCAATTCATTAAATATTCACACTTCTATTTATCAAAACATACCATAAAGCAAATGAAAAGATAAGTCATGGGGCACCTGGGTGGCTCAGTCGGTTAAGCATCTGACTCTTGGTTTTGGCTCAGGTCATGATCTCACAGTTCGTGAGATTGAGCCCCGTGAAGGCTCTACATTGAGAGCACAGAACATTTTTGAAATTCTCTCTCCCATTCTGTCTCCCCCCCCCACCCCCCCCCGCGCACATTCTCTCTCTCTCAAAAAATAAAGAAACTTAAAAAAAAAGAAAAGACATGTCAAGAACCGAGAGAAGATTATCTGTAATAAATGTAATTGACAAAGATTAGCGCTCACAAGATAAAGAGAACTCCTACATATTGGCGACCAAAAAACAACAACAAAAGACACGAATGGGTATTTCAGAGACGTTTCATAATTGTCCAATAAACAGATAAAAGATTTTCAATCTCAGGGAAAAGCAAATTAGACTTCAGTCATATTCCATTTATAGCCACTAGATAGGTAAAAACTAATTTTAACAATACTGACTTGGAGAGGATGTGGATTCATGGTGTGACTATATAAATTGGCACAACAACTTTGGGAAACAATTGGAAATTATCTTGCAAGGTTTAATATCCTAGGCAATTCCTCTCCTTATATATATGCAAGAGGCATTCCTACATATATGCATAGAAAACAGGCACAAGAATGTTCATAGCAGCAATTTTGGGTAATAAAAAAAAACCCAGAGGGGTGCCTGGGTGGCTCAGTCAGTTAAGCGTCTGGTCTGACCCTTGATTTTGGCTCAGGTCATGATCTCAGGTGTTGTGGGATCAAGCCCCACATCAGGCTCTGCACTGACATCTGCTTGGAATTCTCTCTCTCTCTCTCTCTCTCTCTCTCTCTCCCTGGCCCTCCCCTGCTCCTGCTTACTCACTCTCACTCTCTTTCTCTCTCTCTCAAAATAAATAAACACTTAAAAAAAAAACCTGGAGGGGCGCCTGGGTGGCTCAGTCGGTTAAGCATCTGACTTCAGCTCAGGTCATGATCTCGCAGTTCCTGAGTTCAAGCCCCTCATTGTGCTGACAGCTCAGAGCCTGGAGCCTGCTTCAGATTCTGTGTCTCCTTCTCTCTCTGCCCCTCCCCTGCTCACACTCTGTCTCTCTCTCAAACATAAATAAACATTAAAAAATTTTGTAATTAAAAAAAAAAAACAACCTGGAAACAAATTAAATGCCCAGCATTGGGAAAACAGATAAGTATGTTGTGGTATATTCACAATGGAATATTATACAGCCGTGAAAAGGATAAACTAGTTACATGACTTTAAGATAAATCTTCGATAATGCTGAGTACATTAAGTCCTGGAATACTACTTATGGTGTGATACTATTTTTATAAAGCTCAAAAATAAACAAAACTTACAAAGTTCATTCTTTAAGCATGCATACATAGATGATTTTTTTTTTCAAAAGGCAGGGAAACAATACACTAAAAATTCAGGGTGTTAGTGACTTCTGGGGGGTAGGTATGGCATGATAATGTAGAGGGATTCTGGTTATTGGTGATGTTCTAGATCTGCATTTGGGAGGGGAGTTCAGGAGGGTCATTGCATTATCATGCCCCCAAACTTACACATGCATTACATAAACACCTTTGTATGCACCAAATGTAAATAAAGATGTAATAAAAAGGGAATAGTTTTCTCCTTTTCATTTTACTTTTCTGTATTATGATTTCTTCCCCCCAAATATATATGCTTTTTTTTCCTAATCAGAAAAAAAAAGAAATATATTACATTATCTGGGAAATGTGTCTTGCTAAATTCAGGAATCATTTATAAATAGAACTGTGTTAGGGTACTTGGAAGAAATGGTGTAAGAAAAGCATATCTAAGAGGCTGACCAATTTCCCTGGTCATTTAATAACTATGTGTGGAGTACAAACCTTCCTGATGGTGGCTTCACCCTGAGATTTCCTTTCAGTTGATGGCTGGGAGTTCAGGAGAAGAAGCATCAGTCTTTGGCAACCTGAGAACCTAGCTGTGAATGCCAGCTCTGTCATTCAGTAGCTGTGTGTCCTTTGACAATGTACATAACTTCTCTGAGATTTGGATTCTTTGTGACTGTAAGAGTACAGTGATGTTTACTTTGAGCTTTGCTTGGGTGGGTTAAGGATAAAGTATATGAAGTGTCTGTCTTCTGGTCTGCCCGCACTTATATTGTGATCCTCCTGCCCCAATAATGATCACACCTTATTATAGTGTAGCCCTTTACAGGTTGCAAAAGTGTGTGGGGAATTATAGTCATTATCTGATCCTGAAAAAAGGCCTAACTTTATTAAAATAATACCTTACATGTATAGAATACTTGCTATGTTTATAAGAATAATATAATAGTGGGTGCTCAGTAAGTGCTGATGGAATAAATGAATGAACGCTTTCAAAGGTGGGTGTAACAAGAGAAAAAATAGTGGACTGCTTCTTTTGGGAATTCATTTTATAAACTTTTTTTAAAGTTTTATTTATTTATATTGCGAGAGAGAGAAAGCATGCATGAGCGGGGAAGGGGCAGAGAGAGAGAGAGGGAGAGAAAGAATCACAAGCAGGCTCTGCGCTGTCAGCACAGAGCCCAACACAGGGCTCCATCTCACGGACTCAAGTCATGAGTTGAGATCAAGAGTCAGAGGCTTAGCTGACTGAGCCACCCAGGAACCCCAGAATTAATTTTATGAGGCTAGAAGCTGCCTCTAAGGCAAAGGTAGGCAGCAGGTCTGAATCTCCCTGTTAAATTGAGGGGAACTTCAGGGCAGGCCAGAGCCCTGAAACAGCCCCTGAGTCATTCTGGTGAACAGCCAGAGTCTGGCAAGGGGCCTTGCACTTGTCAAAAGACCCTGGCAGGGCCTTTTCCAGCTCTTGCTTGTGAAAAACTAGAAGTAAAAAGAGAGAGTTGGTGCCACCTGGAGGGTGAGAGTAGGCAACTCAGACAAAGGCTAGAAAAATTCTTAGAATAAGACAGGTCTTTTAGTTCAGGGGTACAGGTGGGGTGGTGGTGGTAAGAATGTACCTTAAAAATAACCTGTGCTTTTTAAAAATTAAATTGTTATTGAGATAACTGTAGATTCATGAGCAGTTGTAAGAAATAATATAGAGAAATGCCAGGTGTCCTTTACCCAGTTTCCCCCAATAATAACATTTTGTGAAACCATAGTGTATAGATAAATGGAACAGAATTTAGAGTCCAGAAATAAAGCCATACATTATTGTCAATTGATTTTTTAAATTTTTTTAAATGTTTATTTATTTATTTTGAGAGAGAGAAAGAGAGATAGAGAGTGAGCAGGAGAGGGGCAGAGAGAGAGGGAGACAGAATCCTAAACAGGCTCCACACTGTCAGCACGGAGCCCGATGCAGGGCTCAAACCCACGAACTATGAGATCATGACCTGAATCGAAATCAAGAGTCAGGCGCTTAACTGACTGAGCCACCCAGGCACCCCAAGTGTCAATTGATTTAAAAATTTTTTTTTTCAACGTTTATTTATTTTTGGGACAGAGAGAGACAGAGCATGAACGGAGAGGGGCAGAGAGAGAGGGAGACACAGAATCGGAAGCAGGCTCCAGGCTCTGAGCCATCAGCCCAGAGCCCGACGCGGGGCTCGAACTCACGGACCGCGAGATCGTGACCTGGCTGAAGTTGGATGCTTAACCGACTGCGCCACCCAGGCGCCCCAGTGTCAATTGATTTTTGACAAAGGTCAAAACCACAATTGTCAAAGGTCAAATTGACCAAACACAATTCAATGGGTGAAAGAACAGTCTTTTTGACAAATGGTGCTGGAACAACTGGATATCCAAAAAACAAACAAAAAAAAAACAAACAAAAATGAAGTTGGACCCCTACCTCACACCATATACAAAAACTAAAATGAGCCAAAGATCTAAAATTTAAGAGGTAAAACTATAAAATTCTTAGGTAAAAAAACATAAGGATAAATCTTCATGACCTTGGCTTAAGCAATGATTTCTTACATATGACACCAAAAGAACAAGCAACAAAAGAAAAAATAAACTGGACCTCATTAAAAAAAAAAAAAACTTTTCATCTTCAAATGACATTGTAAAACAAGTAACAAAAAGACAAGCCGCACGGGGCGCCTGGGTGGCGCAGTCGGTTAAGCGTCCCACTTCAGCCAGGTCACGATCTCGCGGTCCGTGAGTTCGAGCCCCGCGTCAGGCTCTGGGTCAGGCTTTGGGCTGATGGCTCAGAGCCTGGAGCCTGCTTCTGATTCTGTGTCTCCCTCTCTCTCTCTGCCCCTCCCCCTTTCATGCTCTGTCTCTCTCTGTCCCCAAAAAATTAAATAAACGTTGGAAAAAAATAAAAATAAAAAAAAAAAAAAAGACAAGCCGCAGAATGTAAGAAAATATTTGCAAACATATACATGATAAGGATCTAGTATCCAGAATATATAAAAATATCTTACAACTCTAGAATAAAAAAAAAACAATTTTAAAATGAGCAAAGCATTAAAATAGACAATTCTTCAAAGTGGAATGCATACAAATGGCATGTAAGAACCCAAAATATCATGAACCATTGAGGAAATGCACATCAAAACCACAATGAGATACCATTTCACACCCACTAGGATGGCTATAATCAAAAGACAATCAAAAGATCAAAAAGACAATAAGTGTTGGTGAGGATGTGGAGAAACTGAAATTGAAATTGAAATTGCTGGTAGGACTATAAAGTGGTGCTGATGCTTTGGAAAATTAACTGTTTATAACGTTAAACTGTTATCATATAACCTAGCATTTCTACTCCTAGGTATACACCCAAGAAAAATGAGAATACATGTCAGATAAAAACTGGTATACAAATGTTCATAGCAGCATCATTCATGAAAGCCAAAAAGTAGAAACAACCCAAATGCCTATCAACCAATAATGCATGATAAATGAAATGTGGCATATCCATAAAATGGAATATTATTCAGCAATAAAAAAGAATGAAGTACTCACTCATGCTATGACATGGCTGAACTTCAAAAACATTATGCTAAGTGAAAAAAGCCAGATACACAAAAGGCCACATATTGTATGATTCCATTTATATGAAATATCCGGAGGAGGAAAATCCACTGAGACAGAAAGTAGATTAATGGTTGGGGAAGGAAGGGGAGTGAGGAATGCAGATTGACTGCTAATAGATACCAGGTTCTTTTAGGAGTGAGGTCTGCAATTAGCGGCGATGGGTACACAATTCCAAAGACACTGAGAACCATGAGTTGTGTGTTTAAAAAGGTGAATTTTAGGTAGTGTTACAGCTCAATTTTTTAAACTAGTAAAATTAATAAAACATAATATCACAACCAGTGTATTGAATATTGGTACAATCTACCAATGTTATTCATTGTTTCTCTTGTACTTTCAGTATTCTGTGTCTTTATAAAGGACTTAGCAATTATCATGAAGAATGCATATTAATATTTAAAAACAATAAAAACCGTACAATTATATATATAAGCCCTTCCTTAGAGCCCATACGATTATCTATACAAGCCCACCCCCTACAATTCTCATTCTCGGAAAGGTATTTGTAAAAATTGTACATTTTGGCCTCGGTATACGGTTTTATAGAATATTAAAACATAAAATTATATTTTAGCATATCGCCTCCCAAATCATCAGAAATATCCCTTTAGAGAGGGTGTGGAATATTTCATCGGATAGATACACCATAATTCCCTCAACCATCTCATTTTTGCTGGTCATTTAGAATGTTTCCAGGTACTTTGCTGCACACTGCCGCAGTGAGCAACTTTATTTTCTTGAGGATGATTTCCACCAGATAAGGGGTGGGTTACTGGTTAAGGATTTTGAACATCTTTCTGGCGCTTAACAATTTCATCTTGGCTCAAGATCCCCCTCCCCTGCTTCCTCCAAGTCCCCAGCCTCGGTCTCTGCAAAGCCAGACCCTAGAGGCTGGCCCCTCCCCCTTAGTCCCCTCCTCTCGCTAAGCTGTTACCTCCTCTTTCACTTGTGGGCCTCAGCCCCAAACCCCTGCCGCTCGTCTCCACTCCTGGCTCACCAGGTCTCCTTCTCCCCCGCCTGGTTTCGGGCAGCCCCCTCCTCAGGCAAGCCGATTGCCTGCCATGCGTCAGCTCTCGGCCACCCTGACTCGGGTTTGCCGTAGCCAAATGCAGTTTGGCACGCTGGCACGCACCATCCTTACCTTAGCTTCAGGGTGTCCCGCGCAGATGCCCAGGAAGACCTAAACTGTGGGTGACGTTTCGTTTTCCCCTTTCAGCCCATTCCAGCCTTCTGCGCTAGGGCGGCGCATCTAGTAGGCGCTCGATAAGTATCCAAAGTATTTTAAAAGCATATTGAAGTTCCTATGCTGGCTTTTTACTTTCGATCCCTGAAAGTTAATAAAGTACAAAACAATTTGCACCAGGATTAGATGTGATGGGGGATGGGGGTGGGCAGATAGGAATTATAAGAGAAAGTTCATGCATTCATTCAGTTAACAGGAATTGACTTGAGCACCTACTGTATGCCAACACTAACCACGACAGTAAATAAAAGACAATAAAATCGATAGTGTAAAAATACAGTGTGTTATATGGTGGTTCGGGCCAGGGAGAAAAAAAATCAGGCGAGGTAAGGAAACAAAGTGAAGCCACCCAGAAAAGGTGAAAATAGTAACAGGTAACAATTGGGTGTCTACTGAGGGCCTCACCTTCGAAAGCCCCTTTAAAATAACGCCACAACGCAGTGAGGCAGGAACGACCGCTCCCATTGCACAGATAAGGAGGACGTAAGGTGCAGAGTTGGGGTGGTCAGCCCCGAGTCTAAGACCTCCGCCCTTCCCCCGAGCCCCCAGCCCTGGGCCCGCCCCTCCCCGGCAGGGAAAAGGTTAACGCCGGGCGCAGCGACGGAGAGTGTGCGCATGCGCAGAGCGCGGATTGCGCTTGCGCGGAGATCCGGGCGACGTGGCCGGCCGGAAGTGGTCTGTGCGGAACCGCCGCCGGACAACCCCTGCTCGCTGAACCCGGCTAGCGCAGGGCTGCTGCTTTGGGCCCCGCCGGCACCACCATGCTGAAGAAATTTGATAAGAAAGACGAGGAATCGGGTGAGAGGGCGTAGGCTTGGGGGAGGCTGGACCCTCTTACAGGCTCTCTGCACCCTCCTTGGGTGCCTCCTTCGGGGCCTCTGCCTAGACCTGAAGCCGAGACCCAGTGAGGGGCAGGGGCTTATGCCAAGGTCCGCAACTGGTCAACGGCGGGCCTCGGAGAGCCCGAGCATGCTCCGCTGCCCCCACTCGTAAGCTCGGACCACGATTCGCTCGGTGACCTTGGGAGGGTCACTCTCCTGTGGGCCTCGGTTTCCCCAGTTGTCAGGGGAAGGGGCAGGGCCTGGTGAACCACTGTGACTTTCGCCGGGTGACCTCTTGGGATTCGCCGGGCTGCGTTGCTACTGGCCAAATGGGGCATAATCTGTGGAGCCAATGTTCTGCGCTGAGAACCCTCTTTAATGTAACTACTCAGCAAATATGTATTGATCGCTTACAGTATTCCAGGCACTGTACTGTGTCCTGATACTGCAGTGGAACAAATGAGACACTCAGTGCCTGAGCTGGGAACATTAAAATGGTCACAGGCGAAGTAGAGAAGATAGACATCAACCAGATAATGACACATATAATTAATTACAAATGTGATATTTGCTGTGAAGAAATCCTAGTCACTAGATGATGGTTCCCGCATATTGTAAGGGATTCAGTTAAGTACAAGTTGCATAAATGAATGCAAGACGCAATGCTATGAGAGGCACAGAAGGACTATATCAGGGTTGCTAGGTGACTTAAGGAAGTGGTTTGAGGTAGAGTGGTAGGACCTATATGCAGGTTGTAGAGCTTTGATTGCCATTCTGGAGTAGTTTGAACTTGACTAAGCAGACGGTAGTGACATCTTTCCCTTCTCTATGTCTCTGCATATGCAATTCAGGCTTACAACCTATACTCACTCTTCTCCGTTCTCTGACTTTAGGTGGAGGCTCCAACCCATTCCAGCATCTTGAGAAGAGTGCAGTACTCCAGGAGGCAAGTGTCATTTGTCATCTGCCATCCCAAGTGTTCACAGTCAACGTGCTCAAAGTACTATGGTTTAAAGAACAGTAGGGGAGAAAACCTGTTCCTGGAAAGACAGGAACGCTTTGCTCCTGGAGAGAGTTCAATACGCTTGCAGTTGTTGTTGTTCTGTGTTTCTCTTTCCAGGTAACACGTGTTTACTGAGTATCTGTTAGTAAGTCAGCATGTCCCTAACTGATATTTAGGGCAGATTTCAGGAGTTCTTAATAGATGAATTAGGGAGAAAGCAAAACAAAACTTTCCTTATGAAAATAAGCTTATCCAGGCAAATGTATTTATTTACCCTGGGACTTCTCAGAGCTTGGATGTACCTGAGAGGCAGTCAATGGAAGGGAAATAAACTAAGTCAGAAGGTAATGTTCTTGGTTGCTTCTTTTTAGGCCCGTGTATTTAACGAGACACCCATCAACCCTCGAAAATGTGCCCACATCCTCACCAAGATCCTTTACCTCATAAACCAGGTAAGAGAGTGAAGTTTGGGGGCAGGGAACATGGTGCTGGGAGTTGTTGGGGGTGTTAGCATAAGTCACATAGCCCTTAGGGTATTTGATAGCTCCTGTGTGGATATAGCCCAGCTCTGGGTTCCTTCAGGGTCTAACTGTGATGTGTTTGCCCTTGATGGAGCCTCTGTAGGGTCTGTGGATGTGACCTGGGCTGATCTGGCAGGAAGAGCCTTCTGGCCTCTCTGTCCCAAGCTGAGACTTCGTTTTTGATTAAAACAGGGGGAGCACCTAGGGACCACCGAAGCAACCGAGGCCTTCTTTGCCATGACCAAGCTCTTTCAGTCCAACGATGTAAGTGCCCACAGTCAGTATGGTCTACCTTTGTGTGGATTGGAGTTTTCCTAACCTTGGCTTTCATGTTGAGTCAGTGGTCATAGGCTTTTCCTCTCTCTTTCCCAGCCCACACTCCGTCGGATGTGCTATTTGACCATCAAGGAGATGTCTTGCATTGCCGAGGATGTCATTATTGTTACCAGCAGGTGAGTCTTTGGGTTTGTGTATGGCTCCTTTGACGGGTGTCATTGACACAGAAGCCATTTTTACTCATGTGTATCAGGTGATGAGACTTTTATTTGACATAATGTCAGGTGCCCCTTCCTCTTCTGTCTCCCTCACCTTTCAGTTACTGCTGCCCCTCCATGGCACTCTAGAGTGTGCAGTTTCCCTAGCCTTACCTGAGGCACAAACCCTTCCTTGCCTTGATTCCTCTCAGTCAACTGAGCCAGGCTGGAGCTTACAAAAGACTTTAGTGAGTGCCAAGAGAGAACACAAGAAAAATAGACAGAGAGAATGCAGGGGGTATACAAACAGGTTCACTTCCCAAGTACTGGTTTCTGTGTTAGACTGAGTTATTCAGGGGAAAGGTGTGACTAAAATATAATCCCTGTCCTTAAGAACTGGAGCTCAGTTCTCTTCTTGCCACAGTTTATGGGGGGCGGGGAGATGCTATACATTCCATTGTAGGTTGGTTTAGAAAGCATTTTTTGAACATCTACCAGTCCCTGTGCATAACTTTGGGAAGCTAGCAGCAAGTAAGGTAGACATGGCTTCAGCAGTCCTAGAGAAACAACCGAGGAGACAGGCATTAGAATATATAACAGAGTTTATCCGGGGAAGTATGACAGGCTGTGAGAATAGACCAGAAGGATGTACAACTTGAATTTGGATCAGGAAAGGCCCCCTGGACCTGTCTGAGCAAAGTGCTGAAGGATGAGCAAGAAATAGCAGGACAGTGCTCACTTTAGCAGCACATATACTAAAATTGGAACAACTCAGGGAAGATTAGCATGGCCCTTGCACAAGGATGACAGGCAAATTCGGGAAGTGTTCCATATTCCCCCCCCCCCCCCAAAAAAAGAAAAGAATGAAAGAAGCCACTGAAAACTAATCTCTTCCGAAAATGCTTATTAATAGCAGGACAGAGATGGAGAGGGCCAGGAGTACTCTAGGCTGAGGGAATAGCAGATGTCAAGGCCCGGAGAGGAGAGTCTCTGTTAAGGAGTTTATGCTTGATGGTAATGGGCAGTAGGAAGCCTTGGGAGTGTTTTAATCCAAGCAGGGGAGTGACCTGGTCCATTTGGAGATTGATTGATTGATTGATTTTTGAGATGGGGGGGGCGGTGCAAGTGAGCGAGGGACAGAGAGGGACTCACCCAAAGTGGGGGTCGAGCTCACCTGATACGTGGCTCAAGCTCACCCAATGTGGGACTCGAACTCATGCATGTGGGACTCGAGATCATGACCTGAGCTGAAGTCAGATGCTTAATGACTAAACCACCCAGGCGCCCCAGAGTCTGGAGTTTTGTAAAAAATCTCTCTTGTTGCTGCTTGGAGTTTGACCGGGAAAGAGTAAGAATACAGCAAGAACGCTAGTTAGACTCGTGTAGTAGTCCAGACAAGGGGGTGTGACTAGAGCTAGGGAGGAGTGGGTGCGGACAAGGGCTTGGGGAGGACAGGCCATGCTCCTGCGCAGACAATGCCTTCCCCTCCCACAGCCTGACAAAGGACATGACTGGGAAAGAAGACAACTACCGTGGCCCGGCTGTGCGTGCCCTCTGCCAGATCACTGATGTGAGTCTGCTGCCCCTGCTGAGCTGTTCCTCTTTTTCCCCGCTTCTTGGGCAAGGCTCAGTCATGATCCTCTGTGCATGCATTAGGTTGTCCCACGTCTCCTGAGCAAAGCACTGAGCCAGGTGGTGTGGGGATGAGGGTAGGGTGCAGGAACACAAGAAACAGGTTTGCTTCCTTCCTTCTTGTCCCCACTCTTCCCCACCCATCACCTGCACTCCTGATGGTTGCCAAGGATTGATTGGGTCCCCTTCTGCCCCACTCATTGTCCCCACAGAGCACCATGCTGCAGGCTATTGAGCGCTACATGAAACAGGCCATCGTGGACAAGGTGCCCAGTGTCTCCAGCTCTGCCCTGGTGTCTTCCTTGGTATGTAGCTGGGGACCCTGTGGCTGGGGCCTGGGCAGCAGATTGGGAAACTGAAGAAAATATCAGAGTTGCTTTTCAGTAGGAAAAAGAAAGTTTCTATATCCCTTCCCAGATCTGAGAGTCCCACCCACCTTCTCAGTGAAGAGTGCCTGGGGAACTCTTGACCCATCCCTTGGGGTGACAGATTGTGGGGAGTTTGGGCCTCGTGGGAGATCTGCCACCTGGGCAGAGAGTGAGGGTGGGAGCCGTCCTTGTGTGCTGTGTCAAGAGAACCAGGACAACGGAGAGGCTCTGGGCCATGTCTGAGGGAAGACCCAGAGCTGGACTGAACTGTGAGCCAGGGCCTGGAGGCATGATGGTAGGGCACCCTGTCTGCCCGCCTCTTAATGTGCTCTGTTGCCCTTAGCACCTACTGAAGTGCAGCTTTGACGTGGTCAAGCGCTGGGTGAATGAGGCCCAGGAGGCGGCGTCCAGTGATAACATCATGGTCCAGGTGAGGTGTGAGCAGAGCAATGATTTTGATGATTCTTAGGCAAATGACCTGGGACTGGTGATTCAGAAATGGACGCTCACCCCGGAGATCCTGGTGTCCCCTAGCAGGAGTAGGCTTTCATCTTTTGTCACTGGATTGTGGGGAGACTTGGGGGTTTGGGGAAACGATCCAGGGTACCACTTGGGATGGTTTAAGTTAGGAGCTCCTTACCGGCTGGAACTAAAATATTCAAGTGTCTGATAACCAGCTGAGTTGTGTTTTGGGATATGGGATATAGCAAACTTGGCCCAGGCAGCCAGAGAGCCTTTGCCGAGCTGGCTTTTTTAGTGATGCATGTAAATGTCTTGGTGGGGCTTTCAGCTACTTAACACTTTTTCAGTGACCTAGTCCAGAAATTCCTTTTACCTCTGTAAGACAAGTTTCCTTGTCTATAAAATGGGAATGAAAGTTTCTGCCTCACAAAGCCGTGAGGATAATATGAAAGAGCATCTAGAACATCTGACTTGTCGGGTGCATACCTGTAGGCGCCCCCTGTGTGTTTATCTCTTCTCTTTCTCCTCACCCCTTGTGCTGATTCTCCTCTCCAGGGCCAGCCGTGGCCCCTCAAGATCTTTCCCAGTGTCAGAGAAGGCTCTCCCATACAAGGCACCCACGGTCGCATGACTTAGCCCTTGAATGCCACCCTGGTAAAGAAACAAAAAAGAGCAGAGGGAACAGGAAATAACTCTATGTACCTTATATCTCCAGAAGGGTAATCCCTTGACTTTGGGCCCTCCAGACCTAGCTTTGCCAGTACCAGCCATGTGTCCTTGGGCAACTCAGTGAGACTAAGAGTATCTACCTTCAGGGGTGGCGTAAGGTTTAATTCTACAAGGTCTTGTATGAGGTGTGCTGCATGGCACCTTATAATACCTGTCCATGCTCAGGGCCTGGCACCCACTTTGTCTTGTTGAAGGACACCTGGTCTTCCATTCTTTCATCACTGTGGTCTCTGTTGTCCCCTCCACATCTGTACTCATGATGCCTGTCGGGGCCCTTACTGAACTTGAGGGCAGGAGCTAGACTACACACAACACTCACGTGGTGTGGTGAGCATCGTCCCGGGGCCATCCGTACAGAGCATCTGGGGAAATTGTCACAGCCACTCTGTGAGGTAGCTACTATGATGCCCATCTTAGACACGAGAAGGCTGAAGCCCAGAGAGATGCAGAGGCCTCTCTCGGGCCACACAGCTGGTAGACCTGGGCTTCACGCACCTGTACTCTGCCACGACCTCCCGCTCTCTAGTACCATGCTTTGGGGCTCCTGTACCACGTACGGAAGAACGACCGCCTGGCTGTCAATAAGATGATCAGCAAGTTCACCCGGCATGGCCTCAAGTCTCCCTTTGCCTACTGCATGATGATCCGGGTGGCCAGCAAACAGCTGGAGGAAGAGGATGGCAGGTAACGAATGGCTCTTGTCCCCCTTGGCCAGATGGCGCCCTATTCCGCGCTGGGCCATCCCCAACTTCTTGCCACCCGTGTCCTTTTGTAGCCGTGACAGCCCTCTGTTCGACTTTATTGAGAGCTGCTTGCGCAACAAGCACGAGATGGTGGTGTACGAAGCCGCCTCGGCCATCGTCAACCTGCCAGGCTGCAGCGCCAAAGAGCTGGCCCCCGCTGTGTCAGGTTACACATCTCCTTCGCCCCGGCCCCATACTTCCGTGCCTGCTGGGAACTGGGCCCTGGGCTGGGGGGTTGGAGGAAACAAAGAAAGAAAGAAAGAAAATGCCCTCAGATAGGCCACGTTGGGGTGTTAAGAAGAGGAATTGGGACCTAGTAAGTACCCATTTGGTGCCAGGCACGCTGTGCCAGGGTCTCTCACACTCATCATGTTTGGGTACCTTGAGTTCCATCTTACCATTAAAGAGGCTGGGGCGCCACTAAGAGGCAGAGATGGGGTTCAGATCCATGCTACAGCCTGTTGGGCTGGCTAGTGATGGCAAGAGGCCCTGGTGGAAGAACCCAAAATTTATAAAACCAGGTTTTATAATGCTCGCTAGGGGCCAGGCTATCTCAGGCAAAGGAGAAGGCAATTCAGAGGGGTCATTCAAAGCCTGGATACTGGAGCCCGATAGCCTGGGTTGGAGTCCTGGCTTCCCTAGAGCCAAAGCACATGGAGGGCTTTGCTGCCTGACATGCAACCATGTACGATAGGAACCAGGGCAGTTGTTTAAGGCAGGACTGAGGTAATTCTGCTGGTCTGCATGCATGCCCCAGAAGAGAGGAGTGGAGTTTTACTTTGGGTAAAAGACTCAGGCGTCAGGTGTGGGTAGTCCTGGATTTCAATCCTTGTTCTGCCATTTACTGGTAGCTAACCTAGAGTTACTTGAGTTGTTTTACCCATGTGCCTCAGTCTCTGTATCTGTTAAATGGGGATAATAATAATAGCTGCTTTGTGGGGTTGTGAGAAACCAATCAGACAAGGCACAGCAGCTCCTTAGCACAACATCTGGCACATAGCAAGTGCTCAGTAAGTAGCGGCCGTCATTCACGAGACCCACTGGGCTCTCATAAACGTATTAAAGCCTCTCTGCTCATGAGCTCTTTTCCTTGGTTGGGGTGAGGGTGCCAGCAGGGATATGAGCTGAGCAGAGGGTTTGGGTCAGAACAGCTTCATAGCCCTCATGTACCCCCCATGCCCTGCCTGACCCTTCCCCGGAGGCCTGAGCTTTTCTAGCTGCCAAGCGGTGAGGGAGGCCTGACATGTGGCATGTATCTCCCCACAGTGCTCCAGCTTTTCTGCAGCTCGCCCAAGGCCGCTCTCCGCTATGCTGCTGTCCGTACCCTCAATAAGGTGAGAGTTTAGGGGTGGGCAGAATGAGCACTTTGCCTTTTGAGAGGGTCGGGAGGTGCTTGATCCAGCTGGAGGCGTGTCGTGGCCCCTGACCGGAGCTGCAGAAGGTGTAACACTGATCACAGTTGCTTTCTACAAGATGGCGAGATGAGCCCATCCACAGGACCTCTGACCAGGCCAGAGTCATCCAGTGGAATGACGGAAGTCCCTTTGTATGTCTGTTCTGTCCTCCCAAAACAGGTGGCCATGAAGCATCCGTCAGCAGTGACAGCCTGCAATCTGGACCTAGAGAACCTGGTTACAGATTCAAATCGCAGCATCGCCACGTTGGCCATCACCACGCTCCTCAAGACTGGCAGCGAGAGCAGCATCGATCGCCTCATGAAGCAGATCTCTTCCTTCATGTCGGAGATCTCAGATGAGTTCAAGGTGCCCGGGCATGCCTGCAACACCCACCGTTCCCGGAATGAGGAAGATGCTCTGTGCCTGCTCCCTCACGTTCCCCAGCCCCCAGGCCAGGGTTGACCTGGGCCTGGTAGGGCTTGAGGACTCAGTGGAAGAGGTGGCACATCGCTCTTCACGGGTCTTGGCCTTGGGAGACGTGCACATCCAGCCTTGGGGTCTTTGTCCGTACAGTTCCTTCGTAAGGCCAGTGGCAGGGCATGGAGTGAGGGCTGAGAGCAAATGTTGTCAGAGATTTCTAGTTTTCTGGTATGGGCTGATGGTGGTGCTGTTGGTCAATTTGGGGAAGGAGGGAGAGTCAGGTCCTGGGTGAGGGAGGTAGGAAGGTAATGATGGTGATCGCAGACGTGTTGAGTTTGAGGTGCCGTGGGTACCAGGTGGAGTTGTCTGGTAGACATTCGCTAACATTGGGCTTGAGCTCGGACACAGACAAAGGTTTGGGAATGAGTGGCATGGAAGAGGTGGGTTAAAACCACGGGAGGAGGTAGGACTGCCAAAGACACCGTGTGCAAATGGGAGAGGGCCCAGGCCAAAGTACCCAGGGAGGAGCCTGAACAGCCTATAGGTGGGATCGTGGGGGTGGAGGTAGGAAGAGAAGCAGAACAGGGAGGCTGGAGAGGGGCCAGTGGACCTACCCTGAGGTCTGAGTAGAAAATCAGAGCTTGGGGGACCCAGAGGCTGGACCTGGGGCTGTTGGGACTGATGTGCCTGCTACCCTACTTGGATGGGCTCAGGGATCGCGTGCTCCCTGAGGGTAGAGATGGAGTTCCTCTCACCTCCTTGCCCTCTGGGTCCAGGGCCTGGCTGGGCCTAAGGAAGGACTTGGTTGGCACTTAGTGAACTAAGTAACTCAAGCCTGGAGGCAGGGGCCGCTGCTCATACATGTCTGTTTGACTCAGGTGGTGGTGGTCCAGGCCATCAGTGCCCTATGTCAGAAGTATCCTCGCAAACACGCCGTGCTCATGAATTTCCTGTTCACCATGCTGCGGGAAGAGGTAAGAGCAAGCATTTGGGGCATGCCAGGTCTCCTGGTGCAGGGAGTGACCTGGCTGTAAGCTCCATTCTCAGTTTGGAGCCAAGAGTCTCTTCTTGGAAGGTATGCATATCAACCCGTTGGCCAAGTGAATTTCTTGGTGCCTACAGACCTGACAATATAAACATGCACCAATTCCTAGTAATTACAGTAATAAGTAATGACTCACCACCCTGGCTTTAAAGTCACAGCAGATGCCCTGAGGCGATGTTTTGTGCTGGAGTCAGGAAAACCTGTGTTCTCTACTGGTGCCTAGTGTAGAAATTTTCTGGGCCATTCTGGGACCTCCAGTGGGGTTTCTTCTGCAATTGATGCTAATAATTTGACATTGGGTTCTATTTTTGTTTCTCACCTGTCTTTGTGATTCACTTACACTACGTTCCTTGAATGTCTCAACGAAACCAGGTAATTCAGAGGAGCGGAAGCAAAGGGTTTCTGGAGTAAATTGGTCCCTACATATCTGGTTGCCCCTTCGCCCCAGCACAGAGTGGCCCTTGGACCAAGAAGCCCTTGTCTTGGGTGTCATTGGGTCTCCTGAGATTGGAGGAGGGCACTAATACTTAAGAAGCCTTCAGCTAATGGGTCCAGTACTTTGGAGACACTACACAGCATACACAGTCTTATCCTCATAACAGGTCTTGTCAACAGACATCAATTTCTCTCTGTAAAAATCAGGGATCTGAGGGGCATCTGGGTGGCTCAGTTAAGTGTCCAACTATTGATTTCGGCCCTGGTCATGATCCCAAGGTCTTGGGATCAAGCCCCGTGTCTGGCTCTCTCCCTGGCTCGTGCTCTTTTCTCTCTCTAAAATAAAATAAAATTCTTAACGAGACACAAAATGTTTCTATTTAATAGTCCACTGTTAGATCTGGAAGGGCCCCAGCGAGCATTCAGTCCAGGCCTTTTATTTTACACAGAAAATAAGGTAGAGCCCAGATAGCCAGGTCCCTTACCTCCATGTTCTGTTTGGACTGCTGTCCTCCCTGGTCCTGGTTAGGTGTTGGGCCTCCCAGCTTATTTCTGGAGAGAGCAGCCTCCTCGCTCAGCTTGACCCCTCCCACTGCAGGGCGGCTTTGAGTACAAGCGGGCCATCGTGGACTGCATCATTAGCATCATTGAGGAAAACACAGAGAGCAAGGAGACCGGGCTGTCACACCTGTGCGAGTTCATCGAGGACTGCGAGTTCACCGTCCTGGCCACCCGCATCCTGCATCTCCTGGGCCAGGAGGGACCCAAGACCAACAACCCCTCCAAGTATATCCGCTTCATCTATAACCGCGTGGTCTTGGAGCATGAGGAGGTCCGGGCAGGTGGGTCTGAGTCAGGGCTGAACTGGGGCTCTTTGCTGCTTCTTGAGCAGATGACCTGTCAGAGGGACCTGAGCCTCAGTCCCCAGGCACTCTGTTCTAGCCTCACCAGCTCTGTGGTTTATAACATTGTGGGCAGGATCTTGTATGCTTGCGTGTCACCCAGTTCAGTGGTTCCTTAGCTCTGACTTGTATTGTTGGTTTTTGATTTTTGGTTTTTAACTTTCACTATATGTTGGTGTTTAACTTTTTCTCTCTTGCTTGCTTTTTTTTTTTTTTTTTTTTAAGTGTTTAGGTATTTTTTCAATGGTTAGCTTTATTGAGGTATAATTCACATACTGTAAAATTTACTCTTTTGCGTGAGTATGCAATTCAGTGTGCATCCATCATATTCTTAACTTTAAATTTACTGTTCTTCTCATGCCCCCACTGGACGGATTTTTCCTCTTTCAGCAATTAATATTCATTAAGTAATGGGTTGTTTTCTCATTTATATAATACAAAGGCTAACTGAATTGAAGCCATTTGGATACAGAAGGTGAGAAGCCTGTGTGTGGCTAGCTTCTGTGGCCACGTCGTAGTCAGTGCTGAAATGGCTCCTGGAACCCAGGAATGGGACTGTCTTCTCTTTGAAACAGCTGAGGGAGTTGAGGCCCAAAGGAGGTCCACCCAGGGCCACTCATTGCACTGCAGGCAGTTGTGGGCCTCTAGGCTGAGAACTGCTTCACTCAGGACCTCTTCTGCCCAAAGATTCGTTCCAAGTACTGGAACTGTCGTGAGCTGTCAGGTGGGTTAAGTAAATTATATTTGCTTCATAAACACAGGCGCTGTGAGTGCTCTGGCCAAGTTTGGAGCCCAGAATGAAGAGATGTTACCCAGTATCTTGGTGTTGCTGAAGAGGTGAGTATAGGCCAGAGGTCCCTGATGGGTGACGGTGTTCCCCGGGGGAGAGGTTATACAACAATGGATTGTAGGGGGAAAAAAATAGAAAGCGTTGTAAAGCATGGAAAAATATCATGCAAAAATCCCTCCACCTAGGTGTGACTATTGTTGAGTTTTTTCTTCCTTTTTTTTTTTTTAATGCCTTTCTTTTTTAAAAAATGGCTTTATTGATACACAGTTTGCGAGCCATACCGTTTACCCATTTAAAACGTATAAAGGGCTCCTGGGTAACTCAATCAGTTGAACATCCGACTCTTAATTTTGGCTCAGGTCATGATCATGGGACTGAGCTCCATGTCAGGCTACGTGCTGAGTGTGGAGCCTGCTTAAAATTCTGCCTCTCCTTCTGCTCCTCTTCCCCACTCACACTCTCTCTCTAAAATAAAAAAATTAAATTCTGGGGCAGTAGGTGGCTCTGTGGGTCAAGTGTCTGACTCTTGACTTTGGCTCAGATCATGATTTCACAGATCATGAGATTAATTAAGCCTGCGTCAGGCTCTGCGCTAGCCTTGCTTGGGATTCGATTCTCTCTTTCCGGCTCTCTCTGTCCCTCCCCCTACTTGTACTCTCTCTCTCAAAATAAATCAGTAAACATCAAAAAATAAATAAAACGTATAGCAAGATGTTTCCTTTTTTTTTTTTTTTTTTGTAACATTTATTTATTATTGAGAGACAGACACAGAGCGTGAGCAGGGGAGGGGCAGAGAGAGGGGGAGACATAGAATCTGAAGCAGGCTCCAGGCTCTGAGCCGTCAGCACAGAGCCCGACGCGGGGCTCAAACTCACAAACCGTGAGATCATGACCTGAGTCCAAGTTGGTCGCCCAACCGAGCTACCCAGGCGCCCCTAACATGATGTTTCTTAATATATTCACAGAGTTGTGACCATCACCATAATCTAAGTTTAAAACATTTCTATCATTGCCAATAGAAACCTGATATCCATGGTGTTTACAGGGCAGAGTAAATGTCTATTAGGCTAGGACAGTATTTTCAGTGTGGGTGTTAGTTTCCAGCATTAAGAATCCTTGGTCCCTGTGGTTTTTTGCAGTGTATGGAGTTTGGTGAGGCTGTTTTCAGCTGTGCCTGCTTGCCTGTTTTGCTGGTTAACGGTGGGGGGGGGGGGGGGGGGGTTAAAAAAAAAAAAAAGAGGGGCGCCTGGGTGGCTCAGTCGGTTAAGCGTCCGACTTCCTCTCGGGTCATGATCTCGCGGCTGGTGAGTTCAAGCCCCACATCGGGCTCTGTGCTGACAGCTCGGAGCCTGGAGCCTGCTTCGGATTCTGTCTCCCTCTCTCTCTGCCCCCTTCCCCTGTTCGTGCTCTGTCTTTGTCTCTATCTCTGTCTTAAAAATAACGTTAAAAACTTTTTTTTTTAAGTACTAAAGAAAAACCCTATATTGATTAGTAGTCACTGCCCTCTCCCCGACACCTACTCCCCTCACCCCCCCCCCCCCCCAGCCCTAGGCAACCACTAATCTACTTTATGTCCCTATGCATTTGCCCATTATGGTCGTTTCTTAGAAATGCTGTCGTACAATCTGCGACCTTTCCTGTGTTTGGCTTCTCTGTGATGTTTTTTTCAAGATTCATCAATGCTGCAACATATATCAGTACTTCATTCCTTCTTATGGCCAAATAATTCATTGCATGAGCACACCACATTTTATCTATTCACCAATTGACAGACTTGGGTTGGTTTCCACTTTTCGGCTCTCATGAATAATGCTGTTATGAACATTCACGTACAAGTTTTTGCGTGATGTATGTTGTCAGTTCTCAAGAGGAGATGCCTGGGAGTTGAATTATTGGGTCATATTAAATTCCTCTTTGACATATGCTGCTGGATGTAGGAGATTGCCTCCTTCACTGGGTGGGCTTTAGGGAGTGGGCCCCGGGAATATGAATATGGCCACCTCTTAGGTAATGAGCTAGAATTTTATAGGCTCCTCCGTGTGTTTGATGCCTGGATCCCACAGGCATGTTCATCTGGGGACTGAACTTTAAGAGACTTCCTTCCCCTTACTACCGTCTGATGAAACCCTGCAGTGTCCCCCTGCCACCCCTGTGGGGCCGCAGTCCAGATTACCGTGGGTTCCCAAGGCACCTGGGTGGCTCAGCCAGTTAAGCATCCGGATTTGGCTCAGGTCATGATCTTGCAGTTTGTGGGTTCAAGCCCCACATCAGGCTCTGTGTCAGGCTCTGTGATGAAAGCACAGAGCCTGCTTGGAATCCTCTGTCCCCCGTCTCTCTCTGCTCCTCCCCCACTTGTGGGCACTCGCTCTCTCCCTTTCTCTCTCCCAAAAATGAACGAACATTAAAAAAAAAAAAAAAACAAAACAGATTACTATGTTTTCTGGCTGCAGGTGCGTGATGGACGATGACAATGAAGTAAGGGACCGAGCCACTTTCTATCTCAATGTCCTGGAGCAGAAGCAGAAGGCCCTCAACGCAGGCTATATCCTAAATGGTGAGTCTCCCTGGCTGTCTTCGACTAGGCCCCCTCCCAGAGCTGTGGCCCTCCTCCCCACTCCAGAGCAGGCACACCCTCTCTGGGTAGGGAAGTCTGAGGCAAGACGCTTTGGGCTGGACTTTCATGGCAACTTCATGGCATCACTGTGACCTTAGGAGACCGCGAATCTTGCAGTTCACACCAGTGTGGGTGGCAGCAGCTCAGTGAACTGAAACACTAGTCATTGATAAAAACCTCTCTTCCCATAGTCCTTTATATAAGTCACTCTTGTATACATTTATCACCATACCAGCCCTGTGAAGGAGGATCCAGATGAGAAAGTGGAAGCCCAGAGAGTGTTAAGTGGTTTTCTCAGTGGTCTAGAGTCATACAACTTAGACCCCGGGGCCACAGGCTTCCGTGGGGGATTCCGGCTACTCATTCTGTCATGCCTTCAGGCAGTGCCTTGCTCCCACTGGCTTCTAGGTCTGACCGTTTCCATCCCTGGTCTGGAGAGAGCTCTGCAGCAGTACACTCTAGAACCATCGGAAAAACCTTTTGACCTCAAGTCTGTGCCCCTGGCCACCACGCCCATGGCAGAGCAGAGAACAGGTAAGTAATGTCTGTGCTCCTTTTAGAGGCTTTCAGGTCCAGGCCTCTGTTGGAGGGTCTGCATGGGCCGTGAAGCCACTAAACCTAGCCAGGATGGGGGGGGGCTTGTACCAAGAGGATGGAACAGTCCTTTCTAATCCTTTCTACGGCTGACTCCAGGATTGGAGACACATGCACACAAACACTCGCTCTCTCACGTACTCACACTCTCTCAGGGGGTTGGAAGTTATACTCCCTAAGGAACAGCTCTGTGGTCAGCCCCACACTTCCCCATTACTGGAGTTGTTGGTCACCATGTGTGTTTGCTCCTGCAGAAAGCACCCCCATCACAGCCGCCAAGCAGGCGGAGAAAGTGGCAGCCACTCGAGAAGACATCTTCCAGGGTGAGTAGCGGTGCTTGGTGGGGCGCTCAGGACTGGGCTTGGTCTCCTCAGCTTTGGGGGTGGGGGGTGTCATTGCTTTCCTCAGGGGAATTAGGAGAGACCTAATCAACGACAGTTCTTACCCTTGAGTTCTGGGTCCTGAGAGTACTTTAGTCAACACATTTGACCCTCAGGTGGTAGTTATCGGGTCCATTTGGTATTGGAGGAATTGGAAGTTCAGAGAGAGAAAGTGATATGCCTAAGGCTGCACCGCAAGAAAGTGCAGGGGCTGGAATTAAGATCCACATCAAACTGGCTCAAAGCTGCCCCTCGGCCTTGGTTCTGAGGGCTCAGGTCCCTGGAGCCCAAGCCGGTACCTGATGTCAGATTCATCACAGTTGGGGTCCAAAGACGCTAATACTTTTTCTTGGGTTCCAGAGGCCTTCAGTCCACATTGTTTAGTAAGGTTTTGTTTGGGTGTTTATCTATCCCTCTGGTCTAGCATCTTTTTAAGGGCAGAGGCTGTGTATCTAAGCGACAGACCATATTATCTACTGAATCCCACCATGAAGGACTGACATGTATCCCTCTTCCTTCATGAAGAATCTCCTGTTCTCATCACTTCTACTCCCAGTCTTCCGCCTTCCCTCAAGTAGTTCTGTGTGGTTCTTTGTAGGTTCTGTCCTTTATATTCTCCATCGTAGTACTTAGCACAGTGCCTTCCTTCCTCACAGTGAGCTCCCAATGATTGTTGAATTAAATTAAATCCTCCACCACCACCCCCGCTGGGGTACCTGGATGACTCAGTTGGTTAAGCATCAGATTCTTGATTTCGGCTCAGGTCATGATCTCACGGTTCATGAGAATAAACTATAAAAAATAGTTAATTAATTAAATCCTCCCCCGCCCCCATTCCATTTGAGAATCCTGTCTTCTATCAACACATCTTTCAGATTGAGCAAAATCTGAATCCTGAGGTAGCTGGGATCACTCTCACCCAAAACTTTCCCTTCTGTATTACTTCCCCTTTGCTGTTCTTGCAAATCACCACAAAGTTATTGCCTTAGCGCAGCACAGTTATCTTACAATTCTGAGGGCAGAAGTCCAAAATGGGTTTCATTGTATTGGCAGTGCTGAGTTTCCTCTGGAGGCTCCAGGGGAGAATTAGGTCTCTGCTTTTTCAAGTTTCTGGAGGACTCCATTCCTCTCCTGGTGACCCCTTCCTCCGCCTTCACAGCTAGCAGCATGGCCTCTTCAAATCTGACTCTGAGCCTTCTGCCTCCTTCTTATAAGGACACTGGGCCCATTCAGATAATCCAGGATAATCTCCCAGTCTCAAGATCCAATTTAATCATATCTGCGAAGTCCCTTTTACCATGTGGGTAAAAGTTCTGGGAATTAGCTTGTGCGTATCTTGAGGCTACCATTCTGCCCCAGCTTCAAAGGAAGACTCTTTTTAAGCCTCTTAGAGGGTATCAATTTCATCTTTAAGCAGTCTTCCGAAACCTAACGTTTATTGATCACCTGTTCGGTTCTAGAAGGTTTGCCAGATCCTGACATTTATTGCCTCATTTATCTTCACAACAATTCTGTGAGCAAGATTATTGTATCAATTTTATCGGTGAAGAGTTGGAAACTCAGAGGCATTAACTGATAGCTTCTAGCAGAATCCCCCAGGGTAGTTAAGTGTCAGGTCTAGAAACTTGATATCCCAGTGAAGTCAATGCCCACAGAAAAGCACTCTGGTGGCTGATGATCACAATGGCCCAAAAGTGCCTCCTGATTTCTAAGCTGGCTTTCTGGGCTTTTCACTGCCTGCACATTTATCAAATATAATCCTTCAGGCGGCAGAGGGCTGAAGCAGTCACAAAGCCTGACTCTTTGTGGGGGGAGAAAGCCAAATAATAATAATGCCTACTTTCTGTCTCTATCCATGAAACATGAATAAAGTACCTTCTAAGTTCAGGGCAAAATACCAGATCCCTGGCCTCAGGGCACATTTTCTGTCCTTATAGAGTTCAATTGATTTGGGAAGACAAGTTAAAAATGTTAGAGCAGTGGTCTTCAGATATCAGCTTACATCAGAATCAGCTGGCAAAATTTCTTAAGAATGTAGA
This sequence comes from Leopardus geoffroyi, assembly GCF_018350155.1. Lineage (NCBI taxonomy): Eukaryota > Metazoa > Chordata > Mammalia > Carnivora > Felidae > Leopardus > Leopardus geoffroyi. The sequence continues at coordinate 57,191,328 of NC_059331.1, forward strand.
GTCCTAAAAAAAAAAAAAAAAAAAAAAAAATGCAGATTCCTGAGTCCCAAACCCAAAGATTCTGATAGACTGTATTTAGGATGGGCCCGGAATCTGAGTTTTTAATAAGCCCCGACCCCCAGGTAATTCTGACACTAGTGATCCATTGAGGAACACTGCCCCTGCCATAGAATAGGAAAGAGAGCAGTAGCCGCAGGCCGTCAGGTGGACATTGTGTGCAGGCAGCTATCAGATGTCTCCTTCACCTGGACGGGCCACGTTGGCGGCCTGTGGGCTACTGGACCCAGCCCACTGCTGGAACCTGGCTTTGAGGTGTACAGATGGGCCTTCCCAGGTACTCACATACCACGTGAAGTGGGGTTTTCGGCAAGTCTGAATCTGAAACATCTCCTAGTACTGGCCTTTTGTCTTAACTGACAAATGTGTAGGATCAGTTCGTTCTTTTGCCTGATTCTGGGGCGATAACAGCATTCATCTCATCCTTAGAGTCTTCCTAATCTCTACCTTCTAAGAATTCTTGCTGAGCTTCTAAAGTTGTGGGAGTCTCCAGATGGATTAGGCCTAGGCCATTGGGGATCTCCCAGTCAGTGTTCTGCGGCTGAGGTCTTTTGTGAGACAGAGGGGAAGAGAGTATTCATGGGGCATGGTACAGCTTGAGGAAAGTTAGCGAGAGGAGAAAATGATCGGTATATTTGGGATATAGCGAGTAACCTGTCCTTGTATATACATATCTATCCATCTCAGTAGGGTATAAAGCCCTGGAGAATTGGCCATGAGCATTTATTAGAAACCATCACAGGTTGGTCTGAGAATTGAAAGGCTGAGTAAACGTGTGGCCTGTGGCTTTCAGAACAGTTGGCGGCAGTGCCAGAGTTCCATGGGCTGGGGCCCCTCTTCAAGTCCTCGCCTGAGCCTGTGGCCCTCACTGAGTCGGAGACAGAGTATGTCATCCGCTGTACCAAACACACCTTCACTGACCACATGGTGTTCCAGGTGAGCGGGGAGGGCTGAGGCCCTGCTGAGGCTTGGGCCCAGGGAGTGGTCCCGAGTGTGACGGGTCTTATAGGTCAGGAGCCCAACTTGATGCTGGGTTTTGTCACCGGCTGGTATGTGTCTTGCAGCCTTGACCCAGGACCTCTCTGGCTCCTGTGTGTCAACGTGGGGTCAGGGACCCTGTGCGGGGGCACCCGGGATAGGAGTCAGTTTGGCCCATGGGGTGAGTTAGGACCTCCGGGCTCTTCCTTTGCAGCAGGGCTTTGACCTAGAGCAGTGTCTAAGCAATCCCTCTCCTCTCTGGTCCAGTTTGACTGCACAAACACACTCAATGACCAGACTCTGGAGAATGTCACAGTCCAGATGGAGCCCACTGAAGCTTATGAAGTGCTCTGTTACGTGCCTGCCCGAAGCCTACCCTACAACCAGCCTGGGACCTGCTACACGCTGGTGGCACTGCCCAAGGAAGACCCCACAGCTGGTGAGCCCTTCTCCTGACCCCACCCTGGTCTTTTGGGAGGCCTTAGGATCCAGATGGGGTGGGCCAGTTGTGCACCAACCATTTGTCTCCTATGAGAGCCTCAACTCCTTGATTTTATTTTTTTTTTTAATTTTTTTTTTTTTCAACGTTTATTTATTTTTGGGACAGAGAGAGACAGAGCATGAACGGGGGAGGGGCAGAGAGAGAGGGAGACACAGAATCGGAAACAGGCTCCAGGCTCTGAGCCATCAGCCCAGAGCCCGACGCGGGGCTCGAACTCACGGACCGCGAGATCGTGACCTGGCTGAAGTCGGACGCTTAACCGACTGCGCCACCCAGGCGCCCCTCAACTCCTTGATTTTAACCTTGAGAAAGGTTAAAGAAGAAAGGCTGAGTCCTGGGAACTTGTCCTATGTCATCCCATTTCACCCTCGTAGAAGACCTATGGGGATGAGTACTGCTCTTACTCCTAGGACTAGGAAATTCTAAGGAAACTGAGACTCAGGTTAAATGACTCCCCTAAGTTCACGGGGCTGGTAAGAGGCAGAACCTGGGTCTATCTGGTCCTCAACCTGTACTCTTTCATTTTACCATGAACAAGCACAGAAACATCCCAGCTCCACTCCTTCCAAGGAACCCACCAGCTTCTTTTTCCAGGCCGTGGACAATGGACACGTGACTGTGGCATGGGCTTAGCCATCCTGCAGCACCCCTGCTTTCCTCTTTCTTCCTTTCCTGTGAGGGGACTCCCAGACCCATGACTTGACTCTTTTGCCCTTTCCCAAGGTACCTTTGTCCAGATTTGTGGAGTCACATGGCTATTTGTGGGGTTGCCGCTACTGATAATGTAATAGAGGCCTGGGGAGCAGGGTGAGGCCACCTGCCCTATGGAGGAACTCCTCCCCCGCTGTGGTTGGGGTCATCCTGACCATCCAGCCTTTCTTCCTTGCAGTGGCCTGCACATTCAGCTGCATGATGAAGTTCACTGTCAAGGATTGTGACCCCACCACTGGGGAGACCGACGATGAAGGCTATGAAGATGAATATGTGGTAAGAAGCTAATGTCGGGAGGCTCAATTTTGTGCCGGAGGCTGCAGAGCAACCCTGTCCAGGAGCTAACAACTAGACTTAACGTTTTTCTTGCTATTTTGGCTCTTTGAAAGAAACTGTTTTTAAACTCAAAAGAATTCATGCTTTAAGAAAAGAAAACTTGGGAAGTGTAAAAACCAAGGATGAACAAACAGGAAAACATTACTCATGGTCCTTGGGAGTTATTTGGAGGAGTAGGCAGGAGTTACATAATGAAGGTCACTGTGTACATCACACACCTTCCAGTTTCCACTTAAACCCATAGTGTAGGGGCACCTGGCTGGCTCAGTCTGAGGAGCATGTGACTCTTGATCATGGTGTCATGAGTTCATTGGTTGAACTCAATTGGTTGCGCGTCCGCCTTCAGCTCGGGTCATGATCTTGCAGTTAATGGGTTTGAGCCCTATTGGCACAGAGCCCACTTCAGATCCTCTCTCTCTCTTGCCCCTCTCCTGTTTCCCTACTTACGTTCTCTCTCTCTCTCTCAAAAATAAACAAACATTTATTATTTATTTTATTTTTTAAAGCTGTTGTATTTTTTCATGTACTATATTTTAGAGTTCTTTCTGAATTAGTACATAGCTTTCCCCTACCACCCTTATTTAAAAATTTTTTTAATGTTTATTTATTTTTGAGAGACAGAGCACGAGTTAGGGAGAAGCAGAGAGCGGGAGAGACACAGAATCCAAAGCAGGCTCCAGGCTCTGAGCTGTCAGCACAGAGTCCGACGCGGGGCTCGAACTCATGAACCGTGAGATCATGACCTGAGCTGAAGTCGGATGCTTCACCAACTGAGCCACCCAGGCACCCCAAAAATAAACATTAAAAAGGTGGGGGGGAATGAGTTCAGAGCAGGGGCCCAGAGGTGTACAGAGCAGGAACTCACTCCCCTGGAGGTATGTGCCTAACTTCCACCTCCATCTCCCCAGCTGGAAGATCTGGAAGTCACTGTCGCTGATCACATCCAAAAGGTCATGATGCTGAACTTTGAAGCAGCCTGGGATCAGTTAGGGGATGAGTTTGAGAAGGAGGAGACATTCACCTTGTCTACCATCAAGACACTTGAAGGTAAAATCCTTGGCTACTGTTGAAATGTGTCCTCCCCTTTCACTCCTCCCAACTTTTGTTCCCCAGGGATCCAAGGCCATGTCTAGAGCATATACTTCAGATGCCACTTCATTAAAAGCCTCTTAGAGGGGCACCTGGCTGGCTCAGTCAGAAGAGTATGCATCTCTTAATCCTGGGGTTGTGAGTTTGAGCCCCATGTTGGGTGTAGAGATTACTAACTAAACAAACAAACTAACTCAAAAAAGGCGGTGGGGGTTGGGGGGGTGAGGGGGCGGGGAGGAGCACCCGTGGGTGGTTCAGTTGGTGAAGCATCTGACTTCGGCTCAAGTCATAATCTCACGGTTCGTGAGTTCAAGTCCCACATCAGGGTCTCTGCTGTCAGCTCAGAGCCTGCTTCAGGTCCTCTGTCCCCCTCTCTCTCTGCCCCTCCGCTGTTCATTCTCTCTCTCTTTCAAAATAAATAAATAAACTTAAAAAAAAAAAAAAAAAAGCCCTTAAGAGCAGGCTTTGGGGATGGGGTAGTAGTGGTGACACAAAAGGGAAATGAGGTGTGGCTTAATGATGCTGCGATTTCTCCCTACAGAGGCTGTGGGCAATATTGTGAAATTCCTGGGAATGCACCCTTGTGAGAGGTCAGACAAAGTGCCAGATAACAAGAATACCCACACATTGCTCCTGGCTGGTAAGCAACATTTCTAGATGGGAAGTGCCTAGGTAGCTCACAGCCTGGATGCCACTGCATCCTGGGCTGAGGGCTCCCACTGGGCACATGAGGATTCAAATTCGTAGCATTGAAAATTTACAGAGTTAAAAAGACCAGCAGTGGGGCGCCTGGGTAGGCTCAAGTCGGTTGAGCGTCTGACTTCAGCTCAGGTCACGATCTCACAGTTTGTGGGTTCAAGCCCTGTGTTGGGCTCTGTGCTGACAGCTCAGAGCCTGAAGCCTGCTTCAGATTCTGTCTCCCTGTCTCTCTGCCCCTCCCCTGCTCATGGTGTCTCTCCCTCTCCCTCTCAAAAATAAACATAAAAAAAATTAAAAGATATTTAAAAAAAATTTTTTTTAAAAAAAGACCAGTAGTGAAATGCCCTCTGACCCTCTCATCTGCCTCTTGTCCAGTTCCTTGCAACAGGCACCGAAGCACTGTTATTACAAACAATGCTGCTATATCCTTCCAGTCATTTTATGGATATGAAAGCTAGGATGTATACATTTCCCTATTTTAACTCAGATATTTATGTGTAAATGGTATATACATTGTTCTGCACTTTGCTTTTCACTTGACAGATCTATCTTGTCAATACATAGAGTTTTCTTGGGTGCCTAGCTGGCTCAGTTGGTAGAGCATGTGACTCTTTATCTCAGGGTCATGAGTTGGAGCCCCATGTTGGGGGTGGAGATTAGATTAAAAATAGAGTTTCCTCTTTTTCTTTTTTTAATTGTGGTAAAATGTACTTAAAGTAAAATTTACCATTTTAACCTTAGGTGTGCAGTTCAGTGGCATTAAGTATATCCGTATTATTGTGTGGTTATCAACACCATCTGTCTCCAGGACTTTTTTATCATCGCAAAGTGAATACTCACACTTTTTTGTAGCTTCCTCATATTCCATTTTATGGTTGTGCCATATTTTATAGAATTAGCCTGTATTGATGAACATTTAGAGTGTTCCAGGCTTTTGCTATTATAAACAATGCTGTAGTGAATAACCACATACATACATACATTCACACATACTTTATTTTGTATGTGTGCTCTAAGGATGTCTATAGGAAAAATTTCCCAAGGCATTACCAGGTTAAAGTGCATTTCTTATTGTGGTAAAAATTTCTAGTTGCCTTTCATAGGAACTGTTTGCCTTTCCTCCCACACTGTGGACAACACAGTATGTATTGTCAGTAATATACACAGCATATTATCAAATTATTAGCAAATGATTTTTCACAGTCTGGGTGAAAAATGGTATCTTAGCGTCGTTTTTATTTCACATTTCTTACATATTGGATGAAGTTAAGCATCTGAAACGTGTGTGCCATTTGTATTTCTTTTTCTGTGAATTATTTCCATATCCTTTCTCTACTTTTCTACTGGGTTGGTTGGTCTTCTCTAATAGGAATGGAATTTTAAGTCAACATGGAAATTTTCAGATACACACAAAAACTGAATGGTATAATGAACCCTCATGTGCTCATCTTCCAGCTTCAACAACTAACAGCATCTATACCGCCACTCATTCTACTTCCCGCCCTGGGTTATTTTAAAGAAAATTCCAGATACAGCATTTTGTATGTAAATATCTCTAGATCTGGATGTCTCTAAAGTCTTTGTTTAAAGGCATGGGGAAGGGAGTGCCTGCTTGACTTAGTTAAACATCCGACTTCAGGTCAGGTCATGATCTCAAGGTTTGTGAACTTGAGCTCCCACATGGGGCTCCCCTGCTGTCAGTGCGGAGCCACTTTGGATCCTCTGTCTCCCTCTCTCTTTCTGCCCCTCCTCTGCCCTAGAGCGTGCGTGTATATGCGCTGTCTTGCTTGCTCACTCTCGAAAATGATAAACATTTTAATTAATTAATTAAAGGGGTAGGGGCAATACAGTCGTCACACCGAGAACTGTGAACAAAAGGAAGTCAGAGATTTTTTTGTTTTCTTTCTGAGTATTTATAATTAGGGTTGGGAGGCAGCTCCGCTTCAGTGCCCTGCTCACAGCTGATGGACCCCAAGCAAATAATTTCTGGCCACACTGAAGCAACTCAGTCCCCTGGGTCTGGCAGACACCTGCTGTGCGGTTTTGTCATAGAGGGGCTGTCCCTCCGTCAGTGCTCTTAGATTTAGCCAACATGCATGAGAGCCTCTCCCGTGCCAGGTAGAAGCCTTGTATGTCCGTTAATTCATTTGTACCTGGCAGAAGCTTAAACAATGGTTAGTATCTCCTCTATTTTGTAATTGGCAATACTGTGGCTCAGAGGGATTTCAGCCCAGCTCCCCAGTTCCCAGACCCCTTCCATTTCACTGTACCACAGCTGCCTTGATCAGTTGCTGCAGCTGCCACCCTCAGCCTAGCCTCTGCAGCTCACTTCTGCCTTACACACTTGTACTCCTCTCTTCCCTCTAGGTGTGTTCCGGGGAAATCATGACATCCTGGTGCGCTCCCGACTTCTGCTTTTGGACACAGTAACAATGCAGGTGACAGCCAGAAGTTCGGAGGAGCTGCCAGTAGACATGATCTTGGCGTCTGTGGGCTAAGAGGCCAGCCTGCATGGGCCCTACTCCTACCCTCTTCTCCCCGCTCCCCCCCACCCCCCGCCAACACTACGCAGAAGTCACACCTTCATCCTGAACGCAGTGGAAACTCCATCCTAAGTCTCTGTATTCAAAAACAATTAGGAATCACTGAAAAAAAATTTTTTTTTTAATTTAACCCCTGCCCCAGGACGACTAGGGGGTAACTTTTTTTTCTTTTTTAAAATAGGGGATGATTTTAGCTTGTCCTAGAACCTGCTGCCCTGTCTGTCACGGTAGGGACATGGCAGATGAATAAAACGCACCTCCTCCTGAAATTATCCCCAAGGAAACCATCTTATCCCTATAAATAAATCCGCATGTATTTATTGAATGACTACTACTTCTGTAGACTCTTGCTTAAGGGTTCCCTTTTCCCCCTTCTGAGCCTCCCCACTGAGAACACTTCTACCCCCTTCACTTCCACAGCCTTTTGGCTGCTGCACTTACCTTTAGGCCAGATTGCTCTCACTCATCCCCATCCAAGCCCCAGGAACAAGAGCTGAGGGTATGACAGCAGGCACTGAGGTCATGAACCTGCCCTTGGCATCCTCACCACCACCCTCCTGCTCTAGGTGGTGAATGGAGGCTGCAGAGGGTTTGGGTGGATCACTTGGGTATTACCTAGCATGAGGTTTGAGGTGGAGTGTGCATTGGGGTTTCCCTGCTCCCAGTTCAGTGAATGCACAGAGAACAGACAGGCCTTAGAGAGCACTCTATTGGCTGAAGATGCAGAAATCCTTGGTTCACGACCCAAGGCAGCAGGCTCAAGAGGCCTGCCCTTTTAAACTCAAGCCAGGCGGCTTTGCTAATTTCATGGCTGAAACAGGCCTGCAAAGCCTGTTTTCTAAAATCTAGGCCTGACTCTTAGGAATTCAGATTTGGGGTTGGGGAGGTAGCCAAAGGCCTGGAAAGTCACATTCTGGTGCCCACTGAAGTTTAAGAGTGACTTGTAGGATTCACGTAAGTTTTCCTGGTTTCTCAACGTTTGTCCCAAACTCTGAGGCCTCACTGCGAAGTAAATCAAATGTTCCGTTATCATCCCTACAACGACTCAGTGCTCTAATTCCGGCTCCCACTATACAGACCAGGACACCTCACGCTCCCTGGGCCCCACCCCATTCCTACGGCAGGGAGTGGGCCTTCACGGAGGAGAGCTGAGCTTCAAGAACCGGGGAGTCCCCAAAGGCAGGGAGGGAGTGGGCCTTTACGGAGGAGAGCTGAGCTTTGAGAACCGGGGAGTCCCGAAAGCCAGTGGTAGTCTTCCCCCCTCCCCCTACTTTCAGATAGCTGGACGCCACGGGAACCTCCAGGCGCGTTGGGGCGGGGCTAGGCGCCGTCGCTGGGGGCGGGGCTGACCTGGCTGGGGGTGGGGCCTGGAGCCTAGAGCGCTGGCCAGCCGAGCCCGAGCGCCCGCGGGGGAAGAGCGTCGCGGGCGGCCTAGAGGAGGTGAACGTGAGGTGAGGCTAGGCGGGCGGAGGTGGACGTGAGGCGAAGTGAGACGAGGTGAGGCGAGGCGGGACTCCGGGGCCGAATGGAGAAGAGGCGGGGCGGCCGGCCGAGGCGGCCCGCGGCCCGGGCGCGGAGCCGCGAGGTGGGGCGGGCGGGGACGCGGGGACGCGGGGGCCCCGGACCTCTCCTCCGGGAGGGCCGGCCCCCTGGCGGCGCCGGCTGCCGTCCTGGAGCTTTAGCCGGCGGGAGGCCCCAGTCGGTGCCCTGAGGGGAGAGGAGGAGCGGGGCCGGGGAGGGTCACGCAGAGGAAGTGGCTCCAGCTGTGACCGTCCCCGTCCCCCCCCCCCCCCCCCCCCGCCTCGTGTGTTTCTTGGCCGCACCGCTGAGCTGCAAGAATAGCACCTCGTTGCGGGCCGCCTCCCCGCGCATGGGTGCCCGCGCGGCGTGGAGAGAGGGCCGTGAATACGCGAGTGCGACCCACCCCCGGTGTGCTCTAGTCTTCAGGGTGTGCGGGGCCCCGCCGGAGGATGTGCGGCCGAACCTCCTGTCACCTGCCCAGAGATGTGCTCGCGAGAGCGTGTGCCTATCGGGACCGGCAGGGCCGGGAGCGGCTCCCCGAGTGGAAGGACCCCGACAAGTACTGCCCCTCTTACAACACGAGCCCTCAGTCGAACAGCCCCGTGCTCTTGTCACGTCTGCACTTTGAGAAGGTAACCGCGGGTCTCTGCGCCACACCAGCTTCCGGCCCATCCGCTTCTGTAGGGTTTGGCGTCTGCTCAGCCCCGGACATTGAACTTGAAAACCAGCCGTTGCTCATATAGTCTGATCCCCAGTTGAGAACCACTCTGGACCTCACTGCAAGAAGTTTTATCGCTTTCTTCTTACCTTAGAAGAGGATTCCGTATTTATTCTTCAGGCTCAGTTGAAGGCTAGTCATAATACATGCCAAATTTATTTGAACACGCCCCCCCCCCATTTGAGTACTTTTTTTTTTTAATGTTTTTATTTATTTTGAGAGAGAGAGAGAGACAGAATCCCAAGCAGGCTCCGAACGTCAGCGCAGAGCGCAATATGGGGCTGGAACTCACTAACTTTGAGATCGTGACCTGAGCCAGAGCCCCGCGTTTAATGACCGAGCCACCCAGGCGCCCCTCGAAGGTTTTTTAAGATCACATCTTTCAAACCTCACTGATCATCAAGGTTATTTGAGTACCTTTGGAAAAAAAAAAAAGATTTCCATGCCCCTTACCAGCCCAGTTGGACCAGAATCTCTAGGCCTAGGACAGGATTAAGGCTAGCTAATGTGAAACACTTGTGGTGCTTCTTGAATGTTGAAGTTTCTATTTTTTTCTGCTTGTGTTTTCAGTCGGTTTATGTTTTGTCTTTTATTGAAACTAGGAACAGATTCATTTGGTTTGGTTATCTGAAGTTTAATTCCACCTCATTGTTTCTACAGTATTTACCCATGTAGTGTTGGAGTGACCAATAATTCATAATCATGTTTTGGTTCTTTGCTTTATCTCCTGAATGTGTGTGTTCACGTGTGTGCATGCAACTGTGTGCCAGTGCTAGCATGTAGTAAATAAAATGCTTAATTCTAGAAATGAATGGTTGGTTTCTCCATGTCCTAAGCATTTTAAATGCCCTTGAGAGGTTATGAAAAATTATGATTGTTTTCCATCATGGGTATTTATTCTATTGGATCCATAATGCTTAAATCACTTTATAAAGTCAATTATACCCTTGCTACTTACTCTTCAGAACTCTTGTGATAATATTGTAGTCAAGATTCATTTCTATATTACTTGAAATAAATGGGCCCCCGAGTGGCTCAGTTGGTTAAGGCATCCGACTTTGGTTCAGGTCATGATCTCGCGGTTCTTGAGTTCGAGCCCTGCATCGGGCTCTGTGCTGACAGCCTAGAGCCTGGAATCTGCTTCAGATTCTGTGTCTCCTTCTCTTTCTGCTCCACCCCTGCTCACACTCTGTTGCACTCTTTCTCTCTCTCTCTCTCTGTCAAAAATATAATATTTAGAAGAAATAACCATACTAAATAACATTGATCTTTTTTGTTGAATGAAATAGTAAATGGCTTATTCTTGAGCCATTTTTACTGGGTGCATACCTCCCCGTTGAAACTAAAAAAAAAAAAATTTTTTTATGAGAGGGAAATCAAAATAAATATCATGGGGGATCTTAACTTGGAAAGGAAAGAATTAAACATGTCTCAGAGGAAGACCTAATTTGAAGTGAAAAGAGAGACGGATTAAATGTGTGGTCCTTATTCTTTTTTAGCCTTGGTTCTCTTTATATCACCTCTTTAAAATTATAGAATGAATGTCAGCTGGAAGAAAATATTTGTTTTAGCAGATGTAAAGAAGTGTAGACATATTGTGACTTGTCCTAGGTTACCCAGCAAATGAGGGACAGAGCTGGGACTGAGGTCCAGACCACTTTCCCCACTCCAGTGGATGCTTCCTGGAACTAGGAATGGGGAAGGTGGAGCCTCTAGCAAAAGTAGCCCTCTCTTTCCGTCAGTGGTATGAATTTGCTGATGTAGTGTTTTGATTCCACATCTCTAATAAATTTTGTTAAGATTGCTGGGGTTTCCTAATTTTGATAAAATTTGAGGTTCCATTTGTCTCAAACCTGTAAATTGTAAAACAAAATTAGAATCATTTCAGCTGTTCATTAAACCTTATCATCAACGGCCAACACGTGTACAGATTGCAATATTTGCATTTGAAACCACTGATTTGCAGCTTACTTCCTCTTTCATTTATCTACCCCAGCTCTACCAGCTGTTCTGGTCACAAGTCCAAAAGGGTAGAGGAAAAAGATGACTAATATTGAGCAATATTTTCAATATTTTGGCTTCTCAGCCACCTTTTATTTCTTGTTCCCAGTAGGGGGCAGCCTCATGTTTAGGTTTAGTTTTCAATCGTCCAGTGAACACACTAGCATTAAAGGTGATCAGTGGGATTTGTAAAAGTAGGATTTCTCAACCTAAGCAGTATCAACATTTTGGGTGGGAAAAGTCTTTGCTGTGAAAAGCTGTCCTGTGCATTGCAGCGTGTTTATCAGCATTGCTGGCCTCTACCTACCAGATGCCGGTAGCATTACTGGCCTCTAACCACCAGATTCTTTGTGGTGGGAAGCTGTCCTGTGCACTGCAGAATGTTTAGCAGCTTTGCTGGCCTCTACCCGCCAGATTTCTACCCCCTAGATCTTGGTGGTGGGGAAGGATTGTCACACTTGCCACATGTTGCGAATCTCAAATTTAGAGTATTGTTGTCTTGCAGATTCCTGATGAGGATCCATTTAGTTGACCATTGTATAATGTTCTCTCATTTATGCTTTGGGTAGGGGGCTTGGAAGGCACATTTGATTCTGGAAAAGAGGACTTACAAAAGCTCTGTTTTCATACTTTCTTTCTCTTCCTATCTCAGATGAGATTAACACTTGGATTTTCATTGTCTACCCTACTGTAAACAGAAAGAATGAGGGGCCCCCAGAAAAAGAAAGATGAGACATAGCTTTGGTGACACAAGAGAAGTCATTTTAGGCCCCTACCTATTTTCTGTGATCTACACCCTACTGGCTCCACTTGCCTAAGCACACTTCTTGCAGAATTTCAAAAGGAGGTGTCAGAATTACAAAGAAATACAAAAACCTCCTGTAGTTAAGGATTTTAAGGGAAAAAAGGGAATGCAAAAACTAACACTCTCTACCAGTCCAGGAAGTAGCCTAACCATACCAGTGGTAAAACTCCCAGTGCTGTTTCAAAAGTAAACAAGGTCCAGCATTCCTTACCTGAAATAATGAGCCCTAGCCCCATGCAGTTCACACACTGCTGTCCCTGAGCCTGCCCTTAACCCCTTTCCCCTTGTCCTACAGTTACCTCTGCTTCCTTATAAGGAGCACAGGCTTCTTTAATGTAATATAGGTTGCATGTATAGGCATGTTCTCTAAGTACACCTGTGCAGCCTTATGTCCACTTTCACATGCAGTGACAAAGCTCTCCTTTCTGAATGTTCATCCTAACCCTAAAATAAAACCCAGTCACCACCACCCCCATCTCCACTTCCCCCATCTTACTCCCTCCTCCCGTCTTATTTGCTGCAAATAGTTTCCTTTGTGTGACTCCACCTGGTATAGTCTCTATGTGGAACTCACCAAGGAGCGAAGTCAACTGTTAGTTCAGTTATACTACCATTTCTTCTAGGGTAGTCTTTTCCTTAGTTACGTTGCACGCTCATCAGTTGCTTTTCTTTTTCCTGCCTCTTGGCATACAGTATACCCAGACTGCCTCTGTCTTTAAGTGGGAAAATATACACACGTGTGCATACGTATACACACACGCACAGTTGAAACTCATTATTAGTAGATTTCATGTTTGCAAATGTGTCTGCTTGCTAAAATTGTGTATATTCCCCAAAATAATACTCATGTCGCTTTTGAAGTCTTTCACAGACATATAGACAGGAAGAAATTTTGAATTACCCAAAGTACACATTCCCAGCTGAGGTTGAGTAAGGCAAAACTCTACCTTCTTGTTTCAGCTCTTATATTGTAAACAAGTACTCTTCTTGGAGTTGATTTAGTGCTATTTCTTGCATTTCTCTGCATTTTGTTGGTGATTTCACTGTTTGAAATTGCCCCCAAGCTGGGCAGCTGGGTGGCTCAGAGTGTCTGACTTTGGCTCAGGTTATGATCTCATGATCTCATGGTTTCTGAGTTTGAGTCCCCCATGGGGCTCTGAGCTGACAGTGCAGAGCCTGCTTGGGATTCTCTCTTAAAAAATTGCTCCCAAGCATAGTGCTAGAGTGCTGGCTAGTATTTTATTTACTTACTTACTTATTTAAATGTTTATTTATTTTTGAGAAAGAGAGAGAAAGAGAGCATGAGCAGGAGGAGCAGAGAGAGAGGGAGACACAAGATCTGAAGCAGGCTCCAGGCTCTGAGTTGTCAGAGATATCTGGCTTATTTTACTCAGTGTAATGTTTTCAAGGTTGATCCATTTGATAGAATGTGTCACTACTTCATTGCTTGTTTATGGCTGAGTAATAGAATTCACTCTCTGCTTATGGTCTCTTCCAACCTGTATTGTACCACACCACATAGAATAGTGTGTGTGTGCGCGCGTGTGTGCATTTTAATCTGTAGATTTCATCAAAGTCTCAAGGGGCCAATTACCCCAATAAAGTGTAATGACTATGTGTCAGAGGCCCCTAAGAGTACCCCCACATTTGGAGATTCGGTTAGAAGGACTTAGCATATAAGGCTCAGGTTTATTACAGTGAAAAGATATGCAATAGCATTAGCAAGGGAAAGAGACATAAGTAGGAGTCTGGAAAAAAATCCATGCATAGGCTTCCGTAGGTTCTCTCCTTCCTGTGAGGAGATATACCAGGAAATATTCTTCTCCAGCAATGAAAAATACAGTAATGTGTGGTGTTTCTGCCTGGGGCAATCCATTAGAAACTAAAAGCCCAGGGTTTTTATTAGGTACTCTGCCTAGCAAGTACCTAAATTCCAGAGTCTAAAAAGGAAAGCAGATGTTCAGCATAAACCTCATTTTTGTACAGACTAGGTACAGTGAACCATCCTGTATCTGTTAGGAAAAGGGGAACACTCAAAATCCAAGGTCCCAGATGCTAAGGGCCAACCTTGTAAGCAGGCCTTCCTGAAAATAGCATCCTTGGACTTGCTATAACTTTTCTGCACAAAACCACTTCCTACACATTCTTGACATTGCCTCTTTGTTCATTTAATTTTTTTTTAAGTTTAGTTACTTTTTTAGTAATCTCTACAACCAGTGTAGAGCTGGAATTCATGACCCCAAGATCAAGAGTTGCACACTCCTCCAACTGAGCCAGCCAGCCACCCATGTTCGTTTAATTTCATATCTGGTCTTCCCTCCCATTCTCTTCTTTGTCTGCATTTTGTACCTCTTGTGGGATCCAATTTAAGAACTACCCCACCCCTGTCCTTTCTGCCTCTTCTAAGGAGCTGATACTTTTCCATTCCATCTCTCACGGATCACTCTCTGCTGAACTCCTTTGTGACTCCTTGTATGTACCACTTCTTTTTTTTTTTTTTAATTTTAAAAAAATGTTTATTTATTTTTGAGAGACACAGAGACAGAATGAGAGTGGGTTAGGGACAGAGAGAGAGGGAGACAGAATCGGAAGCAGGCTCCAGGCTCTGAGCTGTCAGCACAGAGCCTGACACGGGGCTCGAACCCACGAGCTGTGAGATCATGACCTGAGCCGAAGTCGGATGCTCAACCGACTGAGCCACCCAGGCACCTCTTGTATGTACCACTTCTATGGCCCTTAGCCTATTGTATCTTACATTATTAATGTTTTGTTGTATATTATATTATTAATGTTTTTATGTCTTTGTGGCCTCATATGTCATCGTGCAAGTCCTTTGAAGTTAAGCACTCTTCTATGTGCCCCCACAGCACCCTGAGCATCCCTCATCCTAGCATGTCCCTCATTGTATTATCGTTGTCTGTAACATGTGCTGACTTATTTATTTATTTTTATTTTAGAGAGAGAGTGTGAGTGGTGTAGAGAAGGAGAGAGAGAGGAGCTTTAAGTGGCTCCATGCTCAGTGCCGAACCCAACGTGGGGCTCGATCCCACAATCCTGGGATCATGATCTGAGCCAAAATCAAGAGTTGGACACTCAACCAACCAAGCCACCCCAGCTCCTCTGTAGTATGTGCTTTTTAAGAGCTGGAACCACATGAACTGCTAGGCCTAGCACTCTCTCTCTCTCTCATAGCAGGCACTAATTCAAAGTTTACAGGGACTAAACTTCTTTGTATCCCCCACCCTACCCAAGCAGTATGTCTTACATTCTAATAAATGCTAAAGAACGTCAATTGCTGAAGAGTTCAAGTTACTCACATCATGATAGATAAATCATTAAAATTGTTTTTCAAATAGATCTTCCCTTTTAATGTTCTTCTCTGTACTTATTGTATTTTGATATTAATAGTAACATAATGCATGTGCCAAATTTGGTTTTGTAAATTTCATTATGCTCTACTCACTGGATCTTAATCTTTTCCCATGGCAGGGTGCAGACCCATCTGAGCGTATCATTGCTCCCATGCGATGGGGCTTGGTCCCATCTTGGTTCAAAGAGGATGATCCTTCCAAACTTCAGTTCAACACTACCAACTGTCGTAGTGATACCATAATGGAGAAACGGTCCTTCAAGGTAGGTAGCTGGTCTAGAGAAAAGGCACATATTCTGTTCTGTTTTCCGACAGAGTTGTTAGTATCTTATACACCTGAGAAATAAAATAAGGATCTGCTGGAAAGTGTGTTCCCAGTCGCGAATAATGTTGAGGGTGGTTATGCATATTACTGCATGATAAATCATGCCAACACATAGTGGTTTAAAACAAAACTATTACTTCTCATATTTTGTAGGTTGACTAGGTTGAGAGAGAGAGAGAGAGAGAGAGAGAGAGAGAGAGAGAGAAAATGACAACTAGACAGTTTTCACTTGGAGGTTTTCATGCACTTATAATCAAATGACAGCTGGGGCTGGAGTACATTATTTAATCTTTTCAACATCTGCATAAGGAAGTTATGCATAAGGAAAGTGAGGCACAGACATTAAATAATTAAGGTCACACATTGGTGGATGTGAGATTTTTCACTCAAGTACATGAAACATTCTGTCACCAAGACTGTATCTTGCTCACGTTTTTCCTCAGGTCCCTCTTGGAAAGGGAAGACGCTGTGTCGTCTTAGCAGATGGATTCTACGAGTGGCAGAGACGTCTGGGAACAAGCCAAAAGCAGCCGTACTTCATCTATTTCCCCCAAGCCAAAACAGAAGAGGTATTGTCAACAGCATTCACAGTTTGGAAAGGGACAGAGAAACCGATGCAAGAAAGGACATTTTGTATCTTTCCTCATAGAGTTGTGGGTTTTTTTTGACATAACTGCCTTATTGAGCTATAATTCACCATAAAATTCACCTTTTTAAAGGATGCAAGTCAGTGGTTTTTGTAGTATAGTCAAAGTTGTGCAACCATCACTGCTGTCTAATATTACATTTTCATTGCCCCCAAAAGAAATGCCATATCTGTTATCTGTCACTGTCCATTCCCTATTCTTCCCAGTCCTGGCAACCACGAATCTTTCAGTCGCTATAGATTTGCCTAATTGGACATTTAATATATTTGGAGTCGTATAATATGTGGTCTTTTGTATTTGGCTTGTTCTACTCAGTATAAGGTTTTCAAGGTTGATCCATGTGATAGAATGTGTCACTATTTAATTGCTTGTTTATGGCTGAGTAATAGTCCATTATATGGAAAGGCCACATTTTGTTTATTCATTCACCAGTTGATGGACACTTGGGTTGTTTCTACTTTTGATGGTTATAAATAAGGCTGCTATGGACATTCGTGTACAAGTTGTTACATGGGTATGTTTTAATTTCTCAAGTTTATACCTAGGGGTGAATTGGCCAGGTCACATGGTAACTCTATACTTAACATTTTCCTCGTAGAACTTTCATTTTTTTTTTAATTTTTTTTTTTTTTTTACTGTTTATTCATTTTTTGAGAGGCAGAGAGACGGAGCATGAGCAGGGGAAGGGTGGAGAGAGAAGGAGACACAGAATCCGAAGCAGGCTCCAGGCTCTGAACCGACAGCACAGAGCCCAATGTGGGGCTCGAACTCACAAACTGTGAGATCATGACCTGACCGAAGTCGGACGTTTAACCAACTGAGCCACCCAAGCGCCCCTAGAACTTTCATTTTAAGACAAATGGTAAATTTAGCCTGTTCACATAACATTATGAGGAGATTGAAAACAAATCAGATGTGCCAACATCATGTTTTCATTTTAATCAGATTTACAGATTTACTGCTCTAATACTGCTAAAGCCTTTGCGTTCTCACTGCAGTTTGCTTTGTTAAAATTGCAAATTATGGGGGGCGCCTGGCTGGCTCAGTCAGTGGAGCATGTGACTCAATCTCAGGGTTGCGAGTTCAAGCCCCACATTGGGTATAGAGATTCCTTAAAAATAAAACCTTTGAAAATAAATAAATAAATTAATTAAATTAAATTGAATTACTAGTAAGTCAGAATTCTGGGGCTCTCTAGAGTAATCCACTCCAAAAGATTCCTAGTGCTTAGCTTTTCCATCTTTAGGAATTTCCTATCTTAAAATTGCAATTTCCTCGGACACTCTTCTTGAGAGACTACAAGGCATTTGTGTGGATTAGGATGGGACTTCCTTCAGTCCTACACAGTTTTTCTTACCTATAAAAATGTATCTGTTCACTGGACTTTCATTAACCACATACGATTGTATATGGTCCTGCTACTAGCCTCCTGGAAGTTCAGTGAGACAGGATTTGTGCCCTTGATACTCGATTACCAAGACACACACCAGTCAACAGTTGCAGGTCAGCGGTGAATGCTCACTGAAGGCATGCTTGTGAGGTTATGGCGGCACAGAAGACAGCACGTAACTGAGCCTGGGGCGTCTCAGAAGGCTTCCCAGAGGAGGGAACTTTGTAACATTTAGAAGATTTGCACTTGATGTGTAGTTAGCAATCTGGTGGGGTTAAAAATTCAGCATTCTGCTAGTTTGCTAGTTGTTTTCATTAGCTCGTTTTTCCTTTTCTCATGTTTTTCCCGGCTGCTTTTGGATTCAGTACTTTTTATGATTCCATTTCGTCTCCACTGTTGGCTGCTTACTTTTACTTCTTTTAAAAATGTTGGGGCGCCTGGGTGGCGCAGTCGGTTAAGCATCCGACTTCAACCAGGTCACGATCTCGCGGTCCGTGAGTTTGAGCCCCGCGTCGGGCTCTGGGCTGATGGCTCAGAGCCTGGAGTCTGTTTCCGATTCTGTGTCTCCCTCTCTCTCTGCCCCTCCCCCGTTCATGCTCTGTCTCTCTCTGTCCCAAAAATAAATAAACGTTGAAAAAAAAAAAAAATGTTAAGTCGGTTAGGTATCCGACTTCGGCTCAGGTCGTGATCTCACAGTTTGTGGGTTTGAGCCCTGAAGCCTGCTTTGGATTCTGTCTCCCTTTCTCTCTGCCCTTCCCCTGCTTGTGCACACGCTCGCTCTCTCTCTCAAATCTAAATAAACATTTAAAAAAAATTTTAAAAATTGTTTTTGGAGGGCATCCGGGTGGTTCAGTTGATCAAGCATACAACTCTTAAAATTCAGCTCAGGTCGTGATCCCAGGGTCGTGGAATCAAGCCCTGTGACAAGCTCTGTGCTAACAATGCAGACCCTACTTGATACTCTCTCTTTCTCCCTCTACCCCGTCCCCTGCTCTCTCTCAAAAAAATTTTAAATAAATAAGTTTTTGTGGGTCACCTGGGTGGGTGTCCAGTCGGTTAAACATCCAACTTCAGCTCAGGTTGTGACCTCATGGTTCGTGGGTTCGAGCCCCACATTGGGTTCCTCACTGACAATGCAGAGTCTGCCTGGGATTCTCTCTCTCTCTCTCTCCCTCCCTCTGCTCCTCCCCCACTTGAGCTCTCTCTCACTCTCAAAATAAATAAACATTAAAAAAAAGATTCTTTCTTCCCCTCTCTCCCTGCCCCTCCCCTGCTTGCTTACACACATGCACTCTCAAAAATAATAAAATTTAAAAATAAGTAAGATAAAATATAAAAAGCTTCGTTTAGTTAAAAAACAAAAATAGAATAAAAATGCTTTTGGTAGCTATTCTGTAATACACATTTTCTTACATTTTTTTTGAGAGAAAGAGAGAGACAGAGCACAAGTGGGGGATGGGCAGAGAGAGACACACACACACAGAATCTGAAGCAGGCTCCAGGCTCTAAGCTATGAGCACAGAGCCCGACCCGGAACTTGAACCCACCAACCGTAAGATCATGATCTGAGCCAAAATCAAGAGTCAAATGCTTAACCGACTGAGCCACCCAGGTACCCCCACTATTTCCATTTTTGAACGGTGTTTTCACTGTGTATAGAATTCTGGGTTGGCAGTCTTTTGGTTTTTTTCCAGCACTTAAAAAAAGTACTCCGTAGGCTCTGGCTCTTCTAGGGTTTTTTTGAGAAGTCTACTCTAATTTTTGTCTTTTTTCTTCCATTTGTAATGTGTTTCTATCACTCCTCTTTCCCTAATGCCTTCAACATTTCCCATTGGTTTTTAGCAGTTTTAATATAATGTGTTTAGTTTTGTGCGTTTGTATGTTTGGCATGTTCACTGAGCTTCCTCCTATCTGTGGTTTGATGTCTCTCATAATTTTTGGTAAATTATCAGCCATTGTATATTCAGATATTTCTTCTTACTCATTTCTCTTCACATTCTGTGATTCTAATTGCACGTTAGACCATTTGATATTGTCCCATAGTTCTTCAGTGTTCTGTGTATTTTATTTTATCTCTGTGTTTTAGTTTGGGTAGTTTTTACTGTCAAGTTTTTAAGTTCACTGATATTTTCTTATTTTGCCAACATTTCTTAACTGTTTATGCTGTTCACCTTTTCTACAAGAGCCTTTAACATTTTTTTTTAAGTAGACTTCACACCCAACACGGAATGTGAACTTATGATGCCAAGATCATGACCTGAGCTGAGATTAAGAGTCAGATGCCTAAGCCACCCAGGTGCCCCAAGATCCTTTAACATATTAACTAAACATGTTTTAATGTTTATTTTTGAGAGAGAAACACAGACAGACAGACAGACAGACAGACAAAGCGTGAATGGGGAAGAGGCAGATGAGGGAGACACAAAATCTGAAGCAAGCAGGCTCCAGGCTCTGAGCAGTCAGTACAGAGCCTGACACAGGGCTCAAACTCAAAAACCATGAAATCATGACCTGAGCTGAAGTCAGATGCCTACTGTCTGAGCCCACCCAGGGGCCTCTAATTAAACTTATTTTAAATTCCCTCTGATAGTTGAGCATTTGGGGAAAGTGGTGTCTTGAGTCTGGTTCTGTTGATTTCTATATCCCTTGACAGTTCATTTTGTTTTCTGGCTTTTTTTTTTTTTTTTTTTTTTTTTTAAATTTGAGAGAGAATTCAAGCAGGGGAGAGGGGCAGAGGGAGAGAGAGAAAATCTTAAGCAGGTTCTACACTTAGCATGGACCCCAGTGTAGGGCTCGATCTCACAACCCCAGGGATCATGATCTGATCCCAAATCAAGAGTCGGATGCTCAACTGACTGAGCCACCCAGGCACCCCATCTTGTAATTAAAAAAAATTTTTTTTAATGTTTATTTATTTTTGAGAGGCAGAGAGACAGAGTGTGAACAGGGGAAGGGCAGAGAGAGAGGGAGACAGATTCTGAAGCAGGCTCCAGGCTGTGCACTGTCAGCACAGAGCCCGGCGTGGGGCTCGAACTCACAAAGGTGAGATCATGACCTGAGCCGAAGTCAGATGCTCAACTGACTGAGCCACCCAGGCACCCCCGATCTTGTAATTTTTGATTGATTGCCAGACATACAGGCTGAGATAAATTTTTGCCTGGAAATGGATACACTTATCCTTCTAATAGGGTAATGTATGAGGTTGAGTTGATCTTATCAGGAGCTGAACTGGTTTTGTTCATACGATTACCTTTGTTCATTACAGGTTTTAAATTTCTCTGTGCCGTTTTGTGTTCATGGTAAGGGTGATTTTCCAGAGAGTTTTTCTCAGTAGCCCTGCTTCCTTCCACTGTAGTACTTCCCTTTGAGCCTGTGCTGTGGAGAGGCTCTGTCTGTGCTCTTGCTGCTTCCCCAGAATTAGGCTGCTGTTGCTGTCCATGTGGTGCTTGCTGATCTAAAGGGTGGGAGAGCATTCTTTATTGTCTTCATACAGCCTCAAATCTCAGAACTGTCAGGCTCAGGCTTTCTCAGGGATCCTGCTCTTTCCCCAGGAGAGTAGAGGGATTTTTCTTTCACCCATCCCCAGACTCAGTGGGTCTATACCTGTATCTTATGGTCAATAGGGTTTATAACCCAGACTCTGGCCCCTTAAGGCTTTTGCTCCTTAGAGGAGAAATGATTGGGTGAGACTTCACTCCTTTCCTGATGCAGGAGAGCTCCCCTCCTCTAGGCGCATACCAGCAAGGAAGGCTTTCTCTAGTCTCCTGCTCTGCCTCCATCTTTCTTGTGAGCAGCTAGGAAGGTTCGTGGAGAAGAGTCTGCAAGCTGATGCAAAGTCCCTGATGTCTGCAGCTCCCACGGGTTCTAGACTCCCAGGCTAGCCCACACAGTGCTTTTAAACAATTCGGTAATAATTTTGTCTGAATGAAGGCCTTGTCTTACTCCTATTGCCATCAGTAAGCCAGTACTTATGTCTTGTCTTCCCTTGGAGGCCCCTGTCTTTCTGTAAAGTTCAGGCCAGTTTGTTGCCCAGTGACCTCAGTTTTCTGATGAATTTTTTTCAAGTTATGATTTTTGTAGATTATCTAGCTTTTTTCTTTTTTTATATATATTTTTTTCTTCTAATGTTAATATTTGAGAGAGAGAGAGAAAGCAAGCGCACAAACGGGAGGGGCAGAGAGAGAGGGAGACACAGAATCCGAAGCAGGCTCCAGGCTCTGAGCTGTCAGCACAGGGCCTGATGTGGGGTTCGAACTCACAAGCCCTGAGATCAGGATCTCAGCCAAAGTTGGATGCTTAACTGACTGAGCCACCCAGGTACTCCTAGCTTTTTTTCTTTTTTTTCATGTTTATTTATTTTTGAAAGAAAGAGAGACAGAGTGTGAGTGGGGGAGGGGCAGAGAGAGAGGAAAGCACAGAATCCAAAGCAGGCTCCAGGCTCTGCTCTGTCAGCACAGAGCCCAACATGAGGCTCAAACTCACAAAACCGTGAGATCACTGACTGAGCCACCCAGGTGCCTCTCCTAGCTTTTTTTCTTATTGTTAGGGTGGAGGGGAATGACAGGCTAGATCCTGGAAGACCTGAATGCCTACTGATGGTATTGGTTTGTATTCTGAAAGCATTAAGGAGCCATAAATCCATAGCTTCAGTGGGTACTTACCACCAAACCTCTTTCTTTTGACAACAGTGGATCAAGAACAGTTAATAACACATGGGCTGAAGTACCTCTAAACATTGTCATGTTAAGTCTATAGTAGTACCCAACTGTGTGTAGGAGGGGGCTGCTGAATATCTAATCTGTCCACATATTTTGCTTCCAGTCAGGTAGCACTGATGTTGTAGAGAGTCCTGAGCACTGGAAGAAAGTCTGGGACAACTGGAGGCTGCTGACAATGGCGGGGATCTTTGACTGCTGGGAGCCCCCAGAAGGAGGAGACCTCCTGTATTCCTACACCATCATCACAGTAGATTCCTGCAAAAGCTTGAATGACATTCACCCTAGGCAAGTCACAGATCTTATCCCTGGGTCCAAAAGGATTCAGAGGAAGATTTGTTTCCTGCTTTTAGATAGGTAGCTTTTGGATTCAGTGTTTCTGTATGCACAATTTTTTTTTTTTTTTAACATTTATTTATTTTTGAGACAGAGAGAGACAGAGCATGAACAGGGGAGGGTCAGAGAGAGAGGGAGACACAGAATCTGAAACAGGCTCCAGGCTCTGAGCAGTCAGCACAGAGCCCGACACGGGGCTCGAACCCACAGACGGTGAGATCGTGACCTGAGCCGAAGTCGGACGCCCAACCGACTGAGCCACCCAGGTGCCCCTGTATGCACAAATTTAGAGAGTAGCAGTTGTTTTGCAAAATACAGTTACAGTCAGTCTCGCTATAATATGACATGTGTTCCTAAAAGTCACACTATGCAAAACTGTACAGTGTAAACCCAAGAACTTATGAGAAAAGTGGGGTTTTAAGGGGCAACACCTAAAAATTGGTCAGGAACACATGAAGAAATAATAGGGATCTGTATGTTAAAAACAGTACTATTGTTGTCTATGTAGATATTACATTAAATATGGCACTTTACCTTAGAAAAATTTGCTTCTGGAAATGAGTGTTGGAAAAGTTGTAGCTTATGAGCTATTATGAAATGAAAGGAAGATTATTTAAAATTTATGATCTTTTGCGGTCTTAAATCCTGGGGCATGTCTTTCTGCCTTTGAAGTGTTGTTCCTTCAAGACATGCATTTATAATAGGTATGTATTTAATCAGGATTGAACAATTTGATCCAACGTATAGCCTCCTCCTGCAATTAACTTCTGTATCACTGCTGAGAAAATTATTCCTAACATCTTCTGGGTCCCAGGAGGCATCTTAGGCAGCCATTTTGCCTTCTGAGACATAGGCGTAGTTCACAATTATGGGAATAACTCTTTCATACTGTAAATCTAGAGATTAATATTGTAAGTTTTCCCTTTAATTTCCCTTTAATTCTTGGCTGAGGCATCGTGGGAAGTTTACCAGTTGGTTAGCATGTACACTGGAGTGCTCTGGATCCAATCATAGCACCATTCACTGTCTTTGCCATAAACCTGTGTAAGCTCGTTCTCCTCGTGGTGAATTTCGTGCCCTGTCAAGTTGTGGTCAAGGAGCACATGGCAACAATCAGCACGTGAGGTGCAGAGGAAGGACGAGCTTCTCCTTAGGATGATTTGCACTGACTCAAGTCTCCCTTCTGTCCCTACCCTCACTCTACTCTACCTGCCAACTAATGTCTCTACCTCACTGGCTAGGATGCCTGCCATATTAGATGGAGAGGAGGAAGTCTCTAAATGGCTTGACTTTGGTGAGGTCTCAACTCAGGAAGCTCTGAAGTTAATCCACCCCACAGAGAATATCACCTTCCATGCAGTCTCCTCCGTGGTGAACGACTCCGGGAACAACACTCCTGAATGTGTGACTCCTATCAGCCTACTGGTCAAAAAGGTAGGGGCCTGTGATTCTGACAGTCCTTTCTGAGCTTTCTGTCTTCTGTCAAGATATCTTTTTCTTTTAGGATACGGCCTTTCCCAATTAGCTTTATGTTTTTTTAATTTATTTATTTATTTATTTATTTATTTATTTATTTATTTATTTTTATTTATTTATTTTTTTGAGAGAGAGAGAGAGAGAGAAAAGTGGGGCTCACCCAAAGCAGGGCTCGAACTCACAAACCTAAGCCAAAGTTGGATGCTTAACCGACTGTGCCACCCAGGCACACAACAATTAGCTCTAATTTAAAACACCCAATGCTCACATTTCCTTGGGTATGGCAAGGTTGAACAGAGCAGTGATTCTCCAAGCTGGCTGTGACTCAGACTCCTCAGGAGAGCTCTTTCAAAATGTAAATGCTGGATCCTATCTAGACGTATTGAGTCAGTATTCAGGGCTGGGCTTGGGCTTCTGTGTCTTTAAGAAGCTTCTTAAGTAAGTCTGATAAGCCAAGTTTGAAGATTCCTAATCTAGAGGGTGATTATAAGAAAGACAAAGGAATCCTTGTCCATAATTGTATCTTTGCCTCCCAGCTGTGTAGTTTTTTTTCTCTTTTCTGTATCTGCTTTCCCAACTACAAGTTGGAGGAGTTCCAATCCTTGTACTCCTTTAGGAGGATTTGAGAACATTCCTGCCCTGAACTTTAACTTTTTAGAATTGGCAAGGATCCAGTTGTATTTTCAAGGGAAGGTGAGCAGACCAAAGGCCTCCAGTGGGAACAGAAGTTCCAGAGCAAAAAACTGGCTTTTGCCAATATTTGGGGATGAAGATTTAGGAGTAGCAACTGTTTCCAGGTGGCACAGAGGGACTTAAGTGGGACATGGCTGGGCGCCTGGGTGGCTCAGTCGGTTGGGCGTCCTACTTCAGCTCAGGTCATGATCTTGCAGTCCGTGAGTTCGAGCCCCGCATCGGGCTCTGTGCTGACAGCTCAGAGCCTGGAGCCCATTTCAGATTCTGTGTCTCCCTCTCTCTCTGACCCTCCCCCGTTCATCCTCTGTCTCTCTCTGTCTCAAAAATAAAGTAAAAAAAAAAAAAAAAAAAAGTAGGACATGGCTGAGTGTTCCAAGAATAGACATCTTAGAATGCCTGAGAAGTGTTAAGGACAATGATTACAAAACAGCTCCCCCCCCCCCATTTTTATTCAGGTTTCTACGTTTTCCATACTCTGTGTCATCTTTTTCTTTTGTCGCAGTTCTTTGCAAACTCCTGAAACCCTGATCTTTTATTTCTTAGATGTCTCTAAAAATGTAATGATACGCATTCATTTTGTACTAGTCTCTGCTCCATTTCTGTCATGGTCTTTACTCCTGAAGAACTCCCATTATGGAGAGGTGGCATTATGCAAATTCAGAACCTTCAGTTCAGCGTTGGGGTGCAGGTGTGAGAGAGCAGGAGGGAGCAGGCTGGTCAAGGAGAGGCTGCCCAGCGGGGAAACAAGTCAGCCTGTTCAGCCTTAGCTGAATCCTTAATCATGGTGACTCTTCAAAGCCATACCTCTCCAGTGTCATTTCCCCACGCTCAGCCTGCTCTCACTGAACTACATCCTCTTCCCTAAGAAAGCTTCTTTCTCTGCACCTGTTTGAAATGCTCATCAACTCTCTTTTCTGACCAGTCCCACACACCTTATATGTGAAGCTTGCTCTGAGAGCTGGTCCCTGCCTGTTTGTACCCCTTGGAGCATACTCGGTTGCTCCTTCCTTCCCCTCACTCCTGACCAGTCATCCCCATCTGGCTCTTAATAACATTTTTTTTTTTTAATGTTTATTTATTTTTGAGACAGAGAGAGACAGAGCATGAACGGGGGAGGGTCAGAGAGAGAGGGAGACACAGAACTGGAAGCAGGCTCCAGGCTCTGAGCCCAGCCCAGAGCCTGACGTGGGGCTCGAACTCACGGACTGTGAGATCGTGATCTGAGCTGAAGTCGGACGCTTAACCGACTGAGCCACCCAGGCGCCCCTCTTAATAACATTTTCTAAGCCTGGGTCAGTACCTAGTGCCTCTACCCCTGTTTCTTCCCTTGGAGTTGATGTTTTCCTAAAAGCTAGAGCTGGGTGGTTTGAGCGTTCTTTGTCCTAGGAGCCCAAGGCAAGTCGTAGTAGCCAGAAGATGATGCAATGGCTGGCCACAAAGTCACCCAAAAAGGAAGACCCCAAAACACCCCAAAAGACAGAGTCAGATGTGCCCCAGTGGTCCAACCAGTTCCTGCAGAAGAGCCCACTCCCCACCAAGAGAGGTGCCACAGGACTCTTGGAGCGATGGCTGAAGCAGGAGGAGCCCGTGGCCAAGCGGCTGCACAACCAGTAACAGGACTTTCAGAGACTACTGCCACGATTTGCTGCATTAAATATTGTTGCTGGTGACAGGTGCTTGCGTTGTATGTTTGTGGATTTGCTTTGGGATGCGGTAGCACAGTAGTAGTTGACAGTTGTAGGTTTATGAATGAGTAGCTATCCTGCCTGCACCATGAACCCACAGGGGGGCAAATGGGCAGCCTACAAAGAGGAGGGGCCACCACCATCAGTGCATAAGGGGCTTTATGGCTGTGGCCCTCTGCTGGTTTGACTGGTGGACCCTGCTGGCAATTCTCAGCCCTGACCTGGTACTGCTTACAAAAGGCTGTTTTCTGCCAGCTTTTGGAATTAAGTTCTTAAGACGTTGTCTTTTTTTCTGAATAAATTATATTTGATAAACTGTCTACGTTCCAGAAAATGCTGCTGTTAGGGGAAGTTCTGGATCTTACTGTTTTCTCCTAGGATCAGTCCTAGGGAATGGACTTTGTCACAAATATGGAGCATTGGGGATTTCTGTGGATAAAACTGCTTTCTTGGAAATAGCAAGAAGGTTCAGTGGGGGTTAGGGAATGTTCTTTATTGAGTCTCTTTATTCTTAACACTTGTAAGTTTTGTGAATCCTTTAGCTTAAACTTTTTTAATGGTTTTTTATTTATTTTTGAGACCGAGCATGAGCAGGGGAGGGGCAGAGAGAGAGGGAGACACAGAATCCTTAGCAGTCTCCAGGCTCTGAGCTGTCCGCAGAGCCTGATGCTGGGCTCAAACCCACCAGTTGTGAGATCATGACCTGGGCCAGAGTTGGGACGCTTAAACCAACTGAGCCACCCAGGCACCCCTGTGAATCCTTTAGCTTAAAACCAACCTGGGTGCTTGCGGAACACAGGGGACTAGGGGGAGAATGCTGTAGAGGCCAAAACTCTGTCCTGACCACAGGGAGCATAGGATCTGGTTGAGGAGAAGCCCCCCGTCACAGCCCACCAAGCCCTGTCCAGATTCCCAGCCTCAGAGCAGAGCAGGGTACGAGGGTGACATGGACTTAGGGACCGGAGCAGGGCTGACCATCCGCCCCAGCCTGGTCAGAGCCCCTGTGATTTACTCTGCAGACTCCTCCTTGGCACTGAACCTTCTTTATAATTATTTAGAATGGTTATCTATTAACCTCTCCCCACCCAGATGATTAGTTCTGTGAAAGCAGGGGCCGCTTTTTCACCGTTATTTTCTCCCAGTGTTAATGGTCGGTGTTTAAGTACTTGTTAGGTGAATGTGAGCACTTACTACATGCCCCACCCTGGGCAAGAAGCGGCAGGCATTAGATAACCACACCTGGCAATTGTGGGTGTGGGTGTGCGCGCGCGCCTAGCGCCTATATCCAAGGGACTGGAAAAGCCAGAGGGCCGCTGTCAGTGGGGTCTCCAGCAAACCTCCGGGGAAGAAGAGGGTGCACGGACCATGGAGAACAAGCGCGGGGCGCTGGTGAGACAGGAGAGGCCCTCCCACAGGAGGGGGCACAGAAGAATCTCCAGGAGCGCTAGGGCCGCTCCGCTACTTCCTCTATGGGGCATCAGGGAAACCAGGAACACAAAACGCTGCGCTGGGCTTTGCACGGAAGTGGGCCGACGAGAGGAGGAGAAAGGGCGGGCGGACCCATCGCGCTCCGCGGGTGGCAGGCCGCCCAGTGCGATTGGACCACCGCGCAGACGCAGCCCGCGATAGGCGGGGGCGCTGGCTCCAAGCCCTATGCAAATCAAGGATCGCAATTCTCACCAATCAGAGGGGAGCTCCGGCGCTGTTCCTGCTAATGAGAGCGCGCGGCACGCCTTCGAGTTGGGAGGTGGGGGCGGGGAGCTGCGCGGGGGCGGGGCACGGGCTAGTCGGTCGTCTCGGAACCCAGACCACAGCGGAGGCCCGCCTTCCCCCGCTCTCCAAATTCCTCTTTGGAGAGGCCTCCCTTCCGGCTGAGGGGGTGGAGTTCGCCCTGGGTGGTTAGCGCTCCGGCTTCCTGCACCCTGCAGGCGGGGGCGTTTTCACTGTGACCTCGTTTTGTTTGGGCTGATTTGCGTGGGCTTTTGGTTGTTAGTATTACCAAGAAATTTAAACATACATGTAACTAACCAGAGATTGACTGTTACGACTATTTTGTCATATTTGCTTCAAATTTAATAAGCAACAAAAATGAAATTCCCTTTGTTTTTTATTACCATCTCCACTATTTGTCAGTGTTGGAAATCACTGTGGTGGGGACTTTTCTTTTTTTCTTTTTTCTTTTTTAATTTTTAGTTTTGAGGGAGAGAGAAGGAGCGGGGTAGGGCGAGAGAGAGACTTCCAAAGCAGGCTCCAGGTTCTGAGCTGTCAGCACAGAGCCCAATGCAGGGTTTGAACCCACCAGAGATCATGACCAGAGCTGATGTCAGATGACAGAATGTCCTCAGGGGCATGTATCCTTTTCACTCAGGTTTACTTGCAAATAAATGTGATGTTAAAAGCGCATTCATGTACCTGAGAACATATTTTGTGATTTTCAGGTTTACAAAAATGGTTATCTTCTTGGGCATTTCGTTCTGCAAGTTTTTTTTTCTTGACTGGGTCAACAGCCTTCATAGGTATTGCCAAATTGCTCTCCACAGATTTTCACCTATTTCAGGGACATATGAATCCCACCTTTTGCCAATACTTACCTTGCTTACTTAGAGCAGTGGAACACCTCTTCTTGTCCTTTGCTTTTAAAGAATAAATCTGAGGGACAAAGAGGGCAGCCTTCACCTGCCAGTTGATGTGGCCAAGTCAGGCCAGGGCCCCAGCTGTTTCCTGGGGCAGGTGGGACAGCCCTAAAATCTGTCTGGCCCCTTGGCTGGGCCCCCCAGATGGCAGCTACCCTTACCCCTGCTTTACCTGTGCAGTGACCGGGCCTGGGTCCGGGCCTTAGGGGATTCTTCCCTCCTCTTGTAGCCTTAGAAGAGGCAGAGGGTCCCTAGTACTCCAGGTCCTAATAGACAGGTATCTGCCCCCATCTGCAATCCATCTCCTAGTAAAAAGCCTGTGTTCCTAAAGCCCAACGTGCTTCACGTAGAGGTAGAACAGACTGGGGCAAGGGAAGGGCTTGGTCAAGAACACATAGCTAGGCATAGGTTAAGTTGAGGACATATCCAAGGGGCTCCTGACCTGGGAGAGGTGTTCAAACTTAGAGAGTCTGGACAAGCTCCTGTTTGCTGCTGCAAACACCCAGAGGATGGATTGGTGGTGGGAACCAGAGATAGTAATGGGTGGCCTCAGACTCCTAGATCCTCACTCGGCCTGTATACCCTCCCTCCCCCTTCGCAGCCAGAGTGAGAAGCAAGTGGTGGGAAGGGTGGGAGGTCATTCCTTGGGGAAAGGAACTTTGCCTTAGGCTGTATAGGGAGGTCCCCAGTGAAAAATTGACAAAGTCCAGGGGCATCTGTGTAGCTTAGTTAAGTGTCTGAATCTTGGTCTCAGCTCAGGTCATGGTCTCACGGTTTTGTGGGTTCAAGCCCCACATTGGGCACTGTGCTGACGGCATGGAACCTGCCTGGGATTCTTTCTCCTCTCTCTGGACCTCCCCCACTTGTGTGCGCATGCTCTCTCTCTCTCTCTCAACATAAGTAAACATGAAAAAAAAAAGTTTAAAAAAAATTGACCATGGCGCTGGGTGGCTCCATCGGTTGAGCGTCCGACTTCGGCTCAGGTCATGATCTTGCAGTTTGTGAGTTCAAGCCCCGCGTCAGGCTCTGTGCTGACAGCTCGGAGCCTGGAGCCTGCTTCAGATTCTGTGTCTCCATCCCTCTGCCCCTTCCCCACTCACGCTCTGTCTCTCTGTCTCTTGAAAATAAATAAACATTAAAAAATGTTTTTAAAAAATTGACAAAGTCCTTTGGCTCCTCAGAGACTTCATTTGCCCATCTGTGAATCAGGAGAGTGGGTACTCACAGTTGAACTCCTAGGAGCCCAGAGCAACAGATGCTGGTTGTTGGGAGACCAGAACCTACCCCTGGGCTGGAGCCCCTCATGTAGAGAAAGATGAGGATCTCCCTTTGCATCCAGGACTCCAGGGAGGAGAGGCATGCTGCAGACTTCCCAGGCAACACCTGGTGGGCTGCAGAAGCTAGAGGAAGGACTATTTGGAGGAGCTTGGGGCATCGGTGAAAGGGGTTGGATGATTAAGCTCAACAACACGAAAAGTTTTCAAGGGCGGTCAGGCTGGGGCAGGGCCCCAAAACCACACTCCTGGCCCCTAATGGAGGCAGCCAGAAGACAGACGCTGGGAGAGGTAAGAGGAGGTGGGGAAGAAAAAGAGCCTCTGGAAGCATGTGTCTGCACGGTGCATTGCATGAGGCTCCGGAATCTAATGCCAATCCTGTATGGAGAGGGTGTAACCCCTGGTGCAGACTTGCGGTGGGGGCAGGCCGGGTCTCTGGCTTTTACCACTTTGTAGCTTCCTTTGGCTTAGTTTCCATCAGGGCACCACCATTCATTACTTCTTGTCTGGTGAAGCAGCCAGAAGGGGCCCTCACAGAAGATCAAGTTGGGTGATCTCAAAAGGCGGGGAATCGTGAGCCCCCTGAGCTCACATGTGATTTTGTTTGGCCCATCTCGCATCTATTTGTTCTCAATTGTGGTAACATACACGTAACATAAAATTTGCCATCTTAACCATTTCGGTAGCACTACGTGTATTCACGTTGTCGCGCAACCGATCTCCGCAACATTTGCATCTCGCAAAACTAAACTTTTGTGACCGGTAAACAACTCCCTTTTCTGTCCACTGTCCGGTCCCTGGCAACCACCACTCAATTTCCTGTCTCTGTGGTTTTGACCATATTTCATGTAAGTGGACTCATACAGAACTTGTCTTTCTTGTGACTGGGTTACTATATTTCGCATAATGTCCTCAAGCTTCATCCACGTCGTAGCCTGTGTCAGAATCTCCTCCCTTGCGAAGGTGGGGTAACACTCCGTTGGATGGATACGCCACATTCTACTTATCCATTCGCCAGGCGGTGGGCGCTTGTGTGAATTCCGCCTCTTGGCTGTGGTGGACAAAATGCTGTGAACGTGGCTGTACACATCTCTTTGAGCTGATACTTTCAATTCTTTCAGGCCTATACCCAGAAGTAAAATTGCTGAATGATATGGCGATGGTACATGTAATTTTTTTGAGGGACCTCCATACTGTTGTCCTCAGCAGCTACACCCATCTCACAATCCCACTGACCGTGTCCAAGGGTTCCAATTTCTGCACATTCTCGCCCACGCTTTTTTCTTTTTCTTTTCTTTTTTTTTTTAAGTAGTCGTCTTGATGGTTGGGCGTTTGGAGTATTTCTTTTGGTTAAACCCACATTTCACAAGCGGGAGGTTTCACACCCAAAAACTGCATAGTTTCTACATAAAAAATTCTCAGCAGGTGCTTCTGATGACTTAGCCCCATGTGGGACCACTGGCAGGTTGAGGCACCCTCCCAAGCCCCCTGGATGGCCCAAGCCGCATCTTCAGACACATTGTCAGGAGGTGCTTCTAACACGGTCTGAGAAAACGGGAAGCAGTCAGAACTGGTCGTCACTGCCTGTCTTCAGGTGGGGTCTGTGTCCTCCACTTGGCCAGACCGCCCTGCCTGGCCTGGTGCCCATGCACATCTGTGTTAGAGACCTCTGGTCTCGTCCCTCCTCAGCCGCCTTCCATGCATGCCCAGTTTGTACTGGGGAACTGCAATGGCTTTGTATTGTGTCCAACTGGGCTAGGCCAAACTACATTTCCCACAATTCCCTTCTCTGTGTGTTTCCTGTAGGGTGGGCCGCAAGGTGGATTCTGGCCAGATTTGGAAGGAAGCCATCGTTGTGGTTGCCGATCTGCTGATTTACCTCCTTGGTGTGAGGCAGCACCAATGACGACTTTCCCTGGATTCTCCTTCGGTCTTGCTGACTCAGGGGTGTGCATGGTTAACTCTGACAAAGGGTCTCAGCTTCCAGAGGGTACTGTCATCGCCAAGGTCAGAGGCACTGGGAACCGACACAACAAGTTGGTCTGTCCTGGCGTTCCAGCTTGTGCAGATTCAGCCTGCTCACGAGCTTCCCCTCCTGCCGGGGCACCTCCGGCTCCAGCCTCTGTCACGGTGATCCAGCCTCCTGGAAACTGTTTCATCGGCCCCGCAAGTGTGCAAGCCAGTTCCCTGTAACCGATCCAGTGTATGGGTGTGTCAGTGCCACTAGCCCTCCGGTTCTGCTTCCCCACCGAACTCTGACTGAGCGGGGACCCTGAAGCCCTGCTGACTCCTGCCTCGTGCCTGTCAGTGTACCTGCTGCTTTCACCATTCCCCAGACTCAGGAGCTTTTGTCACACTGGGGGCCTGTGTCATTGCTGCTCCCGCCTGGACTGTCGATCCCCCAGAGCTGCCGGTTTTTGTGTCCTGTGCATCCTCCTCAAGAACAGGAAGCAGATCCCTGCCTCCTCAGCCAGTGTGTGCTCAATGAGTGACCATGGACTAGGCCATACGAAAGACCCCAGGGCCTCTTTGTTGCCTCAGGACTAATGGAGCTGCTAGTACAGCTAATGGGCCCTCTGGCTGTATCACCCAAAGTCTGATGCCTGGGACAGAGGGATGGCAGCACCCCCCCCACCCCCGACCTTGTGCTGAGTGCTCAAGCCCCTCACCCCCATCAGGTTCTGTGCTCAGTACTAAGCCTTGCCCTGGCAGAGGGACAGATTCAGCTAGGTTGTTCAGTCAGTGGAGACCCCATCCTGTGGTCACTAAGGCCTGCACTGCCTGCAAAGGGGGCTTTCCAGTGTCTTCAAGGCTCTCCTGGGCCCAGGGAGAAGTTGCATCTAGGGACCCAGAAGGCAGACCTGAATACCACCCCCTCCGCCTGAGGAGATCAAAGGGAGGCAGGTCCCAGCCCCACGAGAGGAAGAAGGGAGGGAAATCCTGGAGACCCCGGCCATAGGCAGTGTGTTTGGACCTCCTGGTTAACAGATGGGTGAGTAAAAGAAATCTTTCTTGGTTCCATTTAGAGTCGAGGAAACTGAGGAATGGGGAGAACAGTCTTGCCCAGAACAAAAGACATGGTGGACAAGATCCAGAAAGCTGGCCTCAGCCTCCAGGGACCTGGTCCCACCCAACCCCCATCCCTATCAAAGGGTGCAGAGAGGAGACCAGGCTGGGGCCATTGCTAAGCCCGTATTTTGCAGATAAGCAAATACACCTGGTCCCTTGCTTCCTCATTGCACCAGGGTCACCTGCCCCAGGAAGCCCTCCTCCAGAGCCTCCCAGTGTCATGAGCCTCCAAGGTTCTGGAATTGAGAGTCTTTGAAGTGAGGTCTAAAAGACACAGTAGGTAAATGCTGGGTCCCGGGCTCCTCAGTCCCATGCAGCAGCTGAGTGTGGTGTCAGGGAAGGAAATACAGCCTTCCCAGTCTCAGCTCCAAACCCACACGACAAGCTTTTAAACACTCCCCTCGCTGGGGCTGTCACAAGGCTGAGAGGAGACCTGTGCAGCTTGCCTTAGTGCTGGCCACATACAGAGTGTTCACATGGGGCTGCTTACGGCCATCCATTCTTCAACTTGGGGTGCAGGTCAGAGATGTGGGCCCCACCCCAAGGTGCAGCTCAGCTTGAAGGGTCTGAGTGAGCACCCCGAGAAGAGAGGAGGGGGAGGGCCTGTGGGACACAGTCCTGTCCCTATCTGGGGGAGGGAGCACCTCTTTTTCAGTAGCTCTGGGAAGAGTGCCAGGATTGACACTCATTCAACTCACTGCCTTCAAGAACCTATTTCTGACCCAATGGCTGTGGCAAAGTGAACAATGGAATGCTCTTCATTGGCCAGGTCCTCAGTCACATGACCCTCATGGAGAAATCCAGAGCCATGTGGCCTGAAAGTAGGGGGGTTTGGGTCATCAGAAAAATATTACAATGTCCTTTAATAGAGTGGGAGGTCTGCCCCGTGGAGGGCTGGTCCATGGGCTATAAGGCAGGCCTTAGGATGGAGAGGACAGCCAGGGGCCCAAGTGTTCATGGAATGGAGACAGGAGACAGGACAGAGGTGGGGCGGCAGCATCAAAGCAGGAGGCCACTGGGGGAGCCAGATGGTATGAGCAACAGAGAGTGGGTTTGGGTGGGAAACACGGAAAGGAGGTGTTGAATAAAAAGGACCTGAAGGGCATTTTGGGGCCCTGGAGCTCCCGTGATGTCTGCAAAGGATAGACTGTTGGGGGTGGGGGGGGCTTTGGTTAGGAAGGACTCAGAAGGGATGGAGCTCAGTGTGAATTGTTGCACGGGAAGGTACAGTGTCCCCCTGCCCGTGGCCCCTGTAGCAGCCCTTCTGAACCGTCTCAGAACCTGTTACCTGGGAACTGATTGAAAAGCTAAGTCCCAGGCCCTGGCCCGACTGATTCTTGGACAACTGGGGTGAGGCCAGGTGGCATCTGGGCTTGGGTTTCTG
The DNA here is from genome assembly GCF_018350155.1 of Leopardus geoffroyi. Lineage (NCBI taxonomy): Eukaryota > Metazoa > Chordata > Mammalia > Carnivora > Felidae > Leopardus > Leopardus geoffroyi. Next base: position 57,226,285 of record NC_059331.1, read on the forward strand.
GTTTAGGGAATGGGTGTGGAATCAGAGATCACATTCAGCTGGTCAGGAGAACCATCCCCCCCAGAATCCTGGGTAGGCCGGGGCCTGTCCTGGCCTCTAGCTGCTGGCAGCCTCTCAGGTGGTCCTGCAGGCAGTATGGGACAGGAGCTGGGCTGGCTCAATGATCCTGTAGCAAGGCACTGGCCGTGCCACCCCCCAGTCAAAGCTGCAAAATGGATGAAGCCATTACTGAAAGGCAAGTGACCAGGGCATGGGCTGGCAGGGTGAGTGAATGGTCAGCCCTGGCCCACCATAGTCTCACAGTCTCCAACCCAGGCCTCCTTCCTCCCTCCTGGACACCCCCAGTTCCCCAGAATCAGAACAGTCACAGCCAGGCTAATAGGTGGAGGGGCACCTTGTCCTCAAACCTTCTGCCTAGAGAGCAATGATGTGCCAAGGGACGTGTCTGGGACTTGTCCCTGAGGCAGGAGGCAGCAGGCAGGAGCCCCCACCGACTTTAAGACACTGAAAGAGCAAGTGGAGTGGCCACTCGCCCTGTGTGGAAGGATCTGCAGGGTGACAGATGGCTGAAGTGTTTGCTCTGTGACCCCCCACTCTGTGTGCAGGGGGAGGGTAGTGGCTGCCAAGCCCTGCTCCGGGATACCAGCAGGCCAGGGGCGCTTCTCCAGTGATGCTCCCTCCCCTCTCCTAGTCTCTAACACTAACACAGAGATCATCTCCATCTTTCACCTACCCCCAGCCCAGGCTTACCCAGTTTGGTACATGTACACACGCACTGTTCTAGAACATTCCCTAGCTTCCAGAGCCCTCCTTTTGCAGGGTCGTCCTCATAGGAACATCTGTCAAAGGCTCAAACGGCCTTAAGTACAACTATTCCATATGCTGGACACCAGAGTGTCCCAGGGCTCAGGGTCACACTTTCCAACTTGTCCAGGAATCCTCCGGGGTCCCGCGTGTGCACTCCAGATGAACCAACAAGCTGAGGATCCGTGCCTTGCTCAGGCCACCCCTCGGGTTGTGCTCAGTGTGCCAGAGCCCGAGGCCTCCACATTTCCAGTATCCCTCTCACATCAACACAGTCTCAGTGAATTCGTAATAACTAACCTCTGCCAAGGCTCAGCTTGGTGGGACCTCGTACGTGCTGAGGGGCCCTGACCAGTAAGCCCAAAAAGCCATGGCTGTCCCCTCCCCCTCTCCCCACCCCCTGTCGGGGACCGGACCAGCCTATCTCCAGCATGTTTCCACCTCCGCACGCTAGAGATCAGTCCCTTGAGGCTCCTTCCGGCATCAGCCAGGCCACCCCTCCCCACAGTTTTCACCCCTCACGGAGAACTCCAGGCCTACCTAGCTAACATCCGGGGTACCCAAGACCCTTGGGACCCACCATCCAACCCAAGCTGCTCGCCGACCGCACCCATCCCTACTCCACTCGGAAGAAAACGAGAGCGGTTCAAAGGTTTAAACAATTTATTGTGCCCCAAAAAGGCCAACGGGAGGAAAGGAAGGCCGCGCGACCCCGCGCCCCGAGCGATTGTTTGTCGCGCACCCAAAGGCGGAGGGTGGGGAGTGGGGAAGGGCGGCGCGGCGGCGGCGTCTCAGCGCACCAGGGCCCGGCCAACCCGCGGCCCCCGCCCTGGCAGGCAGGCGCGGCCTCGGCCATTGGCGCCTAGGGGCCGGTTACCATGGAGACAGCCGTTGCCAAGGGCGAGAGCCAATAGGGGCGTCGCCTGGCCGTTTGAAAAATCTAAAGCAAAAACAACAACAAAAAACCGCTACGGCGGCGGGGGAGGGGGGGCAGGAAAGGGGATGGAGGGAGCCCCGGGCCCTCCGTGCGGCTCAGAGCAGGGGCGGCGGTGGCCTGGCCGGGCAACCGTACAAAAACCTACATACACTTGGGGTAGAAAAACCGAACACCGGAAAGACCCGGCAGGCCGGCGAGCTCACTTGCGGCCCTTGGGCACCTTGGGGACGCTGGGCTTGGCCGCCTTCTTCACCTTCTTGCCCCCGGCGGCCGCCGCCTTCTTAGCCTTGCTGCCTTTGTCCTTCTTGGAGGCGGCGCCCTTCTTGTGCGAGCGCTTCTCGGGCTTCTGGCCCTTGGCCGGCTTCTTGTCCGCGCGCCGGGGGCCGGCCGCGCCTGGGGCCGCCTTCTTGGCCTTGTGCGCGGCGGGCGCCGGGGCGGTGGCGGCCGCGGTGGCTCCGCGCCGCTCGCCGCCGCCCTCCAGCTTCTTGCGGTTGAGCTTGAAGGAGCCGTTGGCGCCGGTGCCCTTCACCTGCAGGAGCGTGTCGTTCTGCACCAGCGCCTTGATGGAGTACTTGAGGTAGGTGCGCCCGTTCTGCTGGTCGAACCACGCCACCTTCTTGGCCTCCGTGTAGATCTTGGCCAGCGACGAGCCGTTGCGCTCGCCCAGCCTGCGGATGGTCTCCACCACCAGCTGGCTGTACTTGCCCGGCTGGTTCTTCTTCTTGTTGTTCTTCTTCTTCTTGGACGGAGACAGCGCTGCCGAGCCGCCAGCCTTGGCCGCCTTCTTGGCCGCCCCCTCGGCGGTCGTCAGCGGCAGGGCCTCCTCGAGCTCCACAGACATGGTGGCGAGCGGGTTGGTGGCGGGCGGGGCGCGGAAGCCCGGGGGCCGCGCCGGGAAGAGGAAGGCGAGGGGCCGAGGGGGCGCCGGGGGACTGGGGGCGCGCGGCGGCTCCAGGCGGGAGCGGCCGCGGCCGGGCCTGGGGCCGGGCGGCAGGGCTGGGGTGGGGGCCGGGCCGGCCGGATCGGGGGTCCTGGGCCGGGGCCGGGGCCGGGGCCGGAGCCGGAGCGGAGGGGCCGGGGCGGAGGGGGCCGGAGCCGGGACCCTGCAGGAGCGAGGAAATCGGCCGAGGGAGCGCCGCTGCTGCCGCTACCACCGTCGCCGCCGGAGCTCGCTGGGCGTGCGCGCTGCGCTCTGGTGAGGAGGGCGCTCCGCTCCGCCTTTATAGCTCCGTGGCGGACCACGTTGAGAACAACAACAGCCTGGTCTGGAGCCAGCGCCAACTTGTGCTTCTTGGAGCCCCTTCCTCGGCCTCTGGCTTCCCGGGCAGCGCCTCCCGGGCGCCACCGAGCCCACCGCCGAGCGCCCCGGACAGGGCCCGAGCCTGCGGCGCAGCGGAGAAGCGGCCTGCGCCCGGGAAGGGCTCGACAAAGGGGAACGGAGGGGTGCACCCTAGGCTGCGGGAGCGCGAGTGGAGGGGGGCACCCGGTTTGGAGGCGAATAGCGCGGGCCCCGGGGGAGGCCGCGCGGCGCGGAGCTTTGCGGCCGGCAGCCAAGAGTGCGCCGCGGCCACCTAAGCCCCGAGCGCGTCCAGGGGGCCCCAGGCCTGCCCGCAGGACGAGCTTTAATTTGTCCGAACTAACACAGGGCACGCCCTCACGTGGTCGGCTAGGGCAATGTGAAGTGTGCTAGGACATCTTCGAGGGGGGTCTCCACCCGAGTCCGAGGGGACGGCGGCTGGAGGAGCCCTACAGCTGTGCGCCTAAGGTCTTGTTAGGCCTAAGGGGCCCGGGCACCGCCCGGGAGGACGTGGGGGACGACCTCAGGTGTCTCTCTGAGGACATTTCTTAGCCCCCCCACCCCCACTGGCGCTGATGCTCCAAGTACCCCATTTTGTGGTGCGCGAGTAGCCGCCACGGTCCCCCCCCCCAAAGCCAAATGTCGGCTCCACGGTGGAGCAGGTTGAGCGAAATGTCGGGGTGCGACCCCCGGAGGAGTTCTCGGACAGGATGGGGGAGGGGAGTTGCTCCGGCCACACCCCTCCCATTCTCGTCGGGAGAGTGCGATTGAGAGCGGGTCCTGGAGACCGCTCGCCCGGCTCCTTTCTCCTGGTACCAGGCGAAGTCCTCCGCAGAGGCTCGTGCAAGTCTGGCGGCCCTGAGCTGGGCGGGGTCCAGTGTCGCGGGTGCGGAGGAGGCGCCGGACGGTCTTTCTTGAAGCCAAAGAAGCCTCTGCTTGGGGAAGCTGAGACCATGGGGAGACACCCAGAGAAGAGAGCTGATCCCTTTGGGGTAAGTGATTTTAGGCCTGAGCATGGAGGGGTGGGTGGGTGGGACGGGACGTAGAAAATTGGGGTTTCAGGGTGGAGAGAGCTGGAGGCCCTCAAGTCCGGAAAAGCAGGGTGGGGGTGTTCTGGGCCTTCTACCCCAAGAGTCCCCTCTTGTTGGCGCACACCCCCAAGCACAGACCCCATTTGCCCTCTGACAAGCTAGTGAATAAGGTCCAGGAGAGGAAGAAATTGAAGCTAGGAAAAAGTGAGACGGGGAGTGGTTTTGAGGGGGGCGGGGGTTGTCAGTCGCTGGGAGCCAGGAAGGGCTTCACTCCCAGGGCAGTGAGTACTGCCCAAAGGGGAGGGGAGATAATCACAGGTCCCCGCAAAGAAGGCCAAGCCCCTCTTCCAGGAATGAGGAGCCCCCTGAGTGGACTGTCAAGGGCCAGGAAAACCTTGGGGCCTGAGCCCTCAGCCAAAATGAGAAAAGACCGCCAGGAATTTCCTGACTGAGAGGGGCTTCTGAAAGTGCCACAGAGCTGAGCCCTGGGGGCGGCCCTGGGAAGCGGAAAGGTCTTGCAGAAACTGCACGTGACTTGAGCACAAAAACCACAGGTTCCGGAAATGCAAAGTGTGTGCAGGCTGGGCTGCTTGGAGGATGCAGTGCAGTGACCGAGAAGCAGGAAGACGGAGCTGCTGCGGCCCCCTGAGGAGTGTCTGTCTGTCCAGGAAAAGGAGCCATCCAAGAATAAGCAGAGGGCACGCCGGGGGAGGTGGGCATGGCGGCCCTACCCGGTGGCCCAGGATACATGGAGATGGGGCAGGAACAGGGACACCGGAAAGAGAGCCGGCCCAAGGAAATCAGGTGGAGGGGGGTAGCCAGGTGCCTGGCCTAGAGAGGCTCGAGCTTGGGGCTCTAAAGATCAGAGCAAGAGCAGAGGGTGACGCCCTTGGTGGAACCCCGGCATGGGCCACAGGGACATCCTCAGACTGAAATTTGCCCAGCCATTCCGGGAGAGAAGGTCGCTGGAAATGTGAATCTGGAGCAGGCTGGGTCAGGGGTGTCTTCCCTGGGGTCATCGTGCAGGGAAAAGGAGGATGTGGAAATGGTAGAAAAGGGAGGGGTGCTCTACTGGAGACAGAGGAAGAACGGTCAGAGAGGGAGGAGGAAACCAGGTGTGGCAGGTGTCACGGAAGCTAAGGAAGAGAGAGTTTCAAGAAACAAGGGCTGGTCGGTCACCGTGCAGCCCCTTCAGAAAGTGGACCAGTCTATCAGAATGGACGGGCGAGCTTCCGGCCCTTGAGACCCCCTGGCTGGAATCTGCCTGGTTGGCCCTGTGGTTTTTAAAACACCAGGATTAAAAAAATCAGGTGATTTCGGGTAAAAATGTGTCCAGACTTCAGCTTTCCCTTCAAAAAATCTGAGGACTCACCCTGGGTGGGGGCAGAAAGAACAGGGCCTCAGTTAACAGTTTCTCTGCTAGATGGGCTAGACCCCCAACACCTGGTCAGTTTAGGGAGTGTGGCCAGTGTGGGCAGAGGGAAGGTTCTCCAGCCCTGGGGGAGGCCTGGCCAGGGTTGGAGTGGAGAAGGAACCAGTGGAGGGAGTGAATACGTACAGGCAGGGCAGTGTGGCCCAGGCGGTGGGGAGGGTGCAGAAGACGCGGCTCAGAGTCCACACCGGCCCTAGTGGGCTCCTTGGCCTGTTGGTGGAGCAGGTGCTTGTGGGGGGGAGGGGAGCGCTGCCTGTGGACCTGTAGACCAGGGCTCTGGGAGACTAATAATTCTAGGGCTTTGGGAACTGCCAGAGACGCAAGTGGTTTCATCCCACTGGCCTCGTTATACAGATGAGGAAACTGAGGCCTGGAGCTAACTGTTAGCCAGGATTCTAGGCCTGGGGTGCTGCCAGCCTTCAGGGATGCTTCTCAAACCCCATACCTCCCGAACAGCTCCCCACCCCCATCACCCCTCTATGGAAACGTAGGTGGGGAAGGCCTCAAGCAAACCAATGAAACATGACAAAATTTGGAAAAAGAAACATATGGAAGTGGCCAGGGCCTCTCTCTCTCTCTCTCTCTCTCTCTCTCTCTCTCTCTCTAGTTGAGCTCATCCAATCCTGGAGCTCCAAACACCATCCATACCCTGCTGACCCCCGTTTCTGTCAGCCTTCATTTCTGTCTCTCTCCTGACCAAAGGACTCTGGCATCCAGCCACCTGCCGTGGCCTCCACTGGGATGTCCAGACACATCTCTTCTGTGTCCTGGCTAAAACAGAACTCAGTTTTTTTCTCTTGCAAACCTGCTCCTCTCCCCAAGGTTCCCAGGCAGTCCTAGCCCCAAAGCATAGACTCGCCCTGTTTTTTTTTTTTTTCTCTCTACCCTCTCATTCACCCCATAGTTTCCTGTCATAGCTACCCCCAAACAGGTTCCTCCCCAAGCCCACCCCCACGCTCTCCAGTCCTCTCCATTCAGCAGCAGGCAGAGCAGCTGATGTGAAGTCTGATCCCCTGCTTCCCACCTCTGTTGAGAAGGCCTCCAGTGGCTTTTCATCAGACTTAAGAGGAGTCTGCACTCAGCCACACTGGCCTTTTTTTTTTTTTTTTTTTTAATGTTTATTTTTTTGAGAGAGACAGTGTGAGCCAGGGAGGGGCAGAGAGAGAGAGAGAGGGAGACAGAATCTGAAGCAGGCTCCAGTCTCTGAGCTGTCAGCACAAAGCCTGACGCGGGGCTCGAACTCACGAACTGGGAGATCATGACCTGAGCTGAAGTCGGATGCTTAACCCACTGAGCCACCCAGGTGCCCCTACACTGGCCTTTGTGTTCCTCACACAGACCCAGGGGACTCCCACCTCAGGGCCTTTGCACTTGCTGTGCTGCTGACTGCCTTTATTTCGATTGCAATCCATGAATACCTACCTACCTCTTCAGGGCAGCCTCCGCACCAGCCTGGCTGAAGTACCTGTATCACATCATCCTGCTTTATCATCCTCTGATCATGTGCTTACCATCATCATCTGACCCTTTTCTATTTGCTTGTGTAAAACTGTAAGAACAGAGTGGGGCCTGCCTTGCTCCCTGCCAGATCCCAGCCCTGGCCCACCCTGCCTGCTGGGTACCCCTGTTCATTGCTGTCTGTACTGCAGCCAACAGGGAGACGGACCGGAGCCATGAGCTCCTGGTTTGACCTGGACCCTGGGCACTCCCCCAGACCTCTTGTGCCACCCACCGCCCCGCCCCCCACCCCCCACTGCTCTGCCTCGGTTCCCCAGTTTGTGAAAAAGGGTTGGATGTGTGCAGTTTGAACGACCCTCCTCCAGCTTTGGCAGTCTGAGTCTGGACAGCCGAACCGAGATGTCCTCAAGAGAAGGGAGGACCCGGAAGAACACAACCTGCCTGGAGGATGGGACATAGAACAGAGATCTTGGTGTCAGCAGAGGAGTCTGCTGGGCCTGATGGCAAGTCTGGGTCTAGGATGCAAAACCCCGGGCTCTGGGCAGGTTCCCTCCTGTGCTTCTGTCAGCCTCAGTGTCATCTGTAAAAGGGGTACACACACTAGAGCTCGGATGGAGGCACCTTCCCCAGGGAGGGTTTCAGAAGACCTGCGTGGGAGTCACCAGCCTCAGGGATGGGGTTCAGAGACCCAGCCCCCTGAGGGCCCTTCACCCGGAAAGGCCTCATTGGCTTGAGCCGGCTGCAGAGAGTTAACAGTTGAAGGCCAAAGAATCGGTCTCCCCAAAAAGGGTTTTTAACTGAGAGGTTGGCTCCAGCCTAGGCCTGGGCTGGGAGGGAGGGTGGCTGGGCCCAGTTTGGGATTTTAAATGTAAATAGAGAGGCATTAAGTACTTTTCAGCATTTAAGTGGAGACAAAGGGAAATTCACCAGGCGAGACGGTGGGGAAGGTTGCCTTTAAGATGCAAATGTGTATTGTGAAACCCTGAATGGGGACGTTGTTCGGGGCCCTGGCCCCTAGCCCCTTGTGGTGGCCGGGCAGTGGGCTCCGAGGGGTCCGTGGGTCAGACGAACCCGGGCAGAGTGGCCAGAGATCAAAGGAGTGGACAAGTCGCTGCTGAGGCTGAAAGGGTGCGAAATGTGGGGACTGAGAGAGTTTGGAGTTCCCGGAGGCCCCGCTTGCAGGGAGCCTGCTGGCCCCCCAGGCCCGAGTGGGGCGTAAAGGAAAAGCCGGGTGGAATAGGATAGGCGAGGGGGCAGGCTCTGAAGTGCAGGTGGCCCATGCTTAGGGCACCGGCAAAGCGTGAGCCCCGCGAAGGGTTCTAATACAGTACGCATTGTTTTAAGAATGGAGGTAAGTAGTTCTCGTGGAAGAAACCAGACCTTCGTGGAACTTCACACAGCTTCTTGCCGTTTTCATTCGGAATGGCATTAAGGGAGAAGGGATGGCAGGACCGCATGCACACGTCTGCATTTGGCCTTTAGGGGAGCCTTCACCCCAGACACCTGCGGACCATGGGTGTCGAGTAAGAATCCCCAACCACTAGAGATAAGGCCGCGAGGGTGAAAGAATTGAGGGTGATGGGAGATTTGAACCTGTCTCCAGGAGCCAGCCGCCCCCTCCGTCCGTCCTCCAAAAGCCGGAAGGCTGCGGGACCCAGCAGCGGGCACAGGAGGAAAGGGGGGTGGGGGCCCAGCCTGCCCCGGCGCTGCCAGCAATCTCGCTGCCCTTCCCCAGGCCGCCTTGCCCCTCCCCCCAGTTCTTTAAAAGCTCGTTAGTTTTTTCTCAATAAAGTTGTTCGTGGTATAAAACCCAACGGTGTAGAAGGAAGGATGCGGAGGGAAAACCGAGTCCCCGCCCCTCGCCCCCACCGCCTGCCCTCGCCCCTCTCTTGGCAGGCGCCCGCGGCTGAACGGGGGGCCCTCGTGTCGCTGCTCCCTGTCGCACACGCAGTTGTGCTTCCCTATGTGTTGAACAGGACGTTTCCACTGACACATCCAGGTGTAACTTGGCCTTCAGAACAGGGCCCGGGTGTTTTCCACCAGCCCTGTGGGTGGACGTGCAGCGCAAGCCGGGACTAGCCTTCCTTGCTATCCTGGAAAGATCTAGAGGATTCGTCCTGTAAATGGGGTTCCTCTGTCCAAGAGATTTGCTAACTCTTGGTGACCTGAGACCAGGTTGCCCTCAAGAGCATGTCCCCCCACCATTTCCTACTGCTGTGCTGTGTTCCCACTTGGGGCCTTTTTCCACGCACGAGTGCCACCCCACAGGGAGAGCACTGGGCCCTCAGGATTCGTTTTTCTTCCTTTTCAGGTTTTGTAACCCCCAGCTGGTGTGCACGTGCCCTCCCTTGGGCCCCCACCTCAGGTGCTGCCATCACTCCTCAGGGCCTCTGTCCCCCCCACCCCGCCACCCCCACTGCCCTCTCTTCTGGGCTGTGGCAGAGACTGGCGGTCTGCCTCCTGCCTGCTTTTCTAAGTTCATGTCCCATTCTTCATTCCTGTCAGTGGCCTCAGCCGCCCGCCTGGCTGCTCTGGGCTCACCCTACACTTGACTGCACCTCCCCCTGCCCCCAAGCAGCATCCCCAGCCCTGGGGATCCTGAGGCTTGGAACTGGGGTCTCTGTCCAGCCCTCCCGCCCATGTGTGCGTCACAGGGCCTGCATGTGGGCTGCTCAGAGAGCCTGGACCAGGGGTGAGGATTTGAAGGAGGAAGTGAGCAGTGGAAACTAGAAAATGGCTTCTCCAGGCTCCGCCCTTGAGTAACTGTCCCCTCCCAGGCTCACCCTTGGGTGGGGTCCAAGGAGAGCAGCTGAGAGGAGCTGGGTTGTTAACGTTAGGGAGGAAAGGCCCAGTGAGGAGAGGGTAGCTCCCAGCCCAAAGCCTTCTGGGGATTCCCTTTCCTTGGGGGCAGGGGTCTTCTGGGTACATTCCCGGTCTCCCCCCGCCCCGCTTCTTCCCCCCACCCAAGGGTCAGTTTACAGGCTCCGAGAGGGAGCTCTGCCCTGGCTCGGGCTCCGGGACCCGCGGCCTCTCCTCTGCCCCTGCAGGGCTTGGTTTCCTTAGACGGGAGTGTGGAGTTGGGGGGGAGAGAGCTGGGGGGACAGCTCTTCCCCAGAACTTCGGTTTGAGGCCCAAGGAGCTAGGACAGGATCAAGAAACCATTCTGGAGGGGGATCCAGAAGATGAGGACAAAAGCCGACAGGCAGAAACCACCTGCCCGTGTCTCCCTGGACCACCAGCCCCAGTGGCCTGCTTTGGCCACCCCTGCAGCGCAATCCCTGTTGGCTGAGGTGCAGGCAAGGGAATCTTGGCTTTATCTCCCTTTGTCACAAACAACCTCAGTTAGTGGACACTTTCTTCCTGGGGAAGAACCGAAAGCCCTAAAGAGGTGGGGCGGTGGGGGGGGGTGGGTGGAAGAGGAGACTGCAGCCCTGTGCTCAGCAGCTGGGAGCCTGGGCACCACGCTTTCCCGAAATATCAACTGTTTCCAGGGGGTGGCTGGTGCATGTCCCTTCACTGTCCAGATGAGGAAACTGAGGCTTCAGGAAGGTTGGGCAATGCCCCAATGACATCCGGCCAGAAAAAGATGGCAAGGCATTTGCTGTTTACCCCATTGCAAGTAGCCTCCCCTCCCCTCCCCCCAGACACTTGATGTACTTTGTTTTATAGCACTTATCACTTTCTGAGATTATCCTGTCTCCTGCTTGTTCCCACTAGGGCAGGAGCCCTAACTCACTGCTGCATAGGGCCTGGCACATAGTAGGCCCTCAGTAAATATTTGTTGAATGAATGAGATGGGATTCAAACCTGGTCTGGCTTCCTGTCCCAGCACTGACCTTACATGGGTCACAACTCGAAGTATCTGTGCACTGAGCCCACTGGGCTGCCTGGCAGAGCAGGCAGGGACCCCACAGAGTTGTGACACCTTTGAAAACCCTAGTGGAAAGCCTACTGTGACCTTTGCAAGGCTCACAGAATTTTATTTCATCGTTGCTTGTCCCATTTGGGGACCTTGAACTTTTCTAGTCAAGAACGTGTTAACTGCCCCTTTCTTCCTGTGATGAGGTGCAGCCTCACACCAGACTGCTCCCTAATTGCCATTATCTGAGGGGGGCCTGAAGGGTGGGGACATTACGGCTGCACCGGGTAGCTGGCGGCACAGGCGTCCCGCTTGGACGGCCACCATACGTACACCTGGCCCTGCCATGGCCTCCCTCCTCAGCCAAATTCAATCCAGTCCTTCCTCCACTTACAAGGCAGCCAGAGGAGCTTTTAAAAGGCAAACCAGAGCTTGTGGCTGTCCTGCTGGGACCCTCCAGCGCCCCACCCCCCACCCCGACTCCACCAGGCCCCGCTGACCTCTTCGACTTTATCCGCTGGCGCTCCCTCCCTCCCTGCGGGCTCCTTCTCCTGGCGGGCACACCCCTACAGACATGCCGGCTGTGGCGCCAGGCGTCCTGCTAGCCTGCCCCCCCCCCGCCCCCACCCCCCCCCCCCCGACTGCCACCCCCATCCGCACTGGCTCCCTCCATCCTGTCATCCTGATTCCTTTTCTCATAAGGTTTCTCCAGCTGCGTGAGCTTTTACTTGCTTCCTATCTGTCCGCCTGCCTCCAAGACCTTGGCTGTCTTGTGTAGCATCGAATGATGAGAATCTAGAAACGAATCTAACTCTTGGCCCTAAGTCAGGTTCAGAAATATATTTAAAGATGGGGGAAAAAATACCCAACCAAACCAACGTGTAATCTGGAGCCTGACATCAGTAGCTCTCAAAAAATATGCTCCCTTCCTTTTCTCCTCCCCTCCTCAGGTAATCTTTCTTGAAAGAGGTGGGCTTTTGAGACCATCAAGGGATTGAATGGGAGGATTCTTAGCCCACATCTTGTCCCATCTGCCCTGTCTCCCCCCCCCCCCCCCCCATTTTACATGACGAAGCTCAGGTCCAGAGAAGAGGCAGGACTCACTTGGGGCATGCGGATTCTACTCCAAGTCTAATTACCAGTCCAGTGCCCTTGCCCCATCTGTCCAGTTGGCTGGGCGTGGGGACGGGAGAGCAGGGCCACAGGATGAGGGTGGGCATCAGGCTGTGCGCCACTCTTGTCTGGGTGTGAAAGACAACCGTAAAGGCTGTTCATCTCGGCCCCAGGCCCCAGAACCATGCCTCACTGGAAACAGCTGAAGGGGGTGTTTGACCTCGAGAAGAATACGAAGAGGGACTGAGCTCTCTCTGACGCTAAACTGTATTCTGGACCTGCCTGCCTTGCACCCCCTGCCCCAAGACATTGAGAAAGCCTCAAAGTGGGTCTCCCTGTTGCCAGATCTTCACAGAGGCCAAGTTTTCCCCAAAGCCCCCGTGGGATCTTGCCCACCCCTGCCGCAACACGTGGACAGCTTCCCATCACACTCGGAGTAAAATCCAAATGTCTCCCCACAGCCCGGAAGGCCAGATGTGGTCCTGTCCCCTGCTGGTCTCCTGTTTCTACCCTGGCTCCCCTTCATTGCTGGCTTTTCTGTCCATGCCTTGGACATCCAAGCCGCAGGCCACCGCAGTGCCTTTGTGCTGTTTCCACTCTTCAATTTGAAGACTTTCACGGCAATTGCCCCTTTTTGTGACTCAAGTTAATGTCACCTTCTCTGGGAAACCCTCCTTAAACACCCCATCTGAAGTAGGGTTACCCACTCCCCCCCATCCTCCACACTTTCCCACGTTTTTCGTCATAGCACGTCTCACTATTGGGGAGTTTGTGCGTTTCTAATCCTCATTTCTCTGCCCCACCCTAAAGTCAGCTTATCTGCCTTGTGTATCACAGAATCCTCTGTACGTGGCACACAATAGATGCTCAATAAATATTTGTTTGAATAAATGAAGAAAAAAAAAGGGCCCCTCCGGGGTACAGAGATTTGTCCTGGTCTTTTCTGTCCCAAGTATTACACCAGGTGTCTGGAGAGCCTGGGGGGGTGGGGGCGGGGGTGAAGGCCAAGACAGCATCTTTTCCGGAGCCCCCCATCTCAGGTCAGGATTGCCGCGAGGTGGCCGTTCACCCCAGCCGGAGGCAGAACGGGCTCACATGGGGCAACTTTGTGTCCAGGGAACGGGAGGGTTTCAACGCCAGGGTTGAAAAGTAACCGAAGGGTGTGGCGTAGTTCGGGTAGGCGACGGCCGAGGTCAGGGTCAACGGGGAGACCTTTGGGGGACATAAGATAAAGGGTTCCAGCGACACACCGGCAAGGTGTTGGTGCTGGCCCCCGAGCGGACGTGCCCTTCTCTACTCCAGGGGGGTTAGCAGTGGTGGGTGCCTAGCTATTGCCTCAGTCGGTGCCTCTCCAGAGCCGGGGTGCAATAGTCCCCCCTCCGCCCCTCCGTTTCACGGGGGCCCGAGGCCCTCGACGGCCTTTGCCGAAGAGGCGGCGCGGGACCCTGCGCTTCTGTCTCGCTGCCGCCTGCAGGCGCCCTTCCCTCCCTCGCCCCACCCGCCCCACCGCCCCCAGAGGTCCGAGCCGCCGGGCCAGGCCCGTCCCCGGAGCGGGAGCGGGCGGGAATGGCAGCGGCGAGACGGCCCCGGGCCACTGGGTTCGGCTCAGCCGTTAGGCGTTGGGCGCGCGCCCCGCCCCCGACGTCCCAGCCGTCGCGGGCCAGCCCCGCCCCTCGTCTCCACGGAGACCCGCACGCTGCACCGCGCCCGCCTCTCAAAGGCGGTCCTGCGGCGGCGCGTGTCTGCGCTGCGCGCCTTCTCTGGGCACCTCGGCGAGCCGTGTCTCCCAGACGCTTATTGACATGCAGACTCCCAGACTCCTTCCCTGAAGAGTCAGTCAATAGGTTCAGGGAGGGGCGTGGGAATCTCCTTTAGCAAGGCGATTCTTATGATCGATCATGATCGGCAGGCTTGGGAAGGGAATTGACCCCAAAGCCTACAGAGTTTAGACCCTTGGGTATATGGACACTTGGGTATATGCTAGAATACAATGACTCCCAGCTCCCTTCCTAGTTTTGTATGGGGCCTTGAGCCAAAAGCTTCTGCTGACTTATCACCCCCCAGAAGTGTGGTTCTCAATCCTGGCTACACACTCAAATCACCTGGTAAGCTTTAAAAAATACAATGCTTTCTTTCATACCAATTGAATTGAAAGCACTGACGGTAGGGCCCCGACAGGAGGATATATTTTATTTTGAAAATGTTTACTTATTTTGAGAGAGACAGAGAGAGAGAGGGGGAGAGAGAAAGCTCACGGAGTAGGGAAGGGGCAGAGAGGGAGAGAGAACTGTGAGATCATCACCTGAGCTGGTATCAAGTCAGATGCTTAGGGGCACCGGGGAGGCTCAGTCGGTTGGCATCCAACTTCAGCTCAGGCAGTGATCTTGCGGTTCGTGAGTTCGAGCCCTGCACTGGGTTCTGTGCTGACAGCTCAGAGCCTGAAGCCTGCTTCAGATTCTGTCTCCATCTCTCTCTGCTCCTCCCCAGCTCACGCTCTCTCAAAAATAAACATTAACAAGAGAAAAAAAAAAAAAAATGAGATGCTTAAACACCTGAGCCACCCAGGCGCCCCATGAAATATCTTAAAGTTCTAGCCCTCCACACAAGTGTAGGGGGGAGAATGACCGTCTTGGGCATCACCAAGGGGGAGAATGACAGTCTTGGGACATGTGAAATACTGCCTTGGCAGCTCAAACTCTGTGGCCCAGCCTGAGGAGATGAGCTCCAGGGGCTCCTAATGGTCAAAGGGACAAACTTCTGGGCACCCCAGTTTCTGGAATGGCAGCACTCCCAACAGTGGAGAGCAATCTGAAGCTGGGATAACAGGGAAATCTGGGGGGCGGGGGACACCACACTTCCCCGGACCATTTCACCGGTCAGGGAGAGCAGGGGGAAGGGTGCCCCAAAGGCATTCTCTTTTCACTCCTGCTTATACCCCCTTCCACCAGCAAAGGTGGCAGGTGGTCCACAGGCTCTCAAAGCATTATGGCCAAAGAAATCATGCCTCCTTAACTCCTCCCCAACACTGCATGGAGCTCACACTCTATCTATACAAGGGAGCTGGGGTTTCTGTGAGGCTAAGCCCTATTTTCAGGGTCATAGACTTTAGGTACTAATTGCCTTGGACTTTTTTACATCAATAGTTTCCTTTTAAAAATAAAATGAACATAAAATTGATCATTTTAACCTTTTTAAGCATAGAGTTCAGTGGCATTGAGTGTATTCACAATGTTGTGCAACCATAGTTACTATTTCCATCAGCCCAAATAGAAAGTGTATCAACCGAATATTAACTCTCCCTTGCCCCGCCCCCACTTCTATCCTACATTCAGGGTCTTGGATTTTTCGTATTCTAGGCACTTCATCTAAGTGGAATCATACATTACTTAACCTTCTATGTCAGACTTACTTTACTTTGCACCTTCAAGGTGCATCCATATGATAGCATGACTCAGAATTTATGGCTGAATAGTATTCCGTGTGTGTGTGAACATGTACTGCATTTTGTTTACCTATTAATCTGCTGATGGGCACTTGGGTTGTTACTACCCTTTGGCTATTTTTTTTTTTTATGTTTATTTATGTTTGAGAGACAGAGAGAGACAGAGCGGGTGCAGGGCATAGGGAGAGACACATAATCTGAAGCGGGCTCCAGGCTCCGAGCTGTCAGCACAGAGCCCGATGCGGGGCTCGAACTCACACTGTGAGATCATGACCTGAGTGAAGTTGGACGCTTAACCAACTGAGCCACCCAGGCTCCCCAAACCCTTTGGCTATTGTGAATAATGCTTCTGTGAACACAATGTAGGAGTATCTCTCTGAGTCCCAGCTTTCATTATTTGGGGTCTGTACCTAGGAGTGGTATTGCTGGGTCATATGGTAATTCCACATTTAACTTTTTGAGGAATGACTAAACTATTTCCCACAGCGGCTGCACCATTTTACATTCCCTCTAGCAATGCACAAGGGCCCCAATGTCTGCACATTATTCTCAACACTTGTTTTTCACTTTGTATAATAGCCACACTAATGAATGTGAAGTGGTTTGGATTTGCATTCCCAAGTGACTAATGACACTGAGCATCTTTTTCATGTGCTTATTGGCCATCTGTATATCTTCTTGGGAAAAATGTCTTTTCAAGTCCTTTGATTTTTTGTTACTGAGTTGTAGGAGTTCTTTATATACTCTGAAACTAAAACAATTTTTTAATGTTTATTTTTGAGAGAGAGAGAGAGACAGTGAGAGCAGGGAAGGGCAGAAAGGAAGACACAGAATCAAGTGCAGACTCCAGGCTCTGAGCTGACAACACAGAGCCCATGAGGGGTTCGAACTGTGAGATCATGATCTTAGCTGAAGTCGGATGCTTAACCAACCGAGCCACCCAGGCGCCCCTGCCAACAGTAGTTTTGTATTCAGGTTTGAATCAGGAAGTTAAGCGTGAGAATTTCAACACTGTTCTTTTTCAAGATTGTTTTAATTTTCAAGGTCCCATGATTTTTCACATGAATTTTTTTTTTTTAATGTTCATTTTTGAAAGACAGAGCAGAGACAGAGCATGAGCGGGGGAGGGGCAGAGAGAGAGGGAGACACAGACTCCGAAGCAGGCTCCAGGCTCTGAGCTGTCAGCACAGAGCCCGATGTGGGGCTCGAACTCACTGACCGCGAGATCGTGACCTGAGCCGAAGTCGGACGCTTAACCGACTGAGCCACCCAGGCGCCCCTTCCATATGAATTTAAGGACAGGTTTTTCTATTGCTGCAAAAACATCATGAGACTTTGATAAAGACTGCATTAAATTTGTATAATCTTGGGTAGTACCGTTGCCTTAATATCCAGGGGCGCCTGGATCTCGTGGTTAGTGGGTTCAAGCCCCGTATCGGGCTCTGTGCTGACAGCTCAGATCCTGGAGCCTGCTTCGGATTCTGCGTCTCCCCTCTCTCTCTGTCCCTTCCCCACTCACACTCTCTCTCTCTCAAAAATAAAATAAAAAGAAAAGAAAAATAAAGCTTATGAAAGAAATTGAGGACGACACCAAGAAATGGAAAAATATTCCATGCTCATGGATTAGAAGAACAAATATTGTTAAATGTAGATACTACCCAAAGCAATCTACGTATTCAGTGCAAATTCCTATCAAAATAATACCAGCATTCTTCACAGAGCTAAAACAAACAATCCTAAAATTTGTATGGAACCAGGCAAGACCCCAAATAGCCAAAGCAACCCTGAAAAAGAAAACCAAAGCTGGAGGCATCACAATCCCGGAATTCAGGCTGTATTACAAAGCTGTAATCATCAAGACAGTATGGTACTGGCATAAGAACAGACACTCAGATCAATGGAACAGAACAGAGAACCCAGAAATGGACCCACAAGCGTATGGCCAACTAATCTTTGACAAAGCAGGAAAGACTATCCAATGGAATCAAGACAGTCTCCTCAGCAAGTAGTGCTGGGAAAACTGGACAGTGACATGCAGAAAAATGAACCTGAACCACTTTCTTACACCACACACGAAAATAAACTCAAAATGGATGAAAGACCTCAATGTAAGACAGGAAGCCATCAAAATCCTCGAGAAGAAAGCAGGCAAAAATCTCTTTGACCTCAGCCGCAGCAACTTCTTACTCAACACATCTCTGGAGGAAAGGGAAACAAAAGCGAAAGTGAAGTATTGGGACCTCATCAAGATAAAAAGCTTCTGCACAGCGAAGGAAACAATCAGCAAAACTAAAAGGCAACCAACGGAATGCAAGAAGATATTTTCAAACAACATATCAGATAAAGGGTTAGTATCCAAAATCTGAAAGCACTTATCAAACTCAACACCCAAAAAACAATCCAGTGAAGAAATAGGCAAAAGACAGGAATAGACACGTCTCCAAAGAAGACATCCAGATGGCCAAC
This sequence comes from Leopardus geoffroyi, assembly GCF_018350155.1. Classification (NCBI taxonomy): domain Eukaryota; kingdom Metazoa; phylum Chordata; class Mammalia; order Carnivora; family Felidae; genus Leopardus; species Leopardus geoffroyi. The sequence continues at coordinate 57,244,124 of NC_059331.1, forward strand.
CGGCACATGAAAAAATGCTCAACATCTCTCATCATCAGGGAAATACAAATCAAAACCACAATGAGAGACCACCTCACACCTGTCAGAATGGCTAACATGAACAACTCAGGCAACAACAGATGTTGGCAAGGATGTGGAGAGAGAGGATCCCTTTTGCACTGCTGGTGGGAATGCAAACCGGTGCAGCCACTCTGGAAAACAGTATGGAGGTTTCTGAAAAAACTAAAAATAGAACTACTCTACGACCCAGCAATTACACTAGTAGGTATTTATCCAAGGGATAGAGGTGTGCTGTTTCAAAGGGGCACGTGCACCCCAATGTTTATAGCAGCTCTATCAACAATAGCCAAAGTATGGAAAGAGCCCAAATGTCCATTGATGGATGAATGGATAAAGAAGATGTGGTATATAGATACAATGGAGTACTACTCGACAATCAAAAGAATGAAATCTTGCCATTTGCAACTATGTGGATGGAACTGGAGGATATTATGCTAAATGAAATTAGTCAGAGAAAGACAAATATCCCAGGATTTCACTCATATGTGGAATATAAGATACAAAACATTTGAACATAAGGGAAAGGAAGCAAAAGTAATATAAAAACAAGGAGGGGGACAAAACATGACTCTTAAATACAGAGAACAAACTGAGGGTTACTGGAGGGGTTATGGGTGGGGGGATGGGCTTAAATGGGTAAGAGGCATTAAGGAGGACACTTGTTGGGATGAGCACTAGGTGTTATACATAGGGGATGAATCACTGGAATCTACTCCCCAAACCATTATTGCTCTATATGCTAACTTGGATGTAAATTAAAAAATAAAAAAATAAAAATTTTAAAAAGTGGTATTTTATAACTTAAAAATATTCTTTCTGGTACTGTTGTAAATGAAATTATTTTATTTTTCTTAATGTTTATTTTTGACAGAGAGCGAGACAGAGCATGAGTGGGGGAGGGGCAGAGAGAGGAGACACAGAATCCAAGGCAGGCTCCAGGCTCTGAGCTGTCAGCACAGAGCCTGAAGCGGGGCTTGAACTCGTGGACAGAGAGATCATGACCTGAGCCGAAGTCAGATGCTCAACTGATAGAGCCACCCAGGGGCCCCATGAAATTATTTTCTTAATTTACTTTGAATTGTTTTCAGTGTATAGAAATGCAACTGATTTTTGTGTATTGATTTTGCATTTTGCAATGTTACTTAGTTTATTACCTCTAATGTTGTGTATGTGTGTGTGTGTATCCTTTAGGGTTTTCTATGTACATGACTGTGTCACCTGTGAACAGGGATATTTTATTTCTTCCTTTCCAATTAGGAAGTCTTTTCTTTTTCTTGCCTAATTGTTCTGCATAGAATTTCCAGCACTATGTTGAATAGAAAGTGGGCATCTTTGTCTTGTTCCTGATTTTAGGTAAATGGCTTTTGCCATAGTATGGCCTTTGTTATGTCAAAAAACTTCCTTCTATTGTTTTCAGTGTTTTAATAATGAAAAGATGTTGAATTTTTTCGAGATACAACATGGTATCAATTTTAGGTGTACAACATAATGGTTTGGTTATTTGTGTATATGGTAAAATGATCACAGCAAATGTAGTTAACATCCATCAACACAATTTTTTTTTCTTCTGATGAAAACTTTTAAGAGTTACTCTCTTAGCAACTTTCAAACATGTAACACAGTATTAATTCTAGTCACCATACTGTACATTAACTACATGATGGGCTTTGTACTCCGTACAAAGTACTCCGTACTTCGTAACGGAGGTATGTACTTCTGACCATTTTCACTGATTTCACCCACCTCCAACTCCCTGTCTCTGGCAACCACCAATCTTTCTGTATGAGTTTGGTTTTTTGCTTTTTTAGATTCCACATGTGAGATCATAGGGTATTCCATCTTTCTCAGACTTACTTCACTCAGCATACCTTCAAGGTCTATCCATGTTGTTACAAATGGCAAAATTTCCCTTTTTGTGGCTCTGAATACACACATACACACACACACACACACACACATCCTTATCCATTCACTGATTGATGGATGCTTCTGTGGCTTCCATGTCTTGGCTACTATAAATAATGCTGCAGTGAGCATTGGGTGCAGGTATCTTTTGAGCTAGTATTTTCATTTCCTTTGGATTTAGTTTTTTGAGGAACCCCCATACTGTTTTCCAGAGCGGCTGTACCAGTTTGCATTCCCACCAGCAGCTCACGAGGGTTCCTTTTCCTCCACATCCTCGCCACACTTCTTTTTCATTTTAGCTATTGTCACAGGTGGGATCTCATTGTGGTTTTGACTTACATTTCCCTGATGATAGCAATGTCAAGCACCCTTTCATACACCTGTTAGCTATCTATCTTTGGGAAAATGTCTATTCAGCTCCTCTGCCCATTTTTTAATTGGATTGTTTTTTTTGTTTTGTTTTGTTTTGTTTTTTTGCTATTGAGTTATAACCCTTTCTGTATCTTGGATATATATCCAAGGGGGTTAATACCCCTTATCAGAATATGATGTGTAACTATTTTCCCCATATTCAATTCTTGTTGAATACTTTCCAGTGTTTCTTCTGCATCAATTGAGGATCATGTTGGATTTTTTCCTTCCTTCTATAAATGTGGATTATATTGATAGATCTTCATGCCGAATCACCCTTGCATTCTAAGAATAAATATCACTTGGCCCTGGTGCATAATCCTTTTAATTTGGTGCTCTTCAGGATAACCTGAAGTGATGTCAGAGTTGGAGGATCCGATCCCATGGCAAGGAATGAAAAGACAGCAAGACGTTTCCCTGTCCTTCCACAACTCCTAAACAACCCCAAACAGTGCTTGCTAGGGGTGGAAAAATGACTAGAGCCAGAGCCAGAGTATTTTTCTGAACTGACAGCCATGCAAGTTTCTCAAAGCAGAAGCAACATACACAGATGCAAACCGAACTACTGAATCCACCACTTTAGTTCAGTAGGCCCTCCAAGGTGGCTTTTTCCTCCCCTCAGGCTAGAAATTTATCACGGCCTTTACCCTTTCTCCTCCCTGGTCTAGACTAGGCAGTAATAATCCACCCATGAACCAGACTAAGGCCTAAGTGGCTGACAAAGTTCCAGCACTGGCTCCCTTCGTGTAATTCCAGGAAAATTACATGCGCCCCAGAAGGGGGCATCTTCAGCCTTGCAGTGCGGAGGTGGGATTTCTGCCAGAGGAAAGGGGGCCAGGAAAGGTACTGTGAAGGCACAGTGCTCCTCTCTTGGAAGGAGAGAGGAACAGGGTGCACCATGCTGGTGCTCAGGTTATCTTCCAGACGGCCAGGATTTTCTGGCTGCTTCAGGAAATGAAGGCCATGGAAAGCCGGTAGAGCGGGACGGGCTAAGCCCACTTGGGAAAGAAGTCCCGCCAGCGCCTCACACCCATAACCAGGTCTCCTGAAGCACGTGTATTCCACTCAGATTTCTCAGCCAGCACTTGCAAAAGGCATTTTTTTACAACATATGAGCAGTGCATGCAAGTTTTAACTGAGGTGGGTCTTCAATTAATGATCATCCTGAGGTATTCAGGAATGAGATCACAGTATTGCATTTTCTGCCCATTAAAAAAAATGTTTATACATTTTGAGAGAGAATGCAAGCAGGGGAAGGAGGGAGGGTGAGAAAGAGACAGAATGAATCTCAAGCAGGCCTCGCACGGTCAGTGCAGAGCCCAACTCAATGCCTGATCTCAAGAATTGAGGCTTGATCTCATGAATCAAGACCTGAGCCGAAATCAGGAGTCAGGCGCTTAACCAACTGCACCAGCCAGGTGCCCCTCTTCCAATTAAATATATATATATATGTATATATACACACATATATATATATATTTAATTGTTGAATATAAATTAAAAATTGGAGAGAGAGTGTAATCGGGTGAGGAGCAGAGACGGGGACAGGAGGATCCGAAGTGGGCTCTGTGTTGATAGCAGAGAGCCCGATGCAGGGCTTGAACTCGAGAATTGTGAGATCATGACCTGAGCCGAAGTTGGATGCTTAACTGACTGAGCCACCCAGGTGCCCCAAATTCTTCTTTTTAAAATATAATTTATTGTCAAATTGGCTTACATACAACACCCAGTGCTCATCCCAAGTGCCCTCCTTAATGCCCATCACCCACTTTCCCTGCCCCAAATTCTTTTAAAGTAATTTCTACAACTCAACATGGGGCTTTTACTCACACCCCCAAAGTCAAGGTTGGATGCTCTATCAACTGAGAGCCAGGCAGGCACCCCTTTCCTCTACTTCAAGAGCAGCTAGAAAACTGGATATTGTGCGCTATCTTCCAGTTTAAAAATATTGGTTGGATGGGGAATCTGGGTGGCTCAGTCAGTTTAGCGTCCAACTTCAGCTCATGATCTCACAGTTCGTGGGTTCAAGCCCCGTGTCAGGCTTTGTGCTGACAGCTCAGAGCCTGGAGCCTGCCTTGGATTCTGTGTCTCCTTCTCTGCCCCTCCCCTGCTCATGCTCAGTCTCTCTCTGTCAAAAATAAATAAACATTAAAAAAATATATATATTGGTTGGATGCACGTAGGGAAAGTGGAATCAAAAGTTAACAGGCAGGGGGCGCCTGAGGGGCTCACTTGGTTAAAGCGTCCAACTTTTAATCTTGGCTCAGGTTGTGATCTCATGGCTTGTGAGACTGACCTTCCTGTGGGAGGCAATCAATGGGCAGGACTGCAAGCTTAGTGGTGGGGAGAGGGGCTGGCTAGAGCACGCATTTGATATCTTTAAATTTTTTTTTTAAGGCTAAATCCTCTTCTCTCTGTGGACCTTACACATTAGTTGTAGCTCAAAATACTTTAGGGTATTATTTTTATACCACTTCAACTCTGGCTGCACGTTAGAATCACCTGAGGAGGTATTTTGTTTTCCATTGTCTTTTTTTTTTTTTTTTAATTTACTGGATAGAGAGTAATCGAGCAAGTGAGCGAGCAGGCACAAGTGGGGGAGAGGAGCAGAGGGGCATACACACACACACACACACACACACACACACACACACACAGAGGGGGAGGGGGAGGGGGAGGGGGAAGGAGAGGGAGAGGGAGAGGGAGAGGGAGAGGGAGAGGGAGAGGGAGAGGGAATCTTATGCAGGCTCCATGTTCATCGAGGAGCCCAACAAATGGCTTGATCCCACAACCCTGGGATCATGACCTGAGCCATGAGTCAGAAGTTCAACTAATGGAACCAGACTGGTTTCCCCTCCTGGAAAAGTTTTAAAAGGGACGCCTGGCTGGCTCAGTTAGTAGAGCACACAACTCTTGATACTGGGGTTTTGGTTCAGGCCCCATGATGGGTGTAGAGCTTAAAAATAAAATCTTAAAAAAGCTACTTGGGATACCCCAGCACTGTCAAGTTCAGTGAGTCGGATGGGGCCCAGGCCTCCAGCTGATTCTAATACACAGCTAAGCTTGAGAGAAAGGAACCTTCTGCCAGCCAACTTTACGCAAGCTGTTTTCTCTTCAACTTGTTTTTTTTCCTCTTTACATAGGCTAGTTTGTACCTTACAAGGTTTCTTTTCTTTTTTTTTTTTTTTTTTTTAACATTTGTTTATTTTTGAGAGGGAGAGCACAAACAAAGGAGGGGCAGACAGAGAGGAGACCAAGGATATGAAGTGGGCTCTGTGGTGACAGCCCAACGCGGGGCTTGAACTCACAAACAGCAAGCTCATGCCCTGAACCAAAGTTGGACATTCAACCGAATGAGCCACCCAGGAGCCCCTCACTTTTCAAGGTTTTAAAGAAAGGGAAAAATGTTAAGTCAGGAAAGAGGAAACCTGGCATGAAGCCAGTTTTAAGCAATGAAAGGTGACTTCAGCTCAGGTCATGATCTCATGGTTTGAGCTTGAGCCCCGAATTGGGCTTTCTGCTGTCAGTACAGAGCCCTCTTTGGATCCTCTGTCCTCCCCACCACCTCCCCGTCTCTCTCCAGCTCCTGCACTCTCGTTCTTGCCCTCAAAAATAAACATAAAAAAAAAAAATAAATAAAAGTTGGGGCACCTGGGTGACTCAATCAGTTAAGCATCTGTCTCTTAATTTCAGCTCAGGTCATGATCTAATTGTTTGTGGGATTGAGACCCACGTCAGGCGCGTGCTGACAGCACAGAGCCTGCTTGGGATTCTCTCTCTCTCTCTCTCTCTCTCTCTCTCTCTCTCAAAATAAGCTTAAAAAAATGAAAGTTAAATGTTAAAAGGTAACGAGAGACGAGGGAGCTAACACATGTAGATAGCATATGTTAAGGGCTGAATTGTGTCCCCTCCCAAATTCACATGTTGCAATCCTAACCCCCAGTACCTCAGAATGTGAGGACACATTCTTTCAAGAGGTAATTAAGTTGAAATGAGGTCGTATGCATGGGCCCTAACCCAGTATCAGTATGACTGGTGTCCTCGTAAAGAGACATTAGGACACAGACACACACAGAGGGAAGACGATGTGAAGAAACAGGGAGAAGACACCCACCTTACAGGCCAGGCCAAGGAGAGGGCCCCCAGAAAGAACCAATTCTGCTGACACTTCAATCTCAAACTTCTATCCTCCAAACTTGCAAGAAAATAAAATTCTTTTGTTTAAGTCACCCAGACTCGCATATTTGTAACAGTAGTCCTAGCAAACTAATACAGGACATACCCAAGAGAAGAGCCAAAGAACACAATGGGACCTAGGAGGTGAAAATAGTTTGGGAAATGGGAAAAGGACTCTAGGAGGGCACATCATAGTCAGGTTCAGAGTTGGCTTCAGGATAAAGTTCACGGTGTGGTAGGTCAGATCATGATTTGTCATGATGAAGGTAAGAGGACAAAGATCAGGGTCAGTGTTAAGAAGAATCATCAATTATTTCAAGACAGGGTATGGATCATGGCCTGTGTCCAAAGGATGGTTATGATGTAAGGTTCAAGGTTACATGGGTCAGTTAATACAGTGGCAGGATCAGTATGAAGATAATGTTATTTCAAGGTCAAGTTGAGAAAGGTTAGAATGACTGTCAATATCAAAGTGAGAATCTAGAGCAGGGTCAAGGTCAGGTTCAAAATGAAAGCAAGATATAGTCATGATGATCAGGGTCAGAACCAGAGTCAGATTCAACGAAAAATTCAAACTCACATTCACCTCAAGGCCAGGGTGTCTCACAATACAGAAAGTTTTGGTGTCAGGACAAGAGTCTCAAATGGGCACCTGACTTGCTCAGTCAGAAAAGTGTCCAGACTCTTGATCTTGGACTAATGAGCTTGAACCCCATGATGGGTGTAGAGATTACCAAAAACAAACAAACAAACAAACAAACAAACTTAAAAAAAAATACTAAGAATTAGGGTCATTTCAAGATCAAGTACAAATTTGGGGTAAGACATGGTCAGGGTGGTGGTTTGCATCAGAGTTAAGAGTCTGCTGAAAGGTCTGAATAAAGTGAAGGATAAGGGCCAGGGTCAAAGACATTTTAAGTTCATGGCAGCTCAAAATCAGGGATATCATCAGTGACAGAATCAAGGTCAAATATAAACTTAGGACATGAGATGGCCAGGAGAATAATCAGGATGTTTCAGATTTAGGTTGAAGGCATCAGTGTCAGCATTTGGTTCTGTGTCCTAAGTTAGGTCAGTTTCAAGGACAAGTTAAAACTGAGAGCAAAATATGGTAAGGATGATGGTTAGGATGAAAACAAGGGTTAGAATTAGGGCCTGGTTCAGGACCACTTTCAAATTCAAGGTCAAATTCGTAGTAATTCCAATTTCAGGGAGAGTTAAAGTCAGGATGATTATCAGTGTACAGGTTGAAGATCAAGGTCAAGTTCAAAGGGTGAGCTATAGTCAGAACATTAGTGGATCAGGGTGAGAATCCAGGTTAATTTTAAAGTTAACCCAAGGTCATGTCAAGGGGATCATAGTCAGGATCATTAGTGTAAGAAGGACAAGGTCCGGATCAAGTGGTTCTTGGTTAAAACCAGGGACTCTGTGAGATGGAGGATGATCAGGGCTGGGACAAAGGGTTAACCTCATGGTCATTTCATGATTAAATTCAAGGGTAAGTTCAGCATTGATCTTGGTTAATTAGCATGCTAGCATCAGGCTGAAGGTCAATTTTGAAGTTCAAGTTCATTCCAAAGTTGTAATGAATATTAAATGTGATGTTTAGGGTCAAGCTCAAAATGAAGGTAATTCAAGAGAAACATGATATCCAAAGGGTGAGAGACTGGATCAGGGTTAGGATCGAGGGAAGGTTCTAGCATAAATCCAAGTCCAAGATCACTTTATAGCCAGGGCGGGTCAAGGTTGGGTTCACAGAAAAGGTCCAGTTTGAGGTAAAGAACGGAGTCAACTTATAATCAGGATGAGACATGGTCAGAATCAGGGCAGTATCAGGTCAGGTTCAAAGGGTGAAACATGGTCAGAATGAGTTTCAAGGTCATTTCAAAGCCAGGAAGATCATCAAGGTCATAGTGAAGGTTAAGAGGTTCAGCATCAAGTTCATGTTCAAGATCAGACTGGGGGCAAAATCACGGGTCTTTATTTTTTATTTTTTTACATTTTATTTTTGATAGAGACTGAACACAGTGCCCGACATGAAGCTCGAACTCATAAACCACGAGATCATGACCTGAGCCAAAGTTGGATGCTAAACTGACTGAGCCACCCAGGCACCCCTGTTTATTTATTTTTTTTTGAGTTTATTTTTGAGAGTGCGTGTGTACAAGCAAGGGAGAGGTGGTGGGGGGGAGGGGCAGGGAGAGGAGAGACACAGAATCCGAAGCAGGCTCGAGTCTCTGAGCTGTCAGCACAGAGCCCGACGTGGGGCTCAAACCCATGAACCTTGAGATCATGACCTGAGCTGAAGTCGGACACTTAACCAACTGAGCCACCCAGCGCCCCCAAATCATGGGTCTTGAGAGTATGTCTGGCTGAGCATCAGGGTCTGGGTCAGGATTAGTGAAACAAATGAAGGAAAACTCAGCAATATAAATTCACGTCAAGAGCCAGGTCTGAGAGTCTGAGCCAATTAAGAGGAGTCTAATTAGTGTAAGCACACTCAGTCTGATTCATTTGATTTATGTAACTCCTAACTGCAAGTTAGTCTAAACCAAGATGGACACAAGAAGTGCGCTCCATGCATTCATCTCTTTGGCACATTCTTACTGGGAGGTAGAGTGAATTAGCACGAATCTAATTACTGCTATTGAGAAGCATCATTATTAGTTCAAGTGAGCTCGGTCTCGGGCATTCTTCCTAAAGGCAAAACCTCATTACCTAGTTAGTATCAACTAACACGAACATAAGCAATACAACACACATTCATCTCAAAGGCATATTTTTAATGAGAAGTGGGAGGAATTAGGTTCAACCTGAAGAGGAGTTGGGATAAGAATTCCTGTCAATGCAACAAAATCGGCCTGGGACTCCTTATAGGTTGTTGGAGCAAACCACCAGTAAACCCAGCAATCCACACTCACACTGTGACACACAGTGACTTTGGGTCCAACTAAGGCATACTACTTAAACAAATCTGTGTTAGTGCAACAAACGCATTCCCATTCTTCTCAAAAGTAACATCTCCCTGTCAGAGCAAACGGAGATGAGCGTGAGCACAGCAACAGCATCCGTCTCCATTCACGTTCTTACTGGGAGGCAGAGCACATTCAAATGAACCCGAGGAGTGTTACTGAAGAGAATCCTAAGTATCAATGAAAACAAACTCCATCCCGCACATCCTCCTCAAAAATAAATCCTTACCGCTTGTTGAAGCAAATCGACTTGTTTGGCTCAAAAGCACATGCTTATGGGGAATCTAAGTGGGAATACGAAAAAAGATACTGTACTAGTGCAGAGTTCAGTGTCAGCCATTCCTTCTTTCTGTAAACGGCCAGGATGATTATCCATCTTAGAATAATGGTTGCGATGAGAGGTCAAGGTGAATCTCCACGTCACATTTAAGGTTAGGACCAGAGAACAAGATCGCTGAACAGGAGCCTGGTCTGTAGAGGAGTGCATCACCCAGGGTCCATAACCAGAGAAGATCTAGGCCACGCGGCACCAGCCAAGGTGGAGTTGTAGCCGTGCGCTTCTGAGAATGCTATCTGTAACACACAAATGGAGCCAACAGCAGGCGCGAGGGAAGGAACCAAATGAGGAGCCTGAGACATGGGAATGTAGAAACGTGTAGCAAAGGAGAATCCAAGAGCTTAGTCAACGGGGGCACTTCTAGAAGCAAAACCTATGCCAACCCTCTGACGTGGCATCTATTCGGTTCCAGCTGGTGACCTAGAATGTTGAATACGGGGCCCCTGCTGCCACATCTTCCTCTCCTGCGAAAAATCAGAAATCCAGAACTATGTGGTATCTAAGTATCAGCAACTATGCCAACCACAACACAGAACAAAAAGAACACAAAGGCTAACTTATAGTCATACCCACAGGCTGTGCATGGTCCACAGGCAACCAACACTCGGTAGCTGCTCCTCTAAAGGGACAACGTCTTCTCCATTCAGAGTCCCCAGGCCCCATCACTGTGATTAAAAAAAAAAAAAAAAAAACAAAAAAAACCCAAAACTAGGGATAGGTACTGCACAGCTGGATGTGACAAGGCCTTTCTGTCTCACAGCACCACATGAGCCCAGTTATGGAGGGCTCTTTAGCTTGCTAAAGCACTGGCTATGATTAGCTAACATGGTCTCTACCGAGCCAAGGGTCTAGAAGAAGGAAAAAAGACAGGGCAAAGGCAGATGATCTTTGTTCTTGTTACATTTTATTGGCATCACGTTCATCTCTTTACAGAAGAACTTGGCCCACACCCTAGAATGTAGACCTTTGGAAAAGGGGGAAGTGCTCCGTTAAGCAAGCTACAATGCAGGGGCAGATCCTAGGGAGGGGGCAGAACTGCCAGGGTTCCATACCAAAGAAACAGGTTAATTAATAATGGGCAAGACTGGGAGTTGGTGGGGAAAAGGAGAAAAAGGTTTGCTAACCTAAGGATACCACAACCCTGAAAGGAGCGCCTTCTAGAACAAAGGTAAAATCACTAGGACAGATCTGTTAGGATTTTCCTTTCCCTCTTATCAGGAGGATGCTGATCTATAGGGGATCGAAGTGTGGAAGTGGGGAGGGGAGGAAAAATGAGAATTTTAATTTCTGAAACAACCATTTATCCATTGCACGCACCACTGTATTATGCAAATCAACCTTTTGGAAAATTTAGACACAGAAGGGAACTAGACAGTTTTCCCCCTGGAGAGATGAAAAGCTTTTTGGCTCTTAAGTCTTTGATAAAAGGCGTACATAATTCTTGTGTCTACTGTACAGAATACTGCCTCTAGCTGGATTTCTGAATTCTGAGTTGCTAACACTCTGCAATCCAGACAGGGTTCAACCCTCCATCTTACACGCCTGCATTACAGGACTTAAACACATAATCCAAGAATTTCTTACACTAATTTATACATTTTTAATTGGTTGCATATATTAACATGTACTATAAGATTCTTTTCTAAGAAGCATTACATAATAAATGGATACTGTAAAAAGATCTGATTAGTTAAAAGTAACAAGCATTAACAGATACATACAAAACTCAGCCTTATCAGACTGGGTGTGAGCCTGTAATGAAGCATGGGGCACCAGCCTTCCCAAGTGGTAGCCTTCACAGGAGGGAGGGGTGGGGGTGGGGGTAAAAAGACCACAAGACCGTTAAAAAAATCAGATAACTAATTAGACACAGATTAACTGTAAACAGTTCTCTCTCCCCAGTGGACAAAAAGAATAAGCTTCCGATGCCGACTCCACACCAGAACGATTTCTACAGCTTGCCTGTCCTGGCTGCCATACGAGGGCTGATGTGGTGGGTGGGCAGACCCCGATGGAGTCATCACAGGCCTGGGCTGGAGTCTGTCTGCTTGTGTCAGGTGTAGGTATAGGGGTGTGTGTGTGAGTGTGTGTGTGTGTGTGTATGTGTGTGTGTGTGTGTAAGGGTGAGTATGTTTGTTGGGGTTTCTTTTGGCAGCTGGATTTGAGAGATGACTTTATGTTTTGTTTGGAAGAGGAGAGGGGGCTTGTGTTGGAAGGCCTAAGTGTGTTCTTTGTTTGTGAAGGACTCTGTGCTCTGCTCTCACTGCCCCTTCAGCAACTGCAGCTTTCCGCCGAGGCCTTGGCCCGGTCGTTCTTGTCCAGTTTGATGGGTTCGGGGAATTCGTTGTACAGCTCCACCTCTGTTTCCTGGGCAGGGAGAGAGAGAAAGGCCTGTTACTCAGGGTATGGGGAGTTTCTGAGCTCAGCTCTGGCCCTCTTCCACTGGGCACAGTGGGCAGGGCCCAGGGGACAGACCTGGCAGTGAACGGAGGGCTCTGGTGGAAGGCATTCAACCTTCTAGGCCCAAACGGGGGGAAGACAGGTTTTGCAATAACTCTGGGACAAGGTGAAGAGAGAAATTCAGCAGGAAGGGCAGCAATTGACACTGAGCACTCAGGACAGAGCTGACTCATGCTCTCCATCATAATCGAAATCTGGTGGCTTGGGGACCACAGCCAGCTCACAGATGCTTTGAGTGGTCCGTATCGTATCATTGCCAACACTTCAGAAGTCAGACTTCAGCATGGGCTGGATCCTGGCAGCTCTTAGCCCTTCCACAAGGCAGGAAGGGGCTGGGGCTGGAGTGCTGGCTGCCCTCTCAGTCCCAAAACATTCCCCTAGGCCCCTATCTGACATTCATTTTTCTGGACTTACGGTCTATTTTCTTTTTCTTCCAAAGTTAAGAGGGTTTTTGTCTCTAAGTGCTGCGTGCTCAGAAACCAGCTATGGATGAATTTTATCACCAACTGTGGTTGCGAGGTCACAGCAGATGGACTGTGGTCAGTTTAGTGTGACTTTCTGCTGAATTAACAAGTATCCAGTGAGGAGTTTTCTACTTCCTGGTGTAGGAAAACAATCTGTCACTTAAACACTGAGCACCTATGTGCCAGCAACTGTTCTAGGATATGGAGATGAAGCAAGCAATGTTTCTAGTCGCTAAAAGTTGTCTAGGGAATGAGGGCCTGGGTGGCTCAGTCAGTCGAGCGTCTGACTTCTGCTCAGGTCATGATCTCACAGTTTGTGGTTTTGAGCCCCCCGTCGGGCTCTGAGCTGATAGGGTGGTGCTGGCTTTGGATTCTGTCTTCCTCTCTCTCTGTCCCTCCCCCACTCACACTCTCTCTGAAAAATCAACACGGAAAAAAATTAAAAACAAAGTTTTCTAGGGAAAATTACACTACTCACAATAGCTATAAAAGTAAAAACCCTCGAGAATTCACATTAAAAAAAGTAAAAGGTCTACCAAGGTATACAGAGTGTACAATTCAGTGGTTTCTTAGTGTATTCACAAAGTTGGGCAACCATCACCACTAATTCCAGAACATTTTCTTCACCCCATAAGGAAACCCTGCACTCATTAGCAGTCATTCCCCATCCCCATCAGACACCCCTAAGCCTTGGCAACCACTCATCTACATTTTTTTAGTTTTTTTTTTAATGTTTTTTTTTATTTTTGAGAGAGAGAGAGAGACAGACAGACAGATTATAAGCTGGGCAGGGGCAGAGAGAGAGGGAGACAGAATCCACAAAGCAGACTCTAGGCTCTGAGCTGTCAGCACAGAATCCGACGCGAGGCTCGAACCCGTGAACCACGAGATCATGACCTGAGCCGAAGTCGGATGTGCAACCGACTGAGCCACCAAGGTGCCCCTACGTTTTTTTTTTTTTTAATATATTTATTTTTGAGAGAAAGCATGAGCGGGAGAGGGGCAGAGATGCGGGGATAGAGGATCTGAAGCAGGCTCTGCGCTGACAGCAGTGACCCCGATGTGGGGCTCAAACCCATAAACCGTGAGATCATGACCTGAGCTGAAGTCGGATGCTAAACTGACTAAGCCACCCATGTGCCCCCATCTACTTTGTCTTAATAGATCCGCCTATTTTGGACACTTCACTTGATGGACATTTGTTTGTTTCTGCTTTTTGGCTACTATGGCTATTCTGGATGTACATGTTTTCACTCTTCCTGAGTACATACGTAGGAGTGGAGTCAAATGGTAACTCTTGGGGTGCCTGGGTGGCTCAGTCGGTTAAGTGTCTGACTCTTGATTTCGGCTCAGGTCATGATCTCATGGTTCGTTGAGTTTGAGCCCCGTACTGGGCTCCATGCTGACAGTGCAGAGCCTACCTGGGATTCTTTCTTTGCCCCTCCCCTGCTTGCCCACGCTCTCTCTTAAAAATAAATAGACTTAAAAAAAAAAAAAAAAAGATAACTCTTTATGTGTAACTTTTTTGAAGAACTGCCAGACTGTTTTCCATACTGGCTGCACTATTTTACATTCCCACCAGGAGTGTATTTAATATGAAAGGCAAAGGATCTGAAAAATGATACGGTTTTATTGAAGGATATCACACAAGAGCTAAAATAATAGCTGTTATGGACTACATCTTTGTGTCTCCCCCAAATTCCTACATTGAAATCCTAATCCCCAGTGTGCTAGTATTAGGAATAAGAAATGAAGGTTAAATGAGGCCATAAGGCTGGGGCCCTGATCGGACAGGATTAGTATGTCCTTGAAGGAAGGGACACCAGAGAGAGGGGTCTCTTGCTTGCTCTAGGTCTTGCTGTCTGTGATCACGTAGGAAAAGCCATGCACCCGAGAACACAGCAGTCAGCAAGTGGGGGAGAGAGTCCTTAGCAGAAAGTGAATTTGCTGGCACTGTGATTACAAACCTCTGCCTTCCAGAACCAAGAGAAGATAAAAGCCTGCTGTTTTGCCACCTAGTCTATAGTATTTTGTTACGGCATCCAGAGCATACTAATAAGATAGCTGTAATGCGCAATCCCAGTCAGAATCTCAATAAAGTTTTCTACTTGGGTGCGGTGGGGAGGGGGGAGATAAAAGGTGGAACTATAATAAAATTCTCAGCCTAAATGGAAAATGCACCAACATGGCCAAGGAAAAAATACAAACAAGACTGGAGGGGTGGGGGAGTGGGGGGAGACTTGCCTTATCAGAGGTCAGATACACTATAAAGGCAGTCAAATCAAGACGGTCCAATGCACAATTGCCAAATGGACTGGAGAGACCCGAAATAGATCCCAGTATACATGAACATTCACCTACATAAAGGTAATGCTTCAATCCACTGGGGAAAGTGGTTTTTTAACAATTTGCAACTAATGTTGGAAATAATTTGCTATCCCTCTTAAAGAGAAAGGTGAGACTCTATTTCCGCCTATAAGCCTAGATGAATTCCAGTTGAATCAGACAACACATAAGCTAGATACAGAAAACCTAGAAATTTAAAATGACATACCTGTCTTAAAAAATTACTCTTTTCCTATGGCCCAGGGATAAAGCATAAGTGGAAAAGTCACATGCGATGCAGGTGAAGTTAATTCCTGTTCACAGAGTGCTCATGATCAGCGACAGGTGCCCAGGCCCCAGTGCCGCACAGCGGTGGCCTACAGGACAGGGAATCCCCAGACCAGCGGCACAGCAGCAGACCTACAGATGGTGCCGACTGCTCACTGGTCAGCAGGTAAGAGAAAGGGCTGAAGCATTGCTGCCTTCGAGGAAAACGTTCTGGCAGCATCTTTTACTATTAATTATTTTTTAGAGTTTATTTTGAGAGAGAGAGTGAGCACACACGTGCAAGCAGGGAAGGGGCAGATAGAATCCCAAGCAGGCCTCTTGCTATCAGCTTAGAGCCCGATGCAGGGCTCGAACTCACAAACCGTGAGATCATGACCTGACCCGAAACCAGGAATCAGACGCTTAACTGACTGAGCCACCCAGGTGTCCCTGGCACCATCTTTTAAAAGCACACATACCTTTCAATCTAACAATCTTACTCCTGAGAGGCTAGCATGTAGGAACAAAAAAGCATTATAATAAGGCTACAGAGACAGCAATATTCAGAGAGAAAAACTGACAGTGATGCCAGTCAACAGGGAACTGGTTGAAGGCAACTCCCCATACCTGTTTAGATTTGCATGCAAGTATCAGGAACATTAGGGAAAACATAGCAGGCTATTATTGACCTAGGTGCGAAGGTGGGTTAGAGGAAGCGGAAGAGAGGGAGGCCTAGGCCTCAGGCCTGCACCCTGTTATCCACGTTTCTCAACAGGGGCTATCCTGGCATTCTGGGTCGATCAATTCTTCGTCAGGCAAGACTGTCCCCTTTCATCACGGAACCCTCAGTGCAGCCTCCGGTTGTTCCAGAATGGGAACAACCCATTCCAGTTACCTCCCTGCCCACAGGTCCAGATGCCCCATCCTGCTGAGAACTGCTGCATTCTAGAAACCTGGTTTCCTGGAGCTGGCAGAACCTGCCTTGCCCCTCACGGCCACCACGTGCTTCCTCAAATGTTCTCTGCACCCTCTGGCAGGCGCCTCACCTCTGACACTCACTCCCCCCCTAAATCTGACTATCACAGATGACGGACGATGCCTCATGATGTCCCTTAACTCACTGGCCCTAACGGAGCCACTCAATCAAAAGAGCCTTCAACTCCCACATGCCAACAACAAGAAGTAACTGTTTGTTTTCTGGAAACAGCTGAGTAAACAACATTAAGAAAGAAATTCTCATTCAAGGAATACATTTCCTCGAGTTTCTGGGTAAGCTTTCCTTCTGGTGATCAAATATAACCATTTATGAAGATGACAGGAGTGACCCCATCTCATTCAATCTTAACCATCCTGCAAAGCAAGTATTCTCTTTTTATGAGGGGATGGAAGTTCAGAGATGAAACACAAACACACACACACCACCACCACCACCACCACCACCACCACCACCACCACCACTAAATTTAATGATGCGTAGCAAACCTGGGATTTGAATTCCAATTGATGCTCTCCTCCAATGGAAGGAGCAATGTGGCCAGGGGCCTCCTAGCGGTCTGATCTCCTAACAGCACGCGGGAGAATAAGCACATACCCGTAACGGTGGCCCTCAGCCTGTCTTCACTGCCCCTGTCCTATAGAGGTGGAATTTCTGGGAGCTTTAGCAAAATGCCTCATTACCTTCCCAGATAAACACATGGGGTTTTCTGGCTACACGGACAAAAGAGCTAGGAAAGAAGATTACGGACAAGGAAGCCAGGCAGGGGCTGGGTTGATGGTCAGTCAGCAGAGGGAGCCAGATAGCTGCTGGAGACCCACCTGTTTAAGTGCATTCCGTGCAATCGTCTGGAACGCCTGCTCCACGTTGATGGCCTCCTTGGCACTGGTCTCGAAGTAGGGAATGTTGTTTTTGCTGTAGCACCAGGCCTGTGCCCGCTTTGTGGCCACCTGGAAGAGGAAGCAGGGTGTATGTGTGCTCCTAATCTAGCACGGCCTCAACCTTCTCTAGAAGGATCATGGTCCCTAGTCTATAGGTAGCACAGGTGAGGGAGCAGACCTGGGAGGTGAGGGTGTGCAGGGACACAGCTGCAGACCTGTCCAAGGTCATCCTGCTGGCTCTGCATAACACAGCTAGACCTCAAACCCAAAGCCCATTCTATAATCCATAGTTTCTGACCCTTAGCTACACTTAAAAGGAGTAAGCAGCCAGCCCAAGAAGTATTGAATCATTTCTCCTAGGACCTCAGAGGTCCCAGCCCAGGAAATGCCTGGCAGCTTGGTCTCTAAGGTTCACTGTCCCTTACCCATTACTGCTCATATTAAACCACCTGTGTCACAATCTTGTGTCACAGAATCCTGCTGCTCTCACCAGCACCCCTACCCTCTCCTACCCCAATTCCTTCCCCGAGCCTTAGCCTATTTTCAGGCATGAGGGGACTGTCACTTAGAAAAGGGAGAAAATGAGATCAACGGCCAGAAATAAACCTAGTTATAATTAAGAGTCTATGTTCCCAAGAGAAATGCTATTTGAAAGTGAACCAGAGCAATTTTACTCAAAGCCCAAAGCGCAATCTTTTGCACACATGGAGATCCAGGCAGGCCCCCGAGGTGCAGGAGAGCAGAATTACAAAATCTAATCCCTTCCTTTCAAGTGCAGAAGAAGAACTGAGGCTCGGAAGGCAAAGGCAATGGTTTAAAGTCACAGCCGGTCAGGGGCAGCATGGGGATTTAATCCAGGTCTCCTGAGCCCTGGTCCTCAAAGGCAGCTGGCCAAAAGGTAGTTCACATTCCCACATATACCTTTCTAGAGCCATTCTGAGCGTAGCAAAGAACCCTCCAAACCACAAGGCACCGTGGAAGCCAGTGCCTCTCACAGGAGGGGAAAATAACAACGGGCCCATAGAAAGCCACCATTTTCCAAGCTCTTCCTGGGTGCCAGAGAAATACCTGGTCCCAGAGTATTCTTGTTACAGGAGTCAACGTTCAGACTCCAAGAAGTATTCCCAAATTAAAAGTGCATGAGCCAGGCTTTAAATGCAAGTCTGCTTTTAAATCCAAAAGACCAAAATGCAGACTGCAACCCAGCCTCAAGTCCAATTATTTCATGGGGACCAAAAGTGATGGACTTGCTACTTTGCTGGCATAATCTCAAAGGGAAAACCACTGCAGACTTTCACTGTCCCTGTGTTGCCACAGAGAAAGCAAAACTGGTATGCCATTACTCGGTTAGGAAGCAAGGCTTTATTCCAAGGGCTGGATGGGTAACTAGTTATCTCTCCCCTCTCCCCCAGTATGGGGCACGCACACACACACACACAGATATACTGGGTATTGGTCCTTAAGGCACGTGGCTTTTTACTAATCAAAACTAAAAACAGTAGCCATCTGAAACTTAGCTGCTACTTTTAAAAGAAGGCCCAGCAGCCACGACCTAAATGAGGGTAGATTCGTAAGCCTCCACATTTTCGACTGTCACTACCTTTGGCACTTACTTGTCTGTTTTCGAGGTCAATCTTGTTTCCCAACACCACGAAGGGGAAGTTTTCAGGATCCCGGGGACTGGCCTGGATGAGAAACTCATCTCTCCAGCTATCAAGGGTTTTGAATGTGTTGGGGGCAGTGACGTCAAATACCAGAACGCAGCAGTCTGCGCCTCTGTAGAAGGCCACACCAAGGGACTGGAACCGTTCCTGTCCTGCTGTGTCCCAGATCTGCGAGAGACAAAACATTATTCCTTGGGGAACACGGCTGTAGGGGTGGGGGACACCAGAGGAAATGAGCTGGATCACGGAGACACTCAGAGACAAGTGACTTCAGAACCAGAGTATCCAGAAGAGCCCTGACAGCACGTGTGAGTGCATGTGTCTGTGAGGGGTGACACTGGGTCCAAACTCTGTTAGAAAATGTCTTTACCTTGATCCAGGTGGTAGTCACACGAACAGATATTTATGTGAAATTCATGATGTAAACTTAAGGTTTATGTACTCTGGGGACTTTTTGGGGGTGACAGAATTACAGGGAGGTGATTACTCACTGAATTGTATATTTAAATTTACACATTTTACTGTCTATCAAGCTTACCTTAAAAAAATGAGCATGTTTTATTTATACTATAACTCACTTAAAAACAAAAAAAGCAAACAAAAACCCCTGACAGAGAGAGATGAAGGGAAAGACAGACAACAAGAACATACTCTAGAATATAGGTGAAAGCCAGCTTTCAATCTGAACACCATGTACTACTGACCAGCTCAAAGAACTTCACGCCGTTCATTGCCTTGCTAGGTTTGAGAGCGAAGATGGATTCCCTCGCTGCCCTAGATTCCTAACAAGGCCACCCTGATCAGCCTGGAGAGATGACAGGTGTTATGAGAAATGGTCCCACACCCCCCAGCCGGTTACCAGGTTTAAGAAAGTGGCTGGGTCAGAAGCAGCATACTATTACTTCCAGCTGACACGGGTCTCCCCCCCACTACTGGATTCACTGTCGGCAGGGAACCCGCTCAGCTTCAGAACATAAGAACTTGGACCATCCTTACAACCCAGATACATACCAGCTTTACGTCCACATCACTGGCCAACCACCCCAAAGGCCCAGGGTTTGAACCCAAATGGGGTGTGGATTGGACCACTATGGTTTTATCTCCAGAACCAGATTCTGCAAAAAGATGGTTGAGCTCCTCTGTGAAGCCCTTCTCAGGCAGCCAGTCCTGTCTCATTCCGGGTGATCTGGAACACCTGGGCAACACCCAAGTGTCCCTAGGCCATACAAAGATTGAGCTCCCAGTTCAGGGAAGAAGAGCACCATACAAGACGAGGGTAGGATGCCTGGTTAGGATGACTTAGGTGCAAGGCTGAAGGGCAGTAGAAACAAACCCAAAGCCTATTAATCTAACTGCCTCTCATCAGAGTTGGAGGACTAAATGCTGCCCCACCCCCAAGACAACAAGCTAAGTACACACATGTAGACACGACGTGATCTCTAGTGTCACTGGATCCCCAGCAGAGGGGCTGTTGGTGAGGTCTGATTTTGTGCTTTTCAGGTTTCCCAACATCCTACACTGAATGTGCGTCTCTGAGTGAAAAAATGAACCCTTTCTCGTAAAAGAGAGACTGGGACGAAGGGGGACTCAAGAGCTTGGTCACACAATAAGGAAAGTAGAAACAGACAACTATTCCTATAAAGAGAAAATAAGAAAACAAGATTTAAAACCAGAATTTAAATCTAGGCTTGTACCAAAAAAAAAAAAAAAAAAAAAAAAATTCTGTAAAAGAAGTAACAAACATTGTTCTTATGTAAACATCTGGGTAAGTAAAGCCAAAAGAGCCCTCCAAACACTTGGCACACACCGCCCCACGAGACCATTACTCTAGGTGTCCGTGCTGTGGGGTTTTATGTAGCTGAAATCCTCCCCCACACGTCACTCCTCTTGCCCTGTGAAACACTGCAGCACTTTGTCTGACAGCGACTCACACCTTTATGGATGCCCAACAAACTCAGCGAACAACTTCATTCTTGTTAAAAAAAGCAAAACAAAAAAAAAAACACCCCGGCTGCCAATTTTCTGTACTTGTAACTCAGTAATGAATGCTAACATACAGAGCCTCTTCTGTATTTCAGGTGCTTGTTTAGGACAGAATCCCAACAGGAGAATTACATAAGAACTCTACCACTTTTGGGTGGAACCAAATGGGTATTTGGAACTCAAATACACAGAGAAGGCAAAGTAAGGGGTTGTTAAAAAGAAAAGCTGAAAAGCTGGGCAGTTATTCTTAGCAACTTTCAAAAATTAATTTATCTTCAAACCCAGAAAAGTATAGTCCTATAACTGTGGTCTTTAAAACTTTTTAGTATTTTAACTGAAATATTTTGTTTTCTACATTCAAAACACACCCATATAACTACCTGCTACTCGAATGTGACAAATATTAACACTGACACCTTCGTGTCAGTTTTTTTACTATTTTTTATTGTCTAGTTTTATTTAAATTTTAGTCATTTAAAAAATTATTTATTTTTTCAAAGTTTATTTATTGATTTTGAGAGAGAGAGAGAGAGCGAGCAGGGGAGGGGCAGAGAGATGGAGAGAGAGAGAGAGAGAGAGAGAGAGAAAGAGAGAATCCAAAGCAGGCTTTGCACCACCATCAGTGCAGAGCCCAACATGGGGCTCAAACTCATGAACCTCGAAATCATGACCTGAGCTGAAATCAAGAGTCAGATGTTTAAACTGAGCCACCCAGCCCCCTACCCCATCCCCTTTTTTAAAAGGAAACAGAGTTAACCCTTCCTCACAGCATTCCCTTTCCTCCCTCCCCAGAAGTAAATGGTTCCTGAAGAACTTTTTAGACAAATGGTATTATCCTATACATCTTTTTTTGCAATTCGCTTTTTTTTTCCCTTTTCCAAAAGTTAATGGTTATATAGCATTCCACTTTCTTAATATACATCCTTTATTCCCTGGTCATCTGAACTGTTTGCAGTTTTTCAAAAAAGCTGCAATGAGCATTTTTCCTAGGCGTCTCTTCTTGTGCCCAGAGGTAAATTTCTCTAGGCTACCTGCCTAGACAGAGAATTGCGCATGTTCAACAATGGAAAGCAAAATGGTAGTCTCTATTAAGAAGAGCTAATATCCCACAACAGCTTGAGAATATTCTGCTTCCCTATATTTCTGCCCAAACTTGATTCTGTCAGCCTTTTTTTCCATGTCTGCACATTCAAAAAAAAAATTTATTTGGAGAGAAAGCCACATGTACATGCATGCAAGCAGGGAAGAACAGAGAGGGAGAGTGACAGAATCTCAAGCAGGCTCTGCAAACCCACAAACCGCGAGATCATGACCTGAGCTGAAACCAAGGGTCGAACGCTTAACTGAACGAGCCACCCAGGTGCCCCTTCATGTGTACATATTTATAGTAACACACTTTATTAACTTAAAATTTTAAAAAATGTTTATTTTTGAGAGACAGACACACAATGTGGGCAAGGGACAGAGGAAAACAGAGGATCTGAAGTAGGCTCTATACTGACACCAGCGAGCCTGATGCAGGGCTCAAACTCACCAACTTTGAGATCATGACCTGAGCTGAAGTCAGACACTCAACTGACTCCAGTCTGGGTCGCCCCATGCTTTAACTTTAAATTACAATGTAACAAATTACTGTTAAAATACAATAAAGAATATCTGGGTAGTACATCTGAATCACTTTAAAGAACTCTATCTACATCAAGAGAGATCTATATAAAATGAGGAATATATTAGAATTAAAAGGCTATCTAGTTTGCATTTTTCTTAAAATGTATATAAACTCTCACTTGCAACTCAGTGACTTTAATAATATGTCTGAATATTTATTTTCTACATGATGGACTCCTTGTTTAAAATGTTATGGTAAAGGGGCTCCTGGGTGGCTCTGTCGGTTAAGCATCCAACTCTTGGTTTCAGCCCAGGTCATGATCTCACAGTTTGCGAGCAAGTCCCAAAGCTCTGTGTAGGACTCTGAGCTGACAGCATGAAGCCTGCTGAGGATTCTCTCTCCCGGTCCCCCTCTCGTGTTCTCATTCAAAAATGAGTAAGTTAAAAAAAAAAAGTTACAGTATGACATTCTTTTAGTCCTATGGACAGTAAATAGAATATCTGTTACTGTTTACCATTAACAATTTCAATTATTATTATTTTTTTAATGTTTTTATTTATTTTTGAGACAAAGAGAGACCAAGCATGAACAGGGGAGGGGAAGAGAGAGAGGGAGACACAGAATTCAAAGCAGGCTCCAGGCCCTGAGCTGTCAGCACAGAGCCCAACGTGGGGCTTGAACCCATAGACTGTGAGATCATGACCTGAGCTGAAGTCGGACGCTTAACCGACTGAGCCACCCAGGCGCCCCATTTTTTTTAATTATTATTTTTTTTTTCAACGTTTATTTATTTTTGGGACAGAGAGAGACAGAGCATGAATGGGGGAGGGGCAGAGAGAGAGGGGGACACAGAATCGGAAACAGGCTCCAGGCTCTGAGCCATCAGCCCAGAGCCCGACGCGGGGCTCGAACTCACGGACCGCGAGATCGTGACCTGGCTGAAGTCGGACGCTTAACCGACTGCGCCACCCAGGCGCCCCTTAAATTATTTTTTTAATGTTTTAATTTATACCATTAACAATTTCAGATAATACTTTATATTGAAATAAGACACTTTTCTTCCCATCTCCATGATTTACTTATTTTATAACCAGAAGTTTGTTCCTTCACCTTGACCTGTTTCTCCCACTTCCCACCCTCCCTCCCCTCTGGTGGCCACCGGTTTGTTCTGTGTATTTATGAGTCTGTTTTTGTTTATTCATTTGTTTTTTTCAGATTCCACAGACAAGTGAAATATGGTATTTGTCTTAATTTATTTCACTTAGCATAGGCCCATCCATGGTGTTGCAAATGGCAAGATCTCATTCCTTTTTTATTGCAACATTCCATTGTATGTATACGCGTCTTGTCTATTCATTCATCTGTGGATGGACACTTGGGCTGCTTCCATATGAAATAAAACACTCACTGAATATTATAATTTTACTTCAAATCTAATTTTAGTTCCAGAGAAGGCAGTACTATCTTAAAGGCTTGGACAAGGTTTTCTTTTTCTCTTATTCCAGGAAGATCACTTAACAGCAAACACTTGAGGGTTTTACTTAAGTGATGCAGAGAAATGATGCCTTTGTCTGTGATAGCCCCACACAGAATTGTTTCCATTTCCAACACACTTTGTTGTAAATTTTTAAGTTTACAAAGTCTCAACAGTGATCCTCAACATAATGACATGTGCATGACCTTATGTTTCTAGCATGCTGTTAGTGCTCCATGGGACCAAACCTGATGCTCAGGATTTAAGAGCCGGTGCATCAATTGCCTGAATCCTGTCTGTCTAGGGAGCCTGCTGAGAGGTCGTTATAGTCCTTCTGCCAACTCTCCTGGCCACGGCAGCGCACCACGGCTCCACCCAGTAGCCACATGGATGCTGTCCCTTCAGGGTTGACATCCACTTTATTCAACCAGGCCCAGAAGTATCTGGAGTCACAGGACCACGGGAGTTTCTTTAAGCCACACAACTGCTGGAAACTTTTTCCCGAAGGCATCATTTGATAGCATCGGAGAAACGGAGGGTGTAAGAGGAGGTGTTCCCTGCACCTACAGTGGTCCAGCCTGCCCTGTCGCCTTTTTAAATTTGCAATTCCCTGCAGTTAAGCCATTGGAATTAAAGGTTTCTTCTCATAACTGCCTGCTGATGTCTTTTGTCCAGTTATCCAGTGGGTTGTCTGTTGACTGGATACTATGATGCATTATTAACATTTTCTTCTGGTCTGTGGTTTGTTTTTGTCATTAGGGAGTCTTATTATTCAAATGTTTACTTTTTTTTTCCTTTCTTTCTTTTTAAAAATATGGAACGCTTCACGAATTTGCGTGTCATCCTTGCGCAGGGGCTAATCTTGCTAATCTTCTCTGTATCGTTCCAATTTTAGTATATGTGCTGCCGAAGCGAGCACTGAAATGTTTACTTTAATGTAGTTTTACTGTCAATCCTTTAGGATTTTCGCTTTCTCTATTTTAAACACCAAAGGTTAAAAATTTTTTTTTGTTACTTTTAAAGTTTTCATTTTGTATTTTTTTCATTCAGGTCTTGAACCCTCCCTCTTGGTTACTCCTCCTCATTTAAAGGGAAAACCACTGGCCCGTCCCATTTACTGTGTAACTCCACTTTGCTAGTCTTCTGGAAGCCACCTCTCTACTCAGTGTCCAGCTGGGGGTGGCTTGTTTGTGTGCTCTCTGTTCCCTTGATCTGTCTCTGACAATATCACAGTTTAAATTGCTATGGATTCAGAGTAAGTTACCTTTAAATTTTTCATGCATACTTGATTCCATCTAATGTTTACTACTGACTGATTTCTAGCTTCTTCCTGAACCATATAAGGAATTTAAAAAACCCACAGCAGTCACTAATCTTCCTCCACACATTAAATTACAGAGGTCCAATCCTGGTTTTCTATGATAGTTTAGAAGTTACATACTCTTACTATTATGGTCATAATTCTAACAATAAATACATGTATACAATTTATCTTCCTAACCTTTCCAAATGAAATCACTTTCCTTCTGTCTGAAGTACATCTTTTAGAATTTTCACCGTGGAACTTAAGGATATATGCTTTTATTCTTAGTATTTTTAGTAGAGACAGAATACTGTGGTCAAGGTTTCTTTCAGAATATATTCCACTGCCTGGTGATCTCCACGGTTACTGTTTGGAGTCAACAGCCTCATTTCCGCTCCTTTTCAAGATCATTTTTCTCTGGATGCTTTCAAGTTTGTCTTTTTTTTTTTTTTTTTTTTTTTTTTTTTTTGAGAGAGAGAACGACCAAGTGCACGCAGGGGAGGGGGGCAGGAGAGGGAGGGAGAGAATCCTAACAGGCTCCATGCTCAGCATGAAGCCCAACGTGGGGCTCGATCTCACAACGGTGAGATCATGACCTGAGCCAAAATCTAGAGCCACCCAGGCGCCCCTGTCTTTTTTTTTTTTTGTAATTTCATTATGATTCATCGAGATTTCTTTTTTATTTATCTATCTTAGAGTTTGGGCTTCCTCAATCTGTGGATTGGTGCCACATCAGTTCTAGCAAATTCTCAGCAAATATTATCTTTGATCTTTGTTTTGAGATTGATTACAAGGAAGTCTGACCTATCTATTGAATCCTGTTTGTACCTCTCTTTCCTACCATTCTTCATTTCAGCTCTCTTCTAGCATACTGATCTGTTGCTAAAAACATTCTCGGATTTCCACCTTTTGGTTATTGTATTTTCTTTTTATAAATTCTATTAACTTACACACTTGTTTAGTTTCTTCTCTCCAGATATCTAAGATTGTCTTATTTCTCTGAAATATAAAAACCACTCTGAAAGATTAGGGAACTTTCCATTGGTTCTTGTCTTGTTTTCTTACTCGGATCATCTTATTGCATGTTGCTAAAAGCCCGTGAAAAATATGTGAGGATTCTTCAAGATCTACCTTGATGATGCCTTTGTCCAGAGATGATGACTCTCATTTACTTCTAGTCTTTCAAGCTGCCTGCAACAGCATGAGGGCCAGCTTTTCCTTTCAACCTTTCAGGAACACATTCTCTGCGGCACCTCGGTGGCTCAGTCGATTCAGTGTCTGACTTCAGCTGAAGTCATGATCTCATCGTTCATGAGTTTGAGCCCCACACTGGGCTCTGTGCTGACAGCTCAGAGCCTGGAACCTGCTTCGGATTCTGTGTCTCCCTCTCTCTGCCCACCCCCACCCCCCACCCCTGCTCGCACTCTCTCAAAAATAAATATTAAAAAAAAAAAGGAACACGTTCTCTTTCCCACTGTTTCCAGACTCCAGTGACCAGTGGTTCTTCAGATGGTGTTCACTCCAGTAGTGCAGCAGTATAGGGTGCAAGCTTAGTAGGGTATGTGGGCTCTATTATAATGGCCCCAAACCCAGGAGGACCTGGGGTCTGACTTCTGAATCAGTCCACACTGCCGTCAAAACCACAGCTTGGTCCTATAGCTCTGTTTCTCCTAGGTACAGGATGCAGCTTTTAGTCTGGCTGGTACACATGTGGAATCCTCAGGTGCTACTTTACTCTAGTACCCTGAAGCTATTCTGTTCCCTTCTGCCTTCTATGGTCTCTGAGAACTCCTCTAACTGTTGTTAAGTAATCAGTCTCTTCTCTTCAGAGACAGATTTTGCTTGTTGGTGTTCTGCAGTTTTGAGTTTCCCAGGTAATTTGCTCAGTTCTTACAGCTTACTGTTTTCTTCAGGTGTCTTTAACCTGCAGTTTAACTGTTCGTTTGGCTTATTTCAATGACCATCTTTTCACTTCTTGAAGTTCTACGTTTTCCATATCCTCATTTTTTATAGTGTCCTTTTTCCCTATGGTTTCTATTCCCTTTCTAAAAATCTCTAGTCATTGTGAACATCTTTTGTGGTACATTATTTCCTCATGTGGCTATGAGCTCACCTTCTGTTCTGAGGGTGCAAGTCTTCCTGTTAAATGGTCTCGACTCTGCTTGTGTCAGGAGTGGCAGGGGTTTATAGGTTTATGTCAAATTCTTTAACATTTCTGTACCATGTAGAGTATAAGCTCAGAACCCACACATGAGCATAGTGGGACTGAGCGTCTCCAACAAGAAGGCAAAGAGGCAAAAGCCCCAAGCTTTTACTTCATGCATGAGCTCTGCCACTTCACTGGATTAAGGCATTTGTTCCTGTTTTCACATCTTTCCAAGGTCCTATGTGAGTGGGAGTCTCTCTCCCTCCCTTTCTCTCTCCAAGGGGATTCCTAGTTCCAGCTCTCCCACCTTTTGTAGTCACTTCTCTTGCCCATGGTGAGTGATAAAACTCTAGTCCTGGTTATAAAGTTGCTTTTAAAGCATCATGACAGAAGCCCCTGGGCTTATCACTAGTTTCAGTTCCATCTTCTTTCCTGTAATCTGGAAATTTCCTTTTCTCTCAAGCTTGGCCTTTAAAACTTTAGTCTGAGCCTGAGTGGCTCAGTTGGTTAAATATCCGACTTTTGATTTTAGCTCAGACCATGATCTCATGGTTCTTGAGTTTGAGCCCCACACTAGGCTTCGGGCTGTCAGCTTGGCAATCTGCTTGGGATTCTCTCCCTCACCCTCTCTGCCCCTCCCCTGCTCACATGCACATGTGAGCACATGCGCTCTGTCAAATAAAACTTAGAACTTAAAAAAAACTTTAGTTGTATTTTAAACATCTCTATGTGTATGTGTGAGGGAGGTGGGGAGGGGAAATCCATATTAACTGCATCCTGGAGGTGTGAGTCAAGGAAGTGTCAAGAGTCTTTATCCTCTGGGAGCACGTCACAGCTTGAGGTCAATGTGCATAAAAACTATCTGTAACGCCTGGATCATTCAAACATTTCAGCAAACTTGGCGTCTGCTAGGACTACAGTGGAATAAGAACTATATTTGTCTCAAGAGGCCTGAGTCTGCCAAGGGCATCATTTAATATAGGAAGAAATAACTGCTGTGGAGGTAGGAATTTGAAAAGACAACACCTGGGCTAAAGGTTGGAGACCTGGGGATGGGCAGAGATGGGACAAAGGGGCTGGGCTGGAAGCAGACATGTGCAAAGACAGGGTTGTAAGAGCAGCACATGGTTTGGAAGAGCTGGCAAAAGACAAAAAAGCGAAGAACAGTTTGTAGCCAGAATGCAAAGGCTTTCCAAAGGCCATATGAAAGAACCCGTATTTTATCCTAACTGTTGCAAGAGAAGCCCTTGAAAGATTAAGGTGATACATGCAAAAGCCAGACTGGCTTAAAAGAAACTCAACTTTGGTGGCTACAGGCAGGACAGATGAAAAGAAGCCAGAAAAACAGGGAACTACATTAATAGCTACTGTAAGAACCTAGGAGAGACCCAAAGATGTTCTGGCCTAAAAAACTATGCAAGGATATTAAAAAAGGCATGAGTTAGACATTTTGGAGACACAATAAGACAGAGGACTGTGTGTTTTCAAATTGAGCAAAAACAAAAACAAAAACAAAACCCCAAAACAGGTAGTCCAATGAAATTTGAACTTTTTTGGAACGACAATGAAAAATTTCTAGTATGTCTCATGCAATATACGGTCATACTTGATGTCCTGTATTTTCTCGGCAATACCACCTGTGGAAAATTATCCATGAATATAGTAGTGGGAACTGAAGAACAGGGAGGGGAAATGCCTAGGCATGAAAAAAAGGGTTCAGAATGAATGAACTAACAAGATTTGATTGGCAAAGTTGTGACATGTGCTTACCTGCATTGTAACTAGTCTGTCATCCACCATCACCTCCTTTGTCAGAAAGTCTGCTCCTATTGTAGCTTTGTACTGATTACTGAATTTCTTGTTCACATACTGGTTCATGAGTGATGTCTTACCAACTCTGAAATTGGAGAAAAATCACAAGTATAGGTCAACTAGGAAGGGACTGAAAACTGATTCCGGTATTTGCAGCTCTGAAGAGACTTGCCTATCTTGAAAGAAAATAAAGAACTGTAATCACAACAGAGGGCAGTGCCAGCAAACTGCCCAGCATTATTCATTTGAGGTTGTATTTTCTCCTGGGATAAAAATAGAGGGTACAAATGTAGTCCAGATGTTGAAAAGCTGCTTGTAAGTTTTGGTACAAGCACCTCAGATGGTAGAGCCTAATATTATTTTTTCCTTCCAGAACGATGTCAGCAAATACTCTCCTTCTAAAAGAAGCTACAGTAATAAGATCGTTCCAATATTCCAAAAATATCCCTATGTCTTCGGTGTCTCTCCATTTAGAGGCTGCTATTCAGTCCAAGAAAGTAATGGCAGAAGGAAGTCAATGGCTGAGAGCAGACATATACACCAGTCAGCCACCTGCTGCTTCAAAGTCTAAAATCTGAAGGAGAAAGCACCAATATTCCACCAAATCAGAATCTACCTCAAAGTAAGCTCTTCCAGAGATGTTCCCCCTGCACCAGTATGAGAACTCAGCAAAGAGACAATGGATTTCTTGGTGATGAGATTAGTTAGGGCAGGCTGAATATGATGCAAAAGCCTTCTTCAAAGCCAACTAGATCACCTTCCTTTCTCACTAAGGAACATTCTTATCTGTATATGCAGAGCACCTGGAAGTACAGTTACGGCTTAAGGAAGTGAGTGTTCTCCAATCCAGGCCACCTGCATCTGAATTTTCAGGGGAGAGGCCAGGAGATCTGGAATCTAGTAAAGGCCTGGTGATTCTTTCTGGGCAAGTTTGGGCCTAAAACCGTATCTCTCAATCCTGACAGCACACTAGAGTCACTAAGAGTATGGGAGGGAGGGAGACAGACAGACAAACAGACAGATGTGTGTATTTAAGGTACTGCCAACTCCGCCCTACCCACTGGTCTGGAAAAACACCAACTTTTAAAAGGCTCCTCAGGCAATTGAAAAAGCCAGCCAGAGTAGAAAAATCACTGCCTTTTAAAAGGGCAGGAGACTTTGGGATACGGAGGCACACCCGTATTTATTATTATTATTTTTAAAAAGACCCAGCTTTCAGTTGGTCTAAGGTTTCACAGGTCACCTCAGAAAAGTCTCCTTTTCTGAGCTACTGCTAGGCCCCACAGCTGCTAGGCATGGCGTCAGTGGCAACAAATCTACTTAAACAGCACTCCTTAGTCTAACCAGCTTGGAAAAAAGGGACTCCATGAAACTGCTCTTGAGTTTAAATAGCCCCCCCTCCCCCCAAATCATGCCTCAGATCATGGAACGAAGGGTTATATAACAAGAGATCGTTCACATTTCTGCTGTGCCCAAAACAGCTGGAGACCTAGGGCCCTCATGCCACCACTACTAGAGAAGGAAGTGGCAGGTGTCAGCGTGGAGGGCACGGGCTTCAAAGGAGGCTTCATCCAAACCAATGTGTCAGTTCAAATGGTGAGAGCCACTTACCCAGAATCTCCCAGGATGATAACCTTCAGCAACACTTTCTTCCTAGAGGTCATCCTTCAAACTAAAAGGAGAAAGGAAAACACACTGTGAGTGTGACAGAATTACCAAGGCAAACCACCTCCCCTGGCACAAACCTCTCAAAAGCCGCAGGAGAACTGTGTCCTGAGCCTTCCTGTTGGCCATCCTGCCCCTCGAAATGGCCTAAAAGAATGGATTCTCCCTCCTGGATCAGTCTGGATCAATGCTCCCAACTTACTCAACAGCTCGGTCCTGTTTCATTCAAGTCTCTGTTCAAACAGCACCTCATCAGAGAGGTGATCACTTTATCTAAAGTAGCACCCCCTCTCCCTATCTGCTCTCTATCCCTTTACGTGGCCTTAGTTTTCTTCAGAGAACCTACCATTACTTCACATTTGCATCTATTATATCTGTCTGTCTTCTCCCTTTTCCAATAATCTCTGCCAAGACAGATGTATTCCCTGCTGCATCTCCAGTGCCAAGTAGAGAATTATTATCAAATATTGGGTTAGCGTGAGAATAATACCTGACCTTGTAGCTCCTGGGATCACTGTTTTCTAGAACATCTTTTAGGCAGCCTTCCCTACCACTGACCATATAATATGTCAGATGCCTAATCTGTGTTCATCTCTATTCCAGAACTTGCCCCTGTTTACTTATCAAGACAGGGTTCCTGTCTTAATTATCCCTCGGTGTCCCAAACCTGACTCAGTGACTTCCAGGAGAGTAGGAGTCCTAAATTCTGGACCCCAATGGCAGCGACTTATCTAAGACTGCTGGAGGAACACTCCTCAGGCGCGACTGGAATCCCCAGCAGGAGGCCTGTATTCTCCTCCAGAATCAGGAATTCAAGACTGAATGTGAGTGCCTCAAGACTGACATCTACATCTTCTGAGAACCACTACCAAGCTCTGGCCCATTATCCTCACCAGACAGTGAAACAGCTAGGGCAGCAGACTACAAGTAACAAGGCCAGGGTCAACTCTACCTCCTGCCTCCAGTGGAACTGGGGGAAATAAGTGTTTACATATAAAAAAGTAAATAAGTGTGTTCAATAAAGCCTGTTATTCTTCTACAGTTTGGGAGAACAGGCAGTCAGGACTGGGTCCTAGAAAAGCTACTTTTTAGTTTCATTTTTAACCACCGAGCTTCTAGAAGGCTGAAGCCGATAGTACTGGCTACAGTGTGACTTAAGCATGCAAAAACTGTTCCCAGACTACTTAGATTTTTACTCTGGCTTTGCTACTTATTAGCTGTGACCTCAGGCAAATTATCGAACCATTCTGTTGGAATGGCGATACAGGGATCATAGCCATCATGTCCTAAGGATACTATGAGGCCTGAGTGACTAAAATGCTCAGGACGGTCACTAGAATATAGTAAGTAGTTGGGGCGCCTGGATGGCGCAGTCGGTTAAGCGTCCGACTTCAGCCAGGTCACGATCTCGCGGTCCGTGAGTTCGAGCCCCGCGTCAGGCTCTAGGCTGATGGCTCAGAGCCTGGAGCCTGTTTCTGATTCTGTGTCTCCCTCTCTCTCTGCCCCTCCCCCGTTCATGCTCTGTCTCTCTCTGTCCCAAAAATAAATAAACGTTGAAAAAAAAAAATTTAAAGAATATAGTAAGTAGTTAACAAATGTTGGCTGCTACCGTTTTAATGACTGTCAAATACAGAGATGTGTAACAGAACAGACTCCAGAAGGCACTGAGAGAACCAGGAAATCACAGAGCCTAGACAAGGTAATGAAGCCACGCTCCCCCATTTCCAGGTGCTTGGCTGTCAACTGCTCTTTCAACAGGTGGCCCTGCAACAAAGACCACAAACTAAAAGGAAATTTTACAACTGACTACTGCCCCATAGGGCAGGGTTAGATAATGAATCCTATGCCCCTGAGGGTGGCGTTTTCCATGGCTTCTCAAAGAGTGCAGCAGTGGGAGCGAGACCAGAAGACAGTTTTACCAGGTATGTAAACCAGGCCCCATGACACACCCAAGGGTCATGCTGTCTCTCACTGCCCAAAGCCTCACTCTCCTGGCAGGTCTACTGAAGACACCATCTCTGCCCACCAATATCTGTCTATAAAACTCCCATTAGTGCCAATTAGGGGGCAGTACAAGACGAGCTGAGTTTGTGCAAAACCTGTTTCCTTTAAGTCTTCCATCATACCTAATTTCCCGTGCCCCCCCCCCAGTGAGAGGTATACCCCCAAATCACCTGTTACCTGTGGAGCCCCATCACCCCCTCCTTCCTCCCCAGAGACTGCCTTGACCAAGGTTTAAGAATATCAACCCGGGGGACAAAGCAGAAGAGACTCATAAATATGGAGAACAAACTGAGGGCTATGGGAGGGGTTATGGGGGGGCGGGGGAAGATGGGCTAAATGGGTAAGGGGCACTAAGGAATCTACTCCTGAAATCATTGTTGCACTATATGCTAATTTGGATGTAAATTTAAAACCATAAAAAATAAAACAAGTTAAAAAAAAAATCAACCCAGGTCTGGTCTACATTTTGGGGTAGAGATCAGATTATGACAGTTGGACAAGTTTCAAATTTGAAGGGCAAATTAAGGAAAGGGATGAAAAAAGAGCAGAAACTTTACAAAGAAAGCCTTGAAGAATATTTAGGAAGGATTATGAGAATGTGAAAAGGGATTTCCATAACTTGGTTTAGTGAATTTCACTGATGTACCAAGAATTACTTAATGGCTTTTAAATATTATAAACAGAGGGCAACTGGGTGGCTTAGTTGTTAAATGTCCAACTTTAGGCTTGGGTCATGGTCTCACGGTTCGTGAGTTCGAGCCCTGCATCGGATCTTCAGTACCCTTCCCTATCTGCCTACCTCCCCACCCTGGCTCAAGCTCTCTGGCACTCTTGCACTCTCTCCAAAATGAATAAACATTAAAAAAATAATAAAGAGGGCTTAAAAGTAAATATTATAAATACTAATTTAACAAATGATGATTTTAAATTTATTTAAAAAAACACCAAGAAATGCACTTCACCTTGCTGTTCCCACATGACAGATTTCATATTTGTTTCCTTTGTGTTTCTGCTCACACAGGCTGCAGGCAAACCGACCTGTGTAGCTACCTTGTTAGGCTGACTCTCTTGAGCAGCAGAGCCCTGAGGGTTTTCTTCAGTCACGGTGATCCCAGAAAACACCTGAACACACAGTACTAAAGTCTCCTAAGTGCCCACTAGAGCAGGTGCACATCCCCAGCACACAATCTGTATTTTGTTCCTCCTATATTATTCTTTAACCTTGTTGCTAGTACTTGCTTCTGTTATAGTCTTCACATCTAATATTCCTTTGAGTGAATTAAGTGTTTAAACAGCCATTCCTGCCTTTTACATATTATACCAAAAATCTGGGGAAAGTAATGCTATAAAGAACATCTTTGAACTTCAGTTTGTGGGATCATTTCTTTGGGACACAATCTTCTTAGACTCACAAGACTATCACAGGCCATACTCGGCACTTATCTACTGAGGACTGGGACAGGAACACAGCTTGCTAGCTGTTCGTGCAACAATCCACATAGCAGCTCTCAGGTACAGGGAGACAGTGTGGGTTCAACCCGACTTAAAACCTTCACTGCTGAGGGGAGCCAATCATCTCTTTGAATAGCTTCTTTGGCTCCATGTGAGGGACACATCCAGCACAAGAGCCACTGTGCTCTGTGAAGCCCAAGCATGGGGGCCCATCAGTATGACGCATAGCCTCTCTCTGTCGGGATGCAATTACCAACCAGGAGACATTTAACCATAAGCCACAGTGCCCAGCAACAGAAGCAACAATCTGCCTTTATCAGGTTCCCAGGAAACAAAATTAACTAAAGGTCAAATTCTCACACAGGAAAAAAGGTTTTCTTAAATTTAATTTATAGGTAATGTTTAGGAATGGGGTTACTGAGTCAAAAGTATAAACATCTTCATGACTTTCACAAACTCACTTTCCTGAAGGATTTTCCACATTTATACACTGCAACTGTTGCAATGGTTAACAGCAGTAGGACTTAATTTTATTATTTTTTAATTAAATTTTTAAAGTTTACTTACTTTGAGAGAGAAAGCAAACGGGGTAGGGTCAGAGAGAGAGGGAGGAGAGAGAGAATCCCAAGCAGGCTCTGCACTGTCAGCACAGAGCCCGATGCAGGGCTCAAACTCGTGAACTGTGAGATCATGACCTGAACTGAAATAAAAAGCTGGACACTTAACTGACTGAGCCACCGAGGTGCCCCAACAGCAGCACAGGACTTAAATGAGAAAATGACAATCACGGGGCAGCTGGGTGGCTCAGTCAGTTAAGTGTCTGACTCTCAGTTTTGGCTCAGGTCAGGATGTCAGGGTTTGAGGGTTCAAGCCCTGCATCCAGCTCTGCACTGACAGTACAGAGCTTGCTTGGGATTCTCTCTCTCTTGCTCTCTCAAAATTAAAAAAAAAAAACACTTAAAATGACAATCTTATTGAAACAAAGGGAATCTGAATAAATGAAGAGATATTCCCAACAGAAATCCTTAATACAGAGACAAAAATTCTCCCCTGCTGAAACAATACTAAGAGTTGTTTTGGAACTTGATAACCTAACTTTATTCATAAAAATAAGTGCACAGGAGTCCCTCCCATTCCTCTCCCCAAAAGAATATTGATAGAGGACTTGCCTTAACAGTCTTGGAAAGTATGTTATACAGTATTAAAAATATGGGTCTGGAATAGGACTAAACAGAAAAAGAGCCCAGAAATGAACAACTCAGACAAATATAGCATTATAAAATTCAGTAGCAAAAGGATGAAAAAAATTCACTAAGTGAAGGCAGCCAGAAAAATTCTGATGAGAATTAAGATCCCTATACTTCATGTTCCAAAACAGATTCCCAAAGGAGTAAAAATTTAAATGTAAAAATGAAGTTGAAGGGAATACACACAATATTAGCAGGTTTTTCCTGGGTGACAGAATTACAAATAGCTTTGTTTTCTTTATGCTATATTATTGTGACCTGTGGAGGGGGGAAAAATTTAAAAAAAGATTTTAAATTTATTTTAATGTTTATTATTTTTGAGAGGGAAAGAGACAGAGTGCAAGTGGGGGAGGTTCAGAGAAAGAGAGGGAGACATAGAAACTGAAGCAGGCTCAGGCTCTGAGCTGTCAGCACAGAGCCCCATGCAGGGCTTGAACCCATGAGCTGTGAGATCATGATGTGAGCCAAAGTCGGACTCTTAACTGGCTGAGCCACCCAGGCACCCCTAAACATACATTTATTTATTTATTTATTTATTTATTTATTTATTTATTTATCTATCTATCTATCTATCTATCTATTTAGAGAATGCACACATGCAAGTGGAGGAGGGGGCAGAGAGAGAGGGAGAGAGGGAGAGAGGGAGGAAGAGGGAGAGAGGGAGGAAGAGGGACAGAGGGAAGAAGAGGGAGAGAAGGAGAGGGGGAGAGGGAGAGAGAGAGAGAGAGAGAGAGAGAGAGACAGAGACAGAATTCCAAGCAGCTCTGTGCTGATGTGGGGCTCAAACTCACAGACTGTGAGATCATGACCTGAGCCAGGATCAAGAATCCATGCTCAACTGACTGAGCCACCCAGGCACCCCAATAGGCACTTTTTTCCTGAGCAAACACTAACAGTATTCCATATGCTGAATCAATTCTTTCCCTCAAGGATAATTTTTCTTGTATAATAAATCAATAGCTAGAATTTTCCTCTATTAGCCTGAAGTTATCACTTTCTTCATCTCTGAAGCAGAGAAGCCAACTGCCCAACAACAAAGAAAGCCCAAGTAAGTAGAAAAGGTCAGGAAAATACTGTTCAAGGGGCTGGGCTGGGTGCCTGGGTGGCTCTGGCATTAAGCATCTGACTTTGGCTCAGGCTACGATCTCACAGTTCGTGGGTTCAAGTCCCATACAGAGTGACCTTGTGCCCTTTGGGTGAGCTCAAGCCCCACTTCAGGTGGGCCCCACTTCTCTCTCTGCGCCCCTCCTGGGATTCTCTCTCTCTCTGCCCCTTGCTCACTTGCTCCCTTTCGCTCTCTTTCTCAAAAAAAAAAAAGCCGGTGGGGGGGTGGGGGTGTCTGGGCTGGGCAGGGTCAGCGAGGGCCTGTCAGGGTCAGTCAGAAAAGGCCTGACCGAGAATGGTCAGGTGGAGGGCAGTGAAAACAAAGAACTGATATGAAAAAAACTGGACCAAAAGGAAAGGGGCAGAAGTTGGGGGTCAGCAGGCCACTGCAAAGTCTGGCCAGTGCAATTTTGCATGGTGATCACAAACTCACGATGACTGCAGCCAAGTGGAGGTGAGGCTCTAAGAAAGTACAGTATTAAGAAGTTGAAAGCAGGGCACTTGGGTGGCTCAGTCGATTAAGCCTCCAACTTCGGGTCAGGTCATGATCTCACTGTCCTGTCCATGAGTTCGAGCCCCATGTCGGGTTCTGTGCTGTCAGCTCAGAGCCTGGAGCCTGCTTCGGATTCTCTTCTCCCTCTCTCTCTGCCCCTCCCCTCCTCATGCTCTCTCTCTCCCTCTCTCTCTCTCTCTCAAAAATATCGAAAGATTAAAAAAAAAAAGTTGAAAGCAAAGCATCTGCAAAGCCATTAAGACAACAGTGTAAAATGCAGGGAATGAAGTGGATGAGGTGTTGTATCATGTCCAAGGACACACAGCAATTGAGTGACAGAGCTAGAATTATCAGGCATGTCAGTGCAGGCCCCAACAATCAACCATCATGGCACTCTGTGATACCAGCTCTCACGGCAAAGAGGATTTGTTTCACCAGGGTGGGGAATCAGTCCTCAGTTAGGCATTGTGAAAAGTTCCCTCTGGCAACTGAGGCACACACACAGGGTTTGGAAACCACTGACTTGAGGTCATAACTGCCGTTGTGATTTGCATGTGTGTCTGATGCAATGACAGCACTAAATATGTGAACAAATGCTAAAGGTGCAACAAGGATGGGACAGAGAAATCAGCTGATAGTTTTATTTGCTTGGTGCTGCCAAGTTGCCTACCTGTAACATGTAGGTCCTAATCATACAGTTGACTTTTCTGCTACCCTGTCTCTCCTGTCCCCCAAATAAAGTACTGAATTGCAGAAAATTCAGAAAGGTACACAAAAGAATGAAGCAAAGACAAAAAGGCACCCACGATTTCATCTAGAAACAATCACTATTAGCATCAGAGTATAGGTCTTTCTGGTGTTCCTTCAGATGGTTGAGGTTATGCTGTATGTAACTTTGCATCCTGGTTTTTTTGTATATTAAATATCCTCCCATGTTATTAACATTAAGATTGCATGATTTATTTCAGCATACGGATAATCCCGCTCATTCCCTTGTTATTAAGCATGCAGTTATTTTTAATTATGAGATGAACCTATGTGTATGATCTGTCAGCATAACCTGAGCAGACACACAAATGTGTTATCACTAAGCAAAATAGTATGAAAAATTTAAAGGCCCTTGAAACATACTGACGAATTATTTTCCAGAACAGCTTTATTAACACCCACACCAACAGTGAACTAGTATTTCCATTTCACCATACCCCAGCTATCATTAGCACAAATCATTGTTAATCACATAGCTAGAAAAGAGGGTCAACTGGTTCCACCTGCATTTCTTTAGATTAGCAGAGGTCAAACATTTCAACCAGGTATCTCTCAGCTGTCTTTGACAGTCTCTGCCTGTTTTACCTACCATAATGTGATTTATTGCATACATGGTTTAAATATAGTACTGGAAGGGAAGCATCATGGGGACGCAGATTCCAGAAGTTGTAGGCTTCTGAGTGGATTCAAAAGTACCATTCTAAACTTTAACCAGCATGGAACAGCTCCATCCCATTTTCTTCCAAGACTCTGTGCTCTGTACCTGACCATTAAAGACCCAGCAGCATACCCTGTCCTGAAAACCAACAAATAGAAGGGTCAGAATGAAATAAGCAAGCAACATGTGCTGGTAAAATTTTGGAGAAGGTCACAGGGGAGACACCAGGAAGGCATTTGCAGTCATATACTATTATTGTGCTGGTTATCAACCTGAACAGTAATGTCTACTGTAGGTAGGCTCTTTTTAACTTTCCAAAGTCAAGAATCAGATTAGGGCCTAAACAGTTGAAGAGCACAGAATAAAAGACCCCTTCCTGAATGCATTCTGTAACCAGGCACTACATTATAGACTTCACTAAGGTCATGCAGTTAATACAGCAAGCCTATAAGGTCTTATTCTCATTTAACACATGAGGAAACAGAAGCTCGTAGGTGGTCACTGGATTTGTAAAAATATTCAGATGTGAGACTGGAGCCCACGACCAATTACAAAGACCTTGTTCATCTCAGCCACTACACTAGGTTGCCCACCAAGATCAAAAAGGCATTTCATGCTTCCAAATAACCCAGAGGGTGAGATGGAGTGTATAGCCAAAACAAGACCAGCACGAGCTAGTAACATGTTGAGAAATTGGGCGCATAGTACTGCTCATGCTATTTTTGTACATATTTGAGATTTTCCATAAAAAATTGTAAATACAATTCACACTTTTAACAAATTAGGAATATCTGGAGGAAAAAATCAAGAATGTGTAAATTTATTTTCATTAATAAAAATACTGTGGCAAGTTTTTATGGCAAATGTGTCCCAGATTCAGGCTTGATAAATCATCATCTGTGATGATCAGCTTTTGGTCTGAGGGCAAGCCGACTGTTAGTTTTGTCACCATAGAAATCTTAGGTTGGAAACACGGCACATACCTTCTAAAAAGGAAGCCTATATTGTTCAGAGCCTGGAGCCTGCTTGGGATTCGCTGTCTCCCTCTCTCTCTGCCCCTCCCCCACTCACACACTGTCTCTCTCTCTCTCTCTCTCTCTCTCTCTCTCTCAAAAAAAGGAAGACTATATAAAAAAAATTATGTTATGACTTGGATAAGAAGTAACTTAAAAAAAATGTTTTAATGTTTATTTTTGAGAGACAGACCACAAGTGGGGGAGGGGCAGAGAGAGGAAGACACAGAATCCAAAGCAGGCTCTGGGCTCTGAGCTGTCAGCACAGAGCCAGATGTGGGGCCGGAACCCACCAAGCACGAGATCATGACCTGAGCTGAAGTCAGAAGCTCAACTGACTGAGCCACCCAGGCGCCCAGTAACTTTTTTTTTTGAGTAGGCTCCACACCCAACGTGACCCTGAGATCAAGAGTCACATGTTCCACCAACCAAGCCAGCCAGGTGCCCCCAAAGTAACTTGTTTTAAGATCAGTTTGAGAAAGAAAGGGAGAGGGATAATAGGAGTTTGGATTCCTACAACAGAGCAGCTTAAGAGCGAAAGTGAACGGGTGCCTGGGTGGCTCAGTCAGTTAAGAGTTTGACTCCAGTGCAGGTCATAATCTCACAGTTTGTGGGTTTGAGCTCCGCATTGGGCTCTGCCCTAACTGTGCAGAGCCTGTCTGGGATTCTTTCTTTCTGCCCCTACCCCTCTTGTGTGCTCTCAAAAATACAAAATAAGCTTAAAAAAAAAAAAGTGAAAAGTTAGAAAAAGAGCAGATTTTTAAAAAATAATCTCTATCCCCAACATGGGGCTCAAACTATGATCCCGAGATCAAGAGTTGCAAGCTCTACCGACTGAGGCAGCCAGGACCCCAAATAGAATTTTCAACAGATAATATCACCTAGCCAATTCCAATTGCTGAAAGACACTGCATAAGGGTTCTACAGT
Source organism: Leopardus geoffroyi (assembly GCF_018350155.1). Taxonomy (NCBI): domain Eukaryota; kingdom Metazoa; phylum Chordata; class Mammalia; order Carnivora; family Felidae; genus Leopardus; species Leopardus geoffroyi. Next base: position 57,284,699 of record NC_059331.1, read on the forward strand.
AGCAAGACAGCCATGCAATGTCATAAAGGTAAATAAAAACAATTCTCACCAGCACTCCAAGCCAGAAGGTGGAAGAAAGGAAGTTATGCTGGTTTGCAGAAGGTAGGTTTGTTAGATGGGCATAGGAAATACAGTGAAGGAAGTGAAGGAAGACTAGTTACACAGAGGCCTAAGATCAAACATTACCAAGTGCTTCTCCTGAAAACTCACTGTGTGCTTGTCTCTAGACTAAGCATCTTATCTGGGTAAACATGAAGAGTAAGATAACTGAGTGTTCCTTACAGGACAGTTTAAGGGTGTTCAGTGTCCTTTGGGGAGGAGAGTTGAAGTGTGGCTACTGTAACAATCCAAGGGTTAGCAAATCAGAGAAATCCTCTACTAAAAGAAAGAGGAAAAAGGAGAGGGACATAACAGATTGCCTGAGTTAAACATAAAAATGGCTTCAAAATTCTAGGCCCAGAGGAAAGGCAAGAGAAATAACATCACCAAATGAGGTTGTGAGAGCTACTGAATTAAAATTGAAGCCACAATTTCAAACAGTAGCAAAAATGTCCCTCCAAGAAGCAAACAAGAAAGATGGAAACTGTAGTTCTTTGGAAACCCCACGATCAGATGGTACAAGAACCGGGTGCAGGTACAGGAAAGCGAAGGAGAGAAAAAAGTAGGTCACAGTCATACACTTCCAGGAGGGGATGTAAGGCATGAGAGAGGAAAAGGCCCATTTTGGGCAAGGGGCAGGACTGGCAGGGTGCCAGTCTGGCAAGGAGGAGGGAAGGGGATGAGTGGAGGGCTTTGACAAAAGCCCTTTCTGTGGAATCATGAAGTCACTTTGGGGGAGCTCAGGATAGTGCTGGTGTTCCAGAAACTGAGACAACAGGATTAGGCTGGAAAGCAGAATTTAGCAACCAGGTCAGAAGAATCACTATCTCTGGATGCACAACAGGCATTTAGGCAAGCAAGCCACTCTTAGGTTTAACTAACCTTTGTCTTGTTTTTATTGAATAAAGTCACTTGCCTGGCCTAGAGCACCTTCCCTGCCATTCAACTGGCCAATCTCTTAATGCCCTTCTTTCAACACAATTGAATTTCACAATAACTGTAAAACCTTAAATCTAGGTTCTCTGTGCCCAGGGCACCAGAGTTTGTAGGTAGTTTTTCCCTTTTGGGTCAAATGCTGCCTTCAGCAAGAAGCCTCCTTTAGCCTTCCCAAGGCCCAAGACAGACTCAAGTCTTCCTTCTGCCAGTTTCCATTATATCCACCCAATAAACGAAGAGATATTATGGGTAGGACTAAGCTATGACCAACCTAGAGTGGAATCTGCCCCGAGGGAGCCTACGCCTGGGACATAAATGTCTGGGAAGTGGGCAGAGGCTGTGGAATTTCTTGCCCTGCTGAAGTAGTTTGTACCCTGGAAAGTTCAAGAGCCACTGCTTTAACAGAGTCAAGGATCTGATGAGGAACGTGTATTTTGAAATTCATATTTCAACTACTTTCATGTTACAGCTTACAGGGATTTCCAAGTCTAGGAAAAATATGAGCTCAGTTGAGTTTTATCATATTCCCCTTTCCTCCTATGAGAGGGCCTGGAGTAACCCTGCAGTCAAATCTTTTTTTTTTTTTTTTTAAGTAAACTCTACCCCCAACGTGGGGCTCGCGTTCACCACCCCAAGATCAAGAGTCATGTGCTGCTCTCCCAACTGAGCCAGACAGGTACCCTTATGTGTGTGTGTGTGTGTGTGTGTGTGTGTGTGTATTTTTTTAAGATACACTGTATTCAGTTGTATCTCAAATTTCACTGTTGAGGGAATACTTGTTTGTGTTAGGATTTTAGGACTTCAATCTAGATGCCTGTGCTAAAATGGGAATGTCAGCATTCACCGGGCACACAAGGGCAGTACAAAGAATAATAGATGGCTGGCCTTGCCTTCTAGAGGTTTGCTGTCTGGTAGGCAAGAAGACATCATCATTACACAGGGCATATACACACAGTACTTTAAGAGTGCTGTATGGCAAGGGAGAGAACTGTATCAGCAGGAATACTGGAACATTTCAAAAGCAAGACTGAACAGCTGTACCCACAATGCCTAAGGAGTCTTCAACGTGTCAAAACTAATTGGTCAGGATGTTTTACTTGTTTTCCATTCCTTACTAGCCTCAGAGAAGTTCCCAGGAAGCTCAGTGGGAGATGTTAAAAGGCTGAAATGAGAAGATCAAGACTGTGAGGGGTCAGGTCCGAGGAGCAGCTAGACATCAGAGGGATCAAAAAGAACTGTCTGGGGCCAAGACAGCTGGGATGCGCACAGGGCCCAAGGGGACGAATCCACCATGGCTGGAGCTGGCACACAAAAGCTAAAGCCTCTCTCGCCATGGGCACTCTAGACGACCAAACCTTACACTATTTCTCTAGAACAGGCATCATTTCCACCCCAACAGGCCTCGTGTCTCAAGTGCACTTGGCGCTCCTTCCCCAGGGTCCCACCCCCATCATGTACCCAGGAGCCTGCTCATCTGAGAAGGGGCAATGTCGAGGCGGTCTTGATGGCCTGTCTTCCTGGACACCACTCCGCAAGCCCCAGGGCATCTGGGTCCCATGTCCCTTTTTATCATACGGAATCGTGACTTACCTGAGTGTCTGTCTGTCACCTAACTGGGGGCGGAGGAAGAGGAAAGCTCTCCTTGAAGGCAGTGTCTCCTCCATCCCTGGATCCCCAACTCCAACAGTGTGCATGGCCCACGAGGGCTTGGCAAACAATGACTGCTTGGACAGTGCACATGTCCTATGCAATAGTTACTACATGCCCCACACAGTAGTTACTAACCACAGGTGGCTACTTAAATGAAATTAAGTGAAGTCAAATAAGTTCCTCAGCCACACTAGCCACACTCTAAGTGCTTAATAGCCAGCTGTGGCTAGCACCTACCATACTGGACAGTGCGGATATAGAGCATTTGCATTATCACAGGAAGTTTTATAGTACAGTGCTGGTCTAAACAATTCTGGAGCATTTCACCAGGATTAATACGAGTCCTCAAACATCTCAAATCTCAATTTATGGCCATTCCTTGTTTCATTATCGATAACCTTCCACCTTTCATTCTTGACAACACAATAAAAATACTGGTTCTTCAATAGCAAACTTTCTGTCTGAATTTTTCATAAGATTACTACAGCAGGATAATGCCGCATCATATCTGATACATGCAACATGGATTCATGAATCTCAGAATAATGACGTTGAGTGAAAAGGCAGACACCTCTCCCCCAAAAGTACCTCCACAGAATGCACATCTACGTAAAGCACACACACAATTCCATTGAAATGAAATACCAGAAAATGCAAACTAGAAAGCAAGCCAGTGGTTGTCTGGGGATGGGTAAAGGAAGGGGAAGTAGGCAGGAGGGAGGATTTACAAAGGAGCCTTAGGAGACTTTTCGGGGTAATACATTCATTCATTGTCTTGATTGTGGCGATAGTTTCACAGATGTCAAACTGTGTTGTGTCAAACTCAACGTGTATAGCATAAACAGGCATGGCATTTTCTGTACGGCAATTATACCTCAATTAAGGTGTTCTAAAAGAAGAGACGGTAATAGGGGCATCTGGGTGGCTCAGTTGGTTAAGCATCCAACTCTTGACTTTGGTTCTGGTCATGATCTCAAGGTTCATAAGTCTGTGCACTGACAGGGTGGAGCCTGCTTGGGATTCTCTCTCTCCCTCTCCCTTGTTCATAAACTTAAGAAAAGAGAGAGAAAGTAATCAGAGGCTATCTGCAGATATTTGAGGGGATGACATGGAAGAAATGGTGACCTTGCGATGCTTCAGTTCCCACCTCATCGAGGACATCAAATCCAGATTCCAGTTTAGGTTATCTGCTGCACACACACTTGTCATGTGTTCTGTCAGCATCTAAAGTCACATTACATACAGAAATCCACCCACCCAAATCTGTCCTTCTCAAGAGGAACATTCTCTCCTGTGCTCAGACTCAACACTATTTCCTATGTTCCTTTACTCTAAGCATTACATCTGATCTAGTCCCACCCATAACTAATCCTCCCCAAACTTCTCCTTTCCATTGGAACAACCTCACTTCGAATCCTTGCTACTTCCTGCACTTTATTTCCTTAGCCCCAGAGTCCCCCTGCTCTATTTAGTCTGCTTTGCTACATAATGTTATACATAATGTACATACACAATGTTAGCTACCAAAGGCAGAGCTCCTTGGGCTAACTCTTACAGCCTTCCCAGGATAGGCCCCTGCTCCCTTTTGGTCTATTTGCTTACCACATCCAAATTCCCCTTCCACTGTAACCTGCCTCTCCACACTCTCCCAGCCCCGGATCCTACAAGGAGTATCCCTCTTGTACTATGAGCCAAACCCAGCAACTCCTGATTAGCCTAGAGGTAAACATCTGACGGAAGCTGTCGATCCACACGGTAGGTGCTGAACCACTCACATTCTCAATGGAATCTCAAGGCCAGCATGCAGCTTGGTAAAGCAGTGCCACATACTAGGCACAAAGGATGCAGAACATGCAAGTCAGAAGACCCAGGTGTCAGTAGAGAGAACAGAAGAACACACTTCATATCCACTAGGATGACTATAATCAAAAGGACAGACAGTAACAAGTGCTGATGAGCATGTGGAGAAACCGGAAGTCCCACACAGTCCAGGCTGGTGGGAAGGTAAAACTGCGCAGCTGCTCTGCAAAAGGCTGGCAGTCCCCCAGAAAGTTAAACATAGGGGCGCCGGCGGGGGGGCCTCAGTCGGTTAAGCATCTGACTTTGGCTCAGGTCACGATCTCATGGTGTGAGGGTTCGAGCCCCTCATCGGGCTCTCTGTTGGCACAGAGCCCACTTCAGATCCTCTGTATCCCTCTCTCACTGCCCCTCTGCGCATGCTCTCAAAAATAAAAAAAGAAACTTAAAAAAAAAAAAAAAGAAAGTTAAACAGAGTCACCTTATGACCCAGCAATTCCAGTCCTAGATATGAACCTAAGAGAAATGAAATGAAACATGTCCACACAAAAACTTGCACACAAATATTCATAGCATCGTTATTCACGATAGCCAAAAAAGAGGAAACCACCCAAATGGTACCAACTGATGTAAAGAGCACAAACTCCCAGTAAGAAAAATAATTTGGGCCCTTAGACAAACTAAAAAAGTCAACAAGGGAGGAGAGATGAGCAACCACAAGATGTTCCACAGAGATGACAACCTTCCCACTCGTGCTAAGCTGGGCTGAAAAAGACTTCCCTGAGATTCTCCCCAGTATCCTTGTGGTAATTCCTCCCAGCCAGTCCACGTGAGTGATGAGCAGGACAGAGACAGCCTTGACTGCATACGCTATTCCCATGCCTTGAAAGAAACAGCTCTTAGCCACAACTTTCTCATTTTGCCAAATTCAATCCCTTTCCAGTGCCCGAGATGTTTCTACTTCTGACTCTGCCAGTTGACACTGCTCTTAACTGGAAAGGCCTTCTTGCTCCTTCTCACCATCCTTGGGTAACACAAATAACGCCTCCAAAACTGAACAAATTTCTGTCTTCTATTGGCCTCTCTACTCACACATGCAGAAAATTACCACTAACATTGATGTGCTCTACTGATAGACATGCTTGGAGCCTGGATCCTGCTTCAGATTCTGTGTCTCTGGCTCTCTCTGCCCCTCCCCTGCTCATGCTCCGTGTGTCTGTCTGTCTGTCTGTCTGTCTCTCTCTCTCAAAAATAAACATTAAAAAAATCCTTCTTTTTAAATTTTTTTTAATCTTTATTTAGTTTTTTGAGAGACAGAGCACAAGTGGGGGAGGGGCAGAGGGGGAGAAGGAGACAGAATCTGAAGCAGGCTCTAGGCTCTGAGCTGTCAGCACAGAGCCCCATGCGGGGCTCGAACCCACAAACCGTGAGATCATGACCTGAGCTGAAGTTGGACGCTTAATCAACTGAGCCACCCAGGCGTCCCCAAAAAATCTTAAGAAAACAATTAAGTTTCGAAATGACGAACAGTAACTACCAGTTGCTCAATAAAAAGCAGGCTACACCAAAAAACACTGGTAACCACTGTTAAACACTGGTAAACACTGTCACGGGCAACAGGAGGTAGGTCATTCATCACGGCAGCAAGACTGGACTAAATGTACCATGTGATTCCTTTCTGGCTTCATGATTTTATAATCAGCTACCAAGAGCATCATAAAGTGTAAATTCTGATGAACAAAATTATTTCAAGAAATGATTATTTCATATAATTCCTCATTCTGAAGATATGTATTTAGAGGAAAGCAATGTACCCTGCCTTTTTAATAGGAATTGTACCAGCCGACAAGTGGGAAAAAATTTCGAACAGATGAATGCCAGAAGGAATGATTGAAATAGAAAAAAAAAAATTATTCTGCAACCCTGAATGAAAAGGAAAGATTCAGGTCAAGATCATCGATGATGCTAATACCATAGATGAAAGGTGGGTGGGGAATTAAAGATCCACAAGGCACTGAAATAGCATTTCACAGATCACTTCCTAATCACAGAGGCTGGGAAGGAAGAGCAGTACAGAACTGCGACTACCCTAATACAGCGATTAAACTTATTCCCACCAACAGTGGGATAATCAGACATTATGAAATGTTCTTGTCAAAAACACATAACCTAAATTTACCCAAGCTTTTAGTTGTAATTTCCAGGACACAAGAAATACCACAGCTAGAGGAACACATTGACTATCAAAGGATGCAACCTGCCAAACCCAGAATGTGGAACATTCTGTTAAGACAACTGGCTTGATCTTTTCAAAGTTAATGACATAAAAGCAGGGAGGGGAAGGGATCACAGTCTAGATGAAAAGACTTGAGCATTTAGGGGTGAAATGTCATGATAATATCTACTTTATTTTGTATTAGGTCAACCAAAAGAACAGATAGAGCAAACAGACTTGACCCTGCAATAACACAGGTCTCAACTGTGTGGGTCCACTTATATGTGTACTTTTCACAGGACAGTACTGTAACTATATTTTCTCTTACTATTTTCTTAACATTTTTTCTCTAGCTTACTTTATTGTAAGAATACTGTATATAATACATGTAACATACAAGTGTTTATGGGTGTGGCTCCTGGTCAACAGTAGTCTATTAATAGTTAGGTTTCTGGGCAGTCAGAAGTTATACTTGAATTTGACTACATGGGGACTTGGTACCCTTAACCCCTGCACTGCTCAAGGATCAACTGCTGAAATTAGGTAGGAGTGTGTGTGTTCGTATATTTTATGATTCTATTTACTTGAATTTTTTCATAACAGAACACTTATTAGATGTTTATTTATTTATTTAGAGAGCATGTGAGCGAGCAGGAGAGGGGCAGAGAGAGAGGGAGAGAGAGAATCCCAAGCAGGCTTCTCGCTGTCAGAGCAGAGGCCAACGCAGGGCTCGAACCCACAAACCGTGAGATCACAACCTGAGCTGAAACCAAGAGTCCGACGCTTAAGCGACTGAGCCACCCAGGTGCCCCCAGAATAGAACATGTGAAAAAGAGATGGCTACTCCACATTAGAGGAAGAGTGGCTTCCTGAAGCCGTACTGTTAGAGCATGACCTCTGACCAGATCACATTCTGATACTTAACCCCCAGGATTCCCCAACTTCATCGTGGGCTGTTAGACCTGCCAAGGAATTTCAACATGCAGAAGTGCCTCAAATAAAACCTTCCAAAGTACTGCAGGTGTGCTTAGACAGTTGAGCACTTAGACAGTTCAGATTTAAGTAATCCTTTGCATCTAGTCATACAATTCCCTCCCATTTTTTTTGTTTGTTTTAGAGGGTTGTGTCTGTGATAAGACTTCAGAAAGTTAAGAAGTGTGGGAGGGGTTTGTAATAAAGAATAATAAATAACATGGTCTGTTTAGTTTACTGTGTTGAGACAGAAGAGCTTGAAAGGGCACAAATTCTAGTAAACATTTCCCCCCCCCCCCCATAGGGAATGAGAGTACAAGCAAAAGCAGACGAGGGGCAGAGAGAGAGGGAGAAAGAAGCTCAAGCAGGCTCCATGCCCAGGACAGAGCCCGACCAAGTGGTGAGATGCTCGATCTCACATCATGACCTGGGCCAAAATCAAGAGTGAGGTGCTTAACCAACTGAGCTACCTAGGTACCCCAGTAAACATTCCTTCTGATTCCTGAGGGACGGTGGGCAGAAATCCTTAAAGTTTCCATTGTTTTCCCTTCCCTTATTCCCTTAGCCTTTTACATCTTTAACCTCCACACAACAAAAGCTACCTGCAGCCTAGAACAAACTGACCCATCATTTTTAGTTCAATATTGCCAAGACTATCCTCACCCCAACAGGTCTTCAAATTTACTAGCATAAAGTTATAGACAGCATTCTTACTTTATTTTATTATGATTTACTGTGGCAAAATATGCAGAACATAAAATTTGCCATTTTAACCTTACTAGCTTTATAAACAAATTTTCACATCTACAATTCAATTTCCTTCCTCACATATAAGAGAGAGACTTCCTGCCCACCTCTAACTGGTTGTAGGGTTGCAGGGAGGATTCCACCTGTGAATAGGTAAAGCAGCCTTATAAACAATAAAACACTTTACATGCATACAACTTCTCTGAAGTCAATATGGGACTGACAGTAGAGAATATGATTTTTGCCTTGTCTCTCCTACAAACAGGATGAGATTTTAAAAGATTTCAGTTAACACTATTCCCATATGTTTTTGAATCCATTAACCTGGAGACTGAGTGTTTTCCTATAGCTCTCACTCACCCCAAAGCTACCCATCTTTTCATTTCTACATCTCACTTCTGTTATGGTTGCTGGATGAACTTCTTCACTTTTACCCAAAGGCTTAACTATCAAAAAAGCCTGTTGGTTAAGTGACTAAACTTTCTTCCAGAATATAGCTGGCTGTTCAAAAACCAGACACTAGTTCCCTGAATTCTAAGAACTATCTGAGAAACAGAACCATGTAAAGGATCATATAAGGATACTCTGGGACCTATCTCTAGGAAAGAGTGACTCTATTAATGCCAAGTTCATTAGTCAGGGTTCTCCAGAAACACAGAACCACCAGAACAACCAGAACCACCAGATGGAGAAAAAGAACTTACTGGCTCTGCTGGCACCATAAAAAGTCCAAATTTTGCCAATTACCTTCAAGTGAGATTTTAAATATAATGTTAAGGGGCACCTGGGTAGCTCAGTCAGTTAAGCGTCTGACTCTTGATTTGGGCTCAGGTCATGGTGTCACAGTTCGTGAGTTCAAGCCCTGCATCAGGTTCTGCACTGATGGCGTTTGGGATTCTGTCTCCCTCTCTCTCTCTTCCTCTCCCCTGCTTGCTCTCTCTCAAAATAAACTTAAAAAATATATATATGTTGTTAAAAATAAACTTCAAAAATAATACACTTCATATACATATGAGATTTATATATACAACAATGTATACGATCATATAAATATATACATGAGTATATACACACATACATAAAATTTCTACATATGCCATTTATTACAAGGAAGTAGCTCACATGATTAAGGAGGCCAAGGAGTCCCAAGATCTGCAGTGTGAGGGTCTGACAACCAGGAGAGCCAACAGTGTAAGATCCAGGCAGGGTCTGAAGGCAGGAGAAAACCTTCAGAGAGTGAATTCTCTCTTGCTCAGCCTTTTGTTCTAGGCAAGACTCTACCGATTGGATGAGGGCAAGGTGCTTTGCTCAGTCTACAGATTCAAATGTTCATCTCATCCAGAAAGATCCTCACAGATAGAGCCAGAGTAACGCTTTACCCAAATAAGCGGGCATCCGGGCCCCAGTCAGGCTGACACAAAATAAGCCACCAGGCCAAGGGGTAGGCACAGAAAGCTAACAGAGTCAGGTGAAATGAGGAACTGTGATGCTCAAGCACAGGCCCAGCTCTTTGGGCTGAGAAGGAAATGCTAACGAACAGCAATGTCACAAGTTTCACAACACTGCTTCTATTTCAAGGGTTACATTTACCGAAGAGGAGGTTTAACAGGACTAACACCAGGCTCACACAATTTCGGCAAAACGAAGATCCACCCGCCAAACAGGATCGCCAGCAGACAGCTTGCTTTGGACAACATTTAGAGAGATCACTGCTGAATACTAACTCAAGGTGAAGGACACAGCTACCCTGATAAAAAAGGAAAAGGGACGAACATTTCACATTCCGTAATTATGTGCTTTTCTACCACACCACACTGCATGGCTGAGCACACCACGAGGTGGTAAATCAGTTTATGTAACTTTATTCTTCCTTGGTTGGGATAGTTGCTTTAGAACAGAGCTTCTCCGTTTCCCCATTGCTGCTTACTAGCCTCAATGTAACTATGAAATCATATTTCAAGGGCAGAGATCTGTCCGTTAAGATGCAGTTTGGCTTTATTGGAGAGGAAGACTGTGTATGAAGAGAAGCTACTGATCTTAATTTCCTCATTTGTAAGAACATCACACTGTGGTGCAACATCACCACCGTCTATTTCCAGAACTTTTCATCACAGCAAACAGAAACTCCATACAGATTAAGCAAGAACTCCCCAGGTGCCGCTCCTCTAGCCCTTAGCAATGTCCACTTTCTGTCCATGAATCTTCCTTTTCTAAAGAGCTCACGTGAGTGGGATCATACGATATTCATCCTTTTGTGTTTGGTTGACCTCACTTGGCACGTTTTCAAGGTTCATCCATGTTGCAGCATGCACACTTCATTCCTTCAGGCGGTGAATAACACACCACTGCATGTAAATACTAAATTTGGTTTATATCCTTTTATCTGCTGATGATGTGGGTTATTCCTACCTTTGGACTGTTGTGAGCAATTCTCCAGCGAACGACTGTGTGAATATCTGTCTGAGATCCTGTTTTCACATCCACCTGAGAGTGGCTTTGCCAGGACATACAGTGAGTCTGGGTTCTGACTCTATTTCCACAGGGCCAGCACTATTTCACCTTCTCAGCAGCAACAGCAAGATGTCCAATTTCTCCACATCCTCACCTCATGTATTCTTCATGTTGCTGTTGTGTTTTAAATAATAGCCATCACTGAGGTGCCTGGGTGGCTCGGCTGGTTTTGGCTCAGATCATGATCTCACAGTGTGTGGGATTGAGCCCCGCATCAGGCTCTGTGCCGACAGCACAGAGCCAGCCTTGGATTCTCTCTCTCCCCATCTCTCTCTGCCCCTCCCCAACTCACACTCTCTCTCAAAATAAATAAATTAACGTAAAAAAAATAATGAATAGGGGCGCCTGGGTGGCTCAGTTGGTTGGGCGTCCGACTTCGGCTCAGGTCATGATCTCACGGTTCGTGGGTTCGAGCCCCGCATCGGGCTCTGTGCTGACCGCTCAGAGTCTGGAGCCTGCTTCAGATTCTGTGTCTCCCTCTCTCTCTGACCCTCCCCCGTTCACGCTCTGTCTCTCTCTGTCTCAAAAATAAATAAACATTAAAAAAAAATTAAAAAAAAAAAAATGAATAGCCATCACAGTCACTGTGAAGTGGTATCTCATTGTTGGCTTAATTTATATTTCCCTAATGACTGGTGATGTGCATTTTGCGTATCTTTGAAGAAATGTTTATGCAGGTCCTGTGCCCCTTTTGAATTGTGTTGTTTGTTGCTGAGTTGTAGGGAGTTGTGTGTGTGTGTGTGTTTAAGTAAGCTCCATGCCCAACATGGGGCTTGAATTCATGACTGTGAGATCAAGAGTCGCAGCTCTTACAGACTGAGCCAGCAAGATGTAGGAGTTCTTCAAATATTCTGAATATTAATGTCTCATCAGATGTATGATTTGCAGGTATTTTCTCTCATTCTGAGGGTTGTCTTTTTACTCTCTTGATAGTGTCCTTTGAAGCACAGAAGATTTTTTGATCAAATCCAATTTACTTGTTTTTCCTGTTGTTGCCTGTGCTTTTGGTGTCACATTTATAAAATCACTATCAAATCCATGCACAAAACTTTCCCTTATGTTTTCTTCTAAGAATTTTATAGTTTTAATCTTTAGATTTAAGTCTTTGATTAGCTTAGAACATTTTTTAATGTTTATTCATTTTTTGAGAGAGCACAGCGCACGTGCATGAGTAGGAGAGGGGCAGAGAGAGGGGGAGACACAGAATCCGAAGCAGGCTCCAGGCTCTGAGCTGTCAGCACAGAACCCAACACGGGGCTTGAACTCACGAACCACGAGATTATGCCCTGAGCTGAAGTCGGACACCTAACTGACTGAACCACCCAGGCACCCCAGTCTTTGATTAGTTTTAATTTTTGTTCATAGTCATAGCTAAGGGTCACTTTGGCAGGTATGTGTTTTCCAGTACCGTTACCGTTTGGTGAAGACACTGTCCTTTTACCACTAGGCGGATTTAGCACCCTTGTGGAAGTTCAACTGACCATGTATGTGAAGGTCAGTTTCTGGGCTCTATATTCTACACATGTATCCAGATGCCAATATCACAATGTTTTGATTACTGTGACTTTGTAGTAAGTTTTGAAATCACAAAGTGGGACACCTCCTACTTCGTTTTGAGCTTTCAAGATTGTTTTGACTATTCAGGGTCCCATGATTCTCTACATAAATTTTAGAATGCGTTTTTCTATTTCTGCAAAAAGTCACTGAGATTTTAATAAAGACTGCACTGAATCTGTAGATGGTTTTGAGTAATACTGTCATCCTAATAAACTGACTTTTCTAATCCAAAAACATGAGCTATCTTTCTATTTATATCTTGTTTCAATTTTTTCAGCAGTTTTATAGTTTTCAGGCCTTTCACGTACCAAGTTAATTTTTTAAAATTTTTTATTTTAAATTCCAGTAAACATACAGTTTTATACTAGTTTCAGGTGTACAATATAGTGATTCAACACTTCCACACATCACCCAATGTTCATCACTACAAGTGCATTCCTTAATCCCCATCACCCATTTCACCCATCCCCCCGCTCTCCTCCCCTCTGGTAGCCATCAGTTTCTTCTCTATAGTTAAGAGTTCGCTTCTTAGTTTGTCTCTCCTTTGCTCAATTATTTCTTAGATGCCACATGTGAGTGAAATCATATGGTACTTGTCTTTCCTAACAAGCTGATTTTATTCTTTTTGATGCTATTTTACGTGGAACTATTTTCTTGGTTTCCTTTTTGGACAGTTTGTTGTTAGTATATAGAAATGCAGCTGTTTTTTTTTTGTGTGTGCATTTGCTATCCTGTAACTTTGCTAGATTAGTTTATTAGCTCTAACGGGTTTTTATTTATTTTTAGTGTGAAATCTTCAGATATTCTACATGTATAAGAGCCTATCATCTACAACAGAGATAATTTTACTCTTTCCTTTCCCATTCCTATGCCTATTTCTCCTTCTTCTTGCCAGTTTGGTCAGGCTAGAACTTCCAGGACTATTATGAATAGAAGTGGCAGCAGTGGGCATCCTTGCCTTGCTCCTGATCTAAGAGGAAATGCTATCAGCCTTTCACCATTATCATGGTCACTGAGTGCTTTTCATATATGGCTTTTATTATGTTGGAAGTAATTGCCTTTTATTCCTAGTGTTCTGAGTCATGAAAAGCTGAATTTTGTCAAAGCTTTTTTTTTTTTTTTTACATCAAATGAGATGATGTTTTGTTTTTGTTGCTGCCGTTCCTTTTACTCCGTTAATGTGGTGTAGAAGTACCGTATATGGTATACACTGATCACTTTTTCAATGTGAAATCATCCTAGCATCCCAGGAACAAATCCCACTTGTTCATGACAAATAATCCTTTTAATCTGCTGGGAAATTTTATTTGCTGGTATCCGTTCAGGAGTTTTTCAATCACTGTAGTTTTCCTTTTTCTGTAGTGTTTGCCTGGCTTCGGTATCAGAGCAATGCTGCCCTCATTGAAGGAGTTAGTAAGTGTTCCCCCTCTGATTTCTGGGAAGAATCTGAGGATCAGTATTAGTTCTTTAAATGCATTCACTAGAGAAGACATCAGGTCCAGGGCTTCTCTTTGTTGGGAAGTTCTGGACAACTGATTTCATTTCCTTACTTGACAACAAGTATAATTTTTTATGGAGTCAGTTTTGGTAGTTTACATTCCTAGAAATTATTAATTTCATCCAGATATTGAATCTGTTGGTGTATAGGTGTTCATACAACTCTCTTATAATCCATTTTTTTCTGTAGAATTGGTAGTAACATCTCCACAAAGTTCATTTCTGACTTTAAGTAACATGAACTTTTTTCCCCCTTAGTCAATCTAGCTAAAAGTTTGTCTGCTCTAATCTTTACAATTTCCTTTCCTTCTACTGGCTTTGGCTTTGGTTGGTTCTTTTTTTTCCAGTTCCTTAGGAAATAAAGTTAGGTTGTTGATTGGAGAGATTTCTTCTTTTTCACAGCCACAAATTTCCCCCTTAGCTCTGCTTTGCTGTGTCCCAAAGTTCTGGTGTACTGACTTTTCATTTAATTAACCTGAGTATTTAAAAATTTCCCTTGTGATTTCATCTTTGGCCCATTAGTTAAGAGCGTGTTGTTTAATATCCATAAATCTGTGAATTTTCCAGTTTTCCTCCTGTGACTGATTTCCTTTTTTTTTTTTTTTTTAAAGTAGGCTTTGCACCCAGCATGGAACCCAATGTGGGGCATGAACTCACAACTCTCAGATCAAGACCCGAATTGAGATCAAAAGTCAGATGCTTAACTGACTGAACTACCCAGGTGCCATATCCCGTGACTGATTTCTAACTTTATCTCAATATTGTGGTCAGAAAAGACATTTTATATGATATCTACCTTGCAAAATCTACTGAGACTTAAACTGTGGTCTAACAGCAGGTGTGTCTTGGAGAAGGTCCCATAGGCACTTGAGAAGAACTTGTGCTGTTGTTGGGTGGGGTCCCGTCTCTTAGATCTGGTTGGGTTATTGTTATTCAAGTTCTCTATTTCCTCACTTACTTTCTCTCCGGTTCTACCCACTCTTCAATATTATTGTAAAATTGTCTATTGCTCCCTTCAGTCCTGTCAGTTTTGGATTCATATAATTTGATGGCCTGTCATCAGGCATGTAAATGTTTATCATTACTTTATCTTCTTCCTGTACTGAACATTTTATTAACATATGTCCTTCTTTGTCTCTTATAACTTTTTTCATTTAAAATCTATCTTGGGGTGCCTGGGTGGCTCAGTCCGTTAAGCGGCCGACTTCGGCTCAGGTCATGATCTCGCGGTGAGTTTGAGCCCTGCTTTGGACTCTGTGCTGACAGCTCAGAGCCTGGAACCTGCTTCAGATTCTGTGTCTCCCTCTCTCTGTGCCCCTGCCCTGCTCACACTCTGTGTCTCTCTCTCTCAAAAATAAATATTTTAAAAAATATTTAAAAAAATAAATTACTGACAGGGAAGGATTTATTTCTGTGACTTTGGTGTTTGTGTTCTATGCATCTTAGAGCTTTTTTGTCATTCTGCATGACTGTCTTCTATGTTTAGTTGATTTTTCATAGTGAAATATTTAATTACCTTTTCATTTCCTTTTGTGTGTATTCTATAGCTATTTTCTTTGTCATTACCCCTAGATTACATTTAACATCCTAAAGTTATAACACTTTTATGTGCACTTATACCAGCTTTAGTAACACAAAACCTCAGCTCCTTTACAGCTCTGACCCAACCCCTTTTCAGTTACAGATGTCACATCTTTATGTACTATGCATCCAAAAACATATTAATTTTAAAAACTATATTAGTCTCTTGGAGTGCCTGTGCAGTTTAGTTGGTTAAGCGTCCAATTCTTGATTTCAGATCAGGTCATAATCTCATGGTTCATGAGATCAAGTTCCACATTGGGCTCTACGGTGACAGTGCAGAGCCTGCTTGGTCTTCTCTCCCCACCCCCACCCCCGCATCTCTCTGCCCCTCCCCCTGCCTGCACACTCACTCTCTCTCAAAATAAATAAATATTAAAATATATATACATACACACACACACACACAGGGGCACCTGGGTGACTCGGTCAGTTGAGCATCAAACTTTGGCTCGGAGCATGATCTCACGGCTCTTGAGTTCAAGCCCCATGTCAGCTCTGTGTGGACAGCCCAGACACAGCCTGTCAGATTCTGTGTCTCCCTCTCTCTCTGCCCCTCTCAAAAATAAACACTAAATTTTTTTTTAAATATATACATATATAGTCTCTTAAATTACAAAGAAAACAAAAGGCGGAGCTATAAACCCAAGCTACAATAGTGCTAGCTTTTATAATTTTCCAGGTATTTACTTTTACCAGAAATCCTTATTCATTTATAAGGTTTTGAGTTACTGTCTAGTGTCCTTTCTTTTCAAAGGTGAAGGACTCCCTTCATGTAGGCCAGGTATAGGGGTAATGGTCTGTCTACTTTTGCTTTATCTGGGAATCTCTTAATCTCTTCCTCATTTTTGAAGGACAGTTTTACCAGATACAGGATGCTTGGTTGACAGCTTCTCTTCAACACTTTGAACACATCAACACATGCCTTCTGGCCTCCAAGGTTTCTCATTTGAAATCTACTCATAATCACATTGGTGAAAATAAGATGAAAGAAAGCTATCTTCCTCTCAACGCTACAGATGTTAATAACGTACCTTATTGCATCTTATGCCACAAAACTCTTTCCTATAGTATTGTGATGCAAACATAGTTGTAGCCTCATTTTAACGCCAATCAGAGCTTAAGCAAAAGGAAACAAAGATTTTAGGTATAAACACTGAGGTCTTCAAAGCCAAAAATTATTACAGATTTCCAAACTAGAAAGGAAAAGCCCACTGAAGCACCCCAGATTTTAATTTTCAATAAAATAAATATTAGTCTCTAATAACCCACGTAAAACAAAAAGTTCTTTCGAATCCCTTTAAAAAAAAAAGAACGAAAAGTCTTGAGACAAAAAAGTGAGAAAACCACTGTAGATTATCTCTAGCCACTATCTGTCCATGTCTCGCTCTGCACCATTGGTGATGGAATCACAAACACCCCAATCAGCCCCTGGCTGCACCTAGGTTTTTGGTCCTTATAGCCCAGAAAGCTGATTTCTGGTGACCTGACAGCTTGTCTTCTCCTTTTTAAAAATTTTCCATCTTATTTATTTATTGTCTCCAATTAATTTTTTTCATTCTTAAATTTTTTTCATTCTTTTTGTCTTTTCTCATTTTTCTTTTTTCTTTTATTAGCATAGTCAGTAAGCATAACTACTGTTTTGTATCATTAGTGTTGTTAGTACAACTGGGTTAGGAGATCATCATGCAGCAGGGCCTCACGGCCATCTCTGCGAACATACTACCCATATCAACAATTATGAGCTCCTCAAGACCATTGGCCAGGGTAACTTTGCCAAAGTGAGGTTGGCCCAGCACATCTTGACCAGGACAGACGCGGTGAAGGTCATTAAGAAGAGTGAGCAGAGCTCCTCCAGCCTGCAGGGACTTTGCTGTGAAGCACGCAGCATGGAGGCCTTGAATCATACCAATACTGTAAAGTTATTTGAGGTGAGTGACACTGAGGAAGCACTATTCCTTGTTTTAGAGTACATTAGTGGAGGAGACATGTTCGGTTATTTATTGGACCATGGCCACATGACAGAAAGAGGCCAGAGGCAAATTCCAGCAGCTACTATCCACTGTGCAGAACCGCCATCAGAATGGTACAATCCATAGGGACCTGAAGCCAGAGAACCTGCTTTGTGGCATGCAGCTAAATATAAAAATTTCAGACTTTGGCTTTAGCAATCAGTTCACCATTGGCCATAAGTGGAATACCTACTCTAACAGCCCCCCTTATGCTACCCCAGAACTCTTCCTGTGCCAAAAAGTACAACGATCCACCATGGTGGATGTGTGGAGAAGAGGAGTCATTCTGGCACCATGGTCACCAGCGTCCCAGCCTTTTGTGGGAGAGGACTTCTGGCAGCTATGGAAGTAGATCCTAAGGGGGCAATACCACATTCCAATATTCTTATCTGTTTAATGTGAAAACCTCTTGAGAAAACTGATGGCCCTCAACCCCAGTGACAGTAGAACATTAGAAGATATTATGAGAGGGGGCGCCTAGGTGGCGTCTGACTCTTGATTTTAACTCAGGTCATGATCTCATGGTTCATGGGATTGAGCAAGACTCCTCGCTGACAGCATGGGGCCTGCTTAGGACTTTCTCTCTAGCTCTCTCTGTCCCTCCTCTCCCCTGCCCCTGACCACCCTCTCTCTTTCTCTCTCTCTCTACCTCTCCCTCTCAAAAATAAATAAACTTAAAAAGAAAAAAAAAAGATATTATGAGGGACCCATGGATAAATATGGGCCAGGAGGAGAAACTCAGATCTTACACAGAGCTGCCTCATGACAACAAGAACCGCCGGTGTGACCAAGGTGATGATGAACATGAGCTATGGGTGGGACCAGATCCAGGACCCATCAACAGGCTGGATGTATGACAGTGTGATGGCCACCAAAGTGATCCCAAGCTCAAGAAATCCAAGGTGGAGGGCCACCCCATCACAGTAAGGCCCTCCCCTTCTGACTCCAACAGCTGCATTCTTTCCCCAACCCAGAAGGTTCAGCAGGTGTCTAACGATGAAGTGAAGAATACCTACAGCAAGCCTGCTATCCCCATCTGGTTCTCCAAGGCAGAGAATCAGTGGCCCGAGGAGGACCAGGAGTCAGGATAAAAGGCCACAGGGCCTTCTCATCCCCTACCCAGGCTGGAGTTGAGGACCACCATCCCCAGCTCAGCCCCCTAGCATTGGTGGGCCTCCTCCTCCACCACCAGTAGCAGGGCGCCAGAGGGAACCAACTGTCCTCAAGGTGTGTCATTGAAAGAAAATCTGCTCCAAACCAGACAGCCTGATAGTATGACCCAAGCCTCTGCCTCTGGGGAAGGGGGGCGGGGGGGGGGGCAGGTCCTTCAAGTTTATTCTAAGACACTTCTGTTTAGGCTGCCCAGCAAGAATCAGAACAGCAAACAAAACAGAATGAAGCCAATTGAATTTCTCATGGTGGATGGCCAAGGCAGAAATCAAATCAAAGACCGTGGGGAGGTTGAGCTGTGCTCCCTGCATTTTAAATGTAGAGAAAGAAGATGCTGAGCTCCAGGGAGCCTGGCAACACAGTACAGATCAACCAGAGACTGGACACAAAGAGCTGTGGGCAGGAGCAACGTAAGAAGTACATGCTGTGCGTGCAAGACGCTTGGGCAAGAGGAGTTGGTAAGTATTGATAAGGAAGTCTTTACCTCTGTCATATACCATTTGTTTTCTAAATGTCTATTTCTGGTTGTTGTTCATTTCTTCCTTTACTGATATTTTTGTATTTAGTTGAATTTTTAATGTAATTTTTACATACCATTTCAATTCCCTCTTCTTTCCTCTTGTGTATATTTATTATTTTCTTAGTAGTTACATCGGGGATTACAATTAACATCTTAAACTTACAATAACCTAGTTTAAACAATATCGATTCGTTTCAATAGTATACACTCTGTTCTAACCTCTGTCCTTTCTCTATATTATCAAAGATTACATCTATATACACTGTGTGGCTGTTATGACAAATTTATAACTTTCATGTTATAAATGTAAGAAAAAAAGAGAACAAAAAGAGCAAGAATAGTGGCTTTTAAATTTGCCTGCATAGTTATCCTTACCAGTGTTATTTCTCCTTATGGCTTTGAGTTAGCATCCAGTGTCTTTTCACTTCATCCTGAAGAACTCCCTCTAGCATCTCCTGTGGGGCAGGCGTACCACTAAGGAATACCCTCAACTTTTGTTCATCATTTGGAAATATCTTAATTTCTCCTTCATTCTTAAAGGATAGCTCTGCCAGACACAGAATTCTTAGTTGATAAGATTATTTTTTTTCCTCTTTCAGGACTTCAAAATATGCCATTTTTACTGTCTTCTGGCATCCATGATTTTTCATAAAAAATCAGCTGTTGGGAGCTCCTGGGTGGCTCAGTGGCTTAGACATCCAACTCTTGATCTCAGCTCCAGTCACGATCTCACACTTCATGAGATGCAACCCTTTGTTGGGCTCAACATTGATAGCTCAGAGCCTGCTTGGGATTCTTTCCCTCCCTCTCTCTCTGCTCCTCCCCTGCCTCTCTCAAAATAAATAGGGAACATTAAAAAAAAATCTTGAAATAAAAAAAAATCAGCTGCTAAAATCTTATTTATAATCTCTTATATATGACAGTTGATTCTCTTGCTTTCAAGTCCTTGTTGCTTTGAAAGTTCAAGTTACTACTCTACTATAAATGTGCCTTGGTGTAAATCTCCTTTGAATTTACCCTACTTGGAGTTCATTAAGCTTCTTAGATGCGTAGATTCATTAGATTTTGGAAGGTTTGGACCATTATATTTTCAAAAATGTTTTACCCCTCGTATATATTCCCCCTCTGGGGCTCCTAGGAAGTATATTTGGCATGCTTGATGGTGTCCCACAGGTCACTCAGGCTGTGTTACTTTTTGTAATTCTTTTTCCTGTTCCTCAGACTGAATAATTTTCATGGTTTTATCTTCGGCTTGCTGATCTTTTCTTCTGTCTGCTCAAATCTGCTCCTAAACCCTTCTAATAAATTTCATTTCAGTTACTGTACCTTTCTGCTCCAGATTTTTTTTCTTTTTATATATTTTTTCTTGATGTTCTCATTTTGTTCAGACATTGTATTCTCCATTTCCTTTAGTTCTTTGTCCATGGTTTCCGTTACCTCTTTGAGTATATTTAACACAGTTAATTTAACGTCTTTGACTTACAATTCCAATGTCTGAGCTTCCGCCAAGATAGTTTCTGTCCAATTCCTTTGTTTCCTGTGAATGGGACGCACTTTTCTGTTTCTTTATGTTTCAGATTTCTGTTGTTGTTGAGAAATGAACATTCTGAGTACTATAATGTGGTATCCTGGAAATCTCACTCTCTTGTTCATCAGGGATTGCTCATTGTTGCTTGCTGAAAGCTGGAACCGTCCATTTGTAAGCACACCACTCACTTACGAAAGATCAGTAGCCTATCCCTGCGTGAAGCACATCTCCATCCAATCAGGTTCCAGAGTTTCAAAACAGTTGATTCTAACCACTCTCTCTAGGTCAATGGCTTTGACTGGTAGAGGGACTGACCTCCAAAGCTTCCCACTCTGTCATTTTGTGTGATATCACTGTGGTCTATAGCCTTACTTTTTTTTTAAGTTTATTTTGAGAGAGAGTGAGCAAGCAGGGGAGGGGCAGGGCAGGGGGGAGAGAGAGGATCTCAAGCAGGCTCTGTCTGCACTGTCAGCACAGAGCCCAATGCGGGGCTGAAACTCACGACCTGTGAGATCATGACCTGAGCCAAAACCAAGAGCCAGATGCTTAACTGACTGAGCCACCCAGGTGTTCCTATGGTCTTAATTTAAATATCAGTGAACGAGTCCAATTTTTAGTCCTTGACCAAACTCAATCAAGTCCTTGAATCACTGCTAATTCTCTCAGCAGAAAATGCCAGGTACATGCCTATTTTTTGAACAGAAGTATGATTTGTTTTCTAGTTTTGGTAAGGGATCAGAATGAGTCATTCCTTCCCTAAATGTAAGTTCTTCCTTAAATCTTTTGTGACCACAGAAGACCATCACAGGAACAGATTTGACATGCGGCAGAAGACGAACATAATCTAATAGCACAGACTCAAAATATCAAACTAGTGGCTCCTGGGTTTAAGTACTGTTCAAAATATTAGAAGTGAAATGTCGTATTAAGAGGTAGTTGACTGGGAACATGGCACAGAACTCACTTCAGGAGTCATTATTTGGGAATGCAAGCTGGTGCAGCCACTCTGGAAAACAGTATGGAGGTTCCTCAAAAAACTAAAAATAGAACTACCCTACGACCCAGCAATTGCACGACTAGGCATTTATCCACGGGATACAGGTGTGCTGTTTCGAAGGAACACACACACCCCCATGTTTATAGCAGCACTATCAGCAATAGCCAAAGTATGGAAGGAGCCCAAATGTCCATCAACAGATGAATGGATAAAGAAGATGTGGTGTATATACATACAATGGAGTATCACTCGGCAATCAAAAAGAATGAAATCTTGCCATTTGCAACTACGTGGATGGAACTGAAGGGGATTATGCTAAGTGAAATTAGTCAGAGAAAGACAAAAAACATATGACTTCACTCATATGAGGACTTTAACATGTAAAACAGATGAACATAAGGGAAGGGAAACAAAAATAATATAAAAACAGGGAGGGGAAAAAAACAGAAGAGACTCTTAAATATGGAGAACAAACAGAGGGTTACGGGGGGGGGGGGTGGTTATGGGAGGGTAGAGGGGCTAAATGGGTAAGGGGCACTGAGGAATCTACTCCTGAAATCATTGTTGCACTATATGCTAACTAATTTGGATGTAAATTTAAAAAAATAAAAAACCAACTGTTGAGTGTGGGGGCACCTGGCTGCCACAGTTGGTAGAGCATCCAGCTCTTGATTTCAGAGTTGTGAGTGCAAGCCCCACACTGGGTGTAGAGATACTTAAAAATAAAATCATAAAAAAATTAGCAACGACAACAACAAAAAAAGAGTCATTATTCAACCGTCCAGTGCTCTGAAGAAGAGTTAACACTTCTCTGTGCTCAGCACACATTAGGAACTTGAATATTCCTTTGCCTTAATAGAAGCATCTTTCTGGATGCATACATAAGAAAGGATACAAAGAATGCTCCATACAGGTAAAGTACTTAGCTCTCACTCCAAAAACCTTCTCTCTTTAAAACATGCCTTTTTTGAAGTAAGAAATTTCTATCAGTAGGAGAAGCTGAGAGTTACAATGGTTGGAAAATTAATGTCCTAACAGTCAGCGATTCCCATCAAACAAATTCTTCCTCCAAAAACAGCCAAACTACATCAACAGTTAACCAGTTAGAGGCTGTAACTATAAATGAGTTCACCATGAATAGGACATAATCACTGGTTAGGAGCAACAGGGGAAGTTGAGAACTTCCTTTCAGTATCACCAGAAATGGATACAAGTCAGGGCACCACACCATGCCAGCACTGCCTAGGCATCTTTGGTTAATCCTGTCTTTTCAGGAGCAGTTAGCTCTGCTTCCTCTTTCACCAACTCGGCTATGCTTGCCCAAACCGACCCCTATCTGCGTAAAGCCTGTCAAATAGGCATTCTTGCTTTTAGAGCCACAGTCACCATCTTAGACCAGGCTTATACACATCATACCCATTCTATACAACTTGTAAATCCGTTCAACCAGAGTAATGTCCCTCATATTTTCTTGTCTTTTCCTTTCAAATACGTAAATATGGATAGATTATCATGACGAACCGTGGTTAATGTGAAAAAGAGAGGTACCAAAAATCTGTTGCCTTTACAGATCATAGTGCTTCCTGCCTAGGCTCTTGAACGGTAACACACCTGAAAAACACAAAGCCTGCCGCACCTGGAACTACCTGAGCAGCGGTGCATACCACCTGGATTTCTTACTGTATTGCCCCAGTCTTTCCTCATTTTTAAGGCCTACCGTCCTCTCAAATCTAACACCTCAAATCAATCACTGCCAAAAATCTAGACACCTACTTCCAGGTTTGGCCACATTAACATATTTGGAAGGTCATAAGTCCACTTCTCCCCTTTCCTTGATGCATCTCTCTCAGCCAAGAAAATACAAGTGGGGAAAAGAAATCTGCCCCTGCTTCAAAATGCATATTCAAAACACATAAATACACAGGGACAGACTTACATGCATTATGAGTGAACATTCTAAAATGTAGTTAGATTTTTTCTGTGAGAGAGAACACAAGCAAGCACATGTGCCCAAGCAGGGGAGCAGCAGAGGGAGAGAATCTTAAGCAGGCTCCATGCTGAGCGTGGAGCCTGACGTGGGGCTCAATCCCACAACCATGAGATCATGGCCCCGGCCTAAATCAAGAGTTGGACACTTAACCAACTGAGCCACCCAGGTGCCCCAGGTTTTCTTTAAGTATGGTACAGAACAAGATAATGTTTCCATTTGTGTTTATTAGGCTGAATCCTATGAAAGTGTCATGTTTGGTCAAAACAAATCAACTTTATTTATTTATTTATTTATTTATTTATTTATAATATATGAAATTTATTGTCAAATTGGTTTCCATACAACACCCAGTGCTCATCCCAAAAGGTGCCCTCCTCAATACCCATCACCCACCCTCCCCTCCCTCCCACCCCCCATCAACCCTCACTTTGTTCTCAGTTTGTTTGTTTTTTTTTTTAATTTTTTTTTTTCAACGTTTATTTATTTTTGGGACAGAGAGAGACAGAGCATGAACGGGGGAGGGGCAGAGAGAGAGGGAGACACAGAATCGGAAACAGGCTCCAGGCTCTGAGCCATCCGCCCAGAGCCCGACGCGGGGCTCGAACTCACGGACCGTGAGATCGTGACCTGGCTGAAGTCGGACGCTTAACCGACTGCGCCACCCAGGCGCCCCTGTTCTCAGTTTTTAACAGTCTCTTATGCTTTGGCTCTCTCCCACTCTAACCTCTTTTTTTTTTTTCCTTCCCCTCCCCCATGGGTTTCTGTTAAGTTTCTCAGGATCCACATAAGAGTGAAACCATATGGTATCTGTCTTTCTCTGTATGGCTTATTTCACTTAGCATCACACTCTGCAGTTCCATCCACGTTGCTACAAAGGGCCATATTTCATTCTTTCTCATTGCCACGTAGTATTCCATTGTGTATATAAACCACAATTTCTTTATCCATTCATCAGTTGATGGACATTTAGGCTCTTTCCATAATTTGGCTATTGTTGAGAGTGCTGCTATAAACATTGGGGTACAAGTGCCCCTATGCATCAGTACTCCTGTATCCCTTGGATAAATTCCTAGCAGTGCTATTGCTAGGTCATAGGGTAGGTCTATTTTTAATTTTCTGAGGAACCTCCACACTGCTTTCCAGAGCGGCTGCACCAATTTGCATTCCCACCAACAGTGCAAGAGGGTTCCCGTTTCTCCACATCCTCTCCAGCATCTATAGTCTCCTGATTTGTTCATTTTGGCCACTCTGACTGGCGTGAGGTGATATCTGAGTGTGGTTTTGGTTTGTATTTCCCTGATAAGGAGCGACGTTGAACATCTTTTCATGTGCCTGTTGGCCATCCGGATGTCTTCTTTAGAGAAGTGTCTATTCATGTTTTCTGCCCATTTCTTCACTGGGTTATTTGTTTTTCGGGTGTGGAGTTTGGTGAGCTCTTTATAGATTTTGGATACTAGCCCTTTGTCCGATATGTCATTTGCAAATATCTTTTCCCATTCCGTTGGTTGCCTTTTAGTTTTGTTGGTTGTTTCCTTTGCTGTGCAGAAGCTTTTTATCTTCATAAGGTCCCAGTAATTCACTTTTGCTTTTAATTCCCTTGCCTTTGGGGATGTGTCGAGTAAGAGATTGCTACGGCTGAGGTCAGAGAGGTCTTTTCCTGCCTTCTCCTCTAAGGTTTTGATGGTTTCCTGTCTCACATTCAGGTCCTTTATCCATTTTGAGTTTATTTTTGTGAATGGTGTGAGAAAGTGGTCTAGTTTCAACCTTCTGCATGTTGCTGTCCAGTTCTCCCAGCACCATTTGTTAAAGAGACTGTCTTTTTTCCATTGGATGTTCTTTCCTGCTTTGTCAAAGATGAGTTGGCCATACGTTTGTGGGTCTAGTTCTGGGGTTTCTATTCTATTCCATTGGTCTATGTGTCTGTTTTTGTGCCAAAAACCAATCAACTTTATAGGGTTCACTATTGTCTCTAAGGTAGGAGGGACTGAGGTATGAAAATATTTGTTTTCAAGGTTTCCTTCTGTACAATTAGATTTATGAAGTGTATCATTACCTCCTCCTCACATCCAAAAACTCAACACCTGTCCAAAAGCCTCCTATCAAATCTTTTTCATACTACATCACCCCCTTTTGTGGGTGGCTCCTCATGTGTCATGCAGTCAAAAAGAAAAATTCCTCCAGGACAGGAACTATCTTACTCCTTTGGCATTTCCCTAGCGTAGCCCTCGGCACGAAGCACCATTTGGATACTTGCATGCCTGAATAACTACACGTCCACTTCCCCTGTATCACCAGGGGTAGAACTTGTTCCCTATCAGAGCAGTAAGAAGGAGAAAAACCAACTCCCTTCTCAGATTCTGACATGCACTGTTTGATTTTGGCCTGTGAACAACCACAGGTGAAGTTATTCGTTAAATGTATGTACACCATGTGTCTAGGGAGGGGGTACATTCCAAGGCTGGCCAACATGAGCTCCTTCCTCCTCACTCCCCTCTAACCTCCCACCCCCTTCCCAAACTCACAAGTGGAATCTTGCTACTGCCTCATGGCTCCAGTGGGCTAACAGAAATCTGGCCACAAGGTTCCAACCTTCACAGAGACAGCACTCCTTTCTCTCCCCCAAGTAGATCGTGGGTGCTCTATAACTCCAAATGACTTTATGGGCTCAGAGAACCGCAAGTCATAGAAGGCTGCCATTTGCCAGAGTGGTGGCCAGTCATATGTACACAGAATTTCATGTTGACGTCATGCAAAATGATTAGCTATAACTTTAGAAGATAATAAGCAAAGGGAAAAAAGGAAGAACTGGCAGACCCAGTGTACTTTTTTCCTGTAGAAAGGCAATCATTTTTTACCAATTCAGACTAACATTCCTTTAACAACCCTGAAAATAAAGACTGGCCCAATGGTGTGATCTTCATCTGTGAAAATTAATTAACTCCCTCCTTACATATTAGAATTAATTAATAAAAGGAAAAAAACATTTTTAATTCTTGCCAAGTTTGGGACATTCCTATGGAATCTGCTATTGCAACCCTCTACCAGGAGTGACAAATCTATTTTGTCCAAGTTAGACAAGAAAAGTTAGTAAAAAATCCATCTAGAATACAGATTATAAGTAACTGTGTATGTTTGAATACTGCAAGAAATGACCACAGAAGACAAAACATGAGGGGGCTAGGTCAGTTAAGCTTCTGACTTGGGCTCAGGTCGTGATCTCAGTTTTTGAGTTCGAGCCCAGCCCTGTGCTGACGGCTCAAGAGCCTGGTGTCTGCTTTGAATTCTGTCTCCCTCTCTCTCCCCCACCTCCCCCTACTAGCACTCTGTCTCAGTCTCTCAAAAATAAATAAACCTTAAAAAAAAAAAAAATGAAATACATAAAAGCTTCATGAACATAACTTAAAACCTAATACTTGCTTTCCAGTGTCCTTTTTCAATCCAGCATCTGGATACTAAGCATCCATACAGCATCTGGATACTAAGCATCCATACAGCATCTGGATACTAAGATTAAAAGATGTGGGGCACCTGGGTGGCTCAGTTGGTTGAGCGACCGACTTTGGCTCAGGTCATGATCTCACAGTCCGTGAGTTCGAGCCCCGCGTCGGGCTCTGTGCTGACAGCTCAGAGCCTGGAGCCTGCTTCAGATTCTGTGTCTCCCTCTCTCTCTGACCCTCCCCCGTTCATGCTCTGTCTCTGTCTCTGTCTCTCTCTCTCTGTCAAAAATAAACACGCTAAAAAAAATTAAAAAAAAAAAAAAAAAAAGACTAAAAGATGTGTACCACTGCCCCACCAAATCCAAGGCTCACTGGGGGTCAGAAACCAGCAGGTTTTCTACTATTCGTACAGCTATTGCCTTGCACAAGGGTTCGGACGTGGTGGCTGTTCAATGAAACCTACTGGCTACATGAGCCATTATACAGTATTTGTCCCAGATACATAGGGGAGAGAATTTCACTGCTTCCCTCTGTCAGGGCACCTTAGTAAAAGCTTCCTCTAAACTTGATGGATGAAACTGTCCTACAAATTGATTAAGGGACCAAGGGTAGAAAGAGTACTAATTTAATCAGAAGCAAACGTGTTTTGAGCCTAACTTCAACAGAGTTCTATGCAAGATGGAAAACTGCAAACTTATCAAAATGTATTATGAAGCAGAAGCAAATAAGACAGCAGTACTGTCCCAGAGACAAAGAATGGAAAAGTTAAAAAAAGACACGTGTAGGTGGGTAATTAGTATGTGATAAAAAGATTTCTAGTCAGTGAAAAAAGGATGACAATATAATGAAATACTGAGACAACGATACATTTGGAAAGATTCTGACATCATATTGCATCATATATAAGAATTCTGGGGGCGCCTGGGTGGCTCAGTCGGTTAAGCGTCCGACTTTGGCTCAGGTCATGATCTCGCGGTTTGTGAGTTCGAGCCCGCCTTCGGGCTCTGTGCTGACAGCTCAGAGCCTGAAGCCTGCTTGGGTTCTGTGTCTCCCTCTCTCTCTCTCTGCCCCTCCCCTGCTCATGCTGTCTCTCTGTCTCAGAAATAAATAAAACCTTAAAAAAAAAAAAGGATTCCAATGAGCTAAATACTAGGGGAAAACATTGTTTTACTGCCCTCAGGATAGGTTGGGCCAACATATAATAATGTAAACTCCCCCAGCCCCCACACACAAATCAACAGTTGACTACAGGAAAGTTTCTTTACTACAAAAACACACCATCAACCAAACCAAGCCATGAGAAACAAGGCTGGAATGTTTGCAACATGAAAAAGTGTCAATATTCTTGCTATAGATAAAAAGTTTAGGTTAAAACAAAAACCTGTCTCACTTGGGCTTTATACAAAACAGTCAAATCACAGAAGAAAAATAAATGGCTACTATTTTTTAAAAGTTTAATCTATCATCAATGAAATGGAAATGAGGTATCATTTAAATTTTTCCCACTGAACTGGCAACCATTAAGAAAACTGATGACTGACATAGGCAACTATATAAATAGAATTCTCAAGCTACAAATGTTAAGTACACAAACTTCTTGGAGGCTGTATGGTAATATATACCAAATTTTAAGTATGAATAACAATTATAAGGAAATGATCAAATAAGTGGACAAAGATAAATATAGTCACCAAATTATCCAGGAGGGTGACAGAAACGTATTCACTTGCTTCTGTAATTTAGAAACAAGTTCACTTCAGGAAAAATCTAACCACCTCTATACAGTGAGGTTATTCTCGCTCCTCATAAAGAAGTGAATGAGCAGGGCTCCATGTAGGTGACAGCTTTGAAATTGCTGAAAGGGTACTCAAAGTCATCTTGCCAGTTGGGATATTGCAAAAGCCACTGCAGTATGACCAAGAGCCAAAGAAAGCCAAAATATGAAAGGATCTTGAGGACAGCCAATCCGCTACTCTCATTTTTCAAAAATGGAAACAGAAGCTTAGGAACTCACTTGAGAGTCATCCTGTGGCCCTGCTTAAGGAAGTCTGCACCCTACAGCCTCTGGCCTACTGATTTCAAACATGAATTTTTTTTTTTTTTTTTCAGCCAGAGAACACAATAGAGAGAGAGAGAGAGAGAGAGAGAGAGAGAGAGAGAGAGAGTGTGTGTGTGTGTGTGTGTGTGTGTATAAAAAGCCACTTGGAGAATATATTTTTAGTTCTTTCTTTCAAATGATTAGCTTTGGGGGGGGGGGGGACATAAATTAGTCTAGGATCTACCCCGAAGCCCCCCTCCTAGAGTAGGTAAGATGCATATATGTGTGTGTCAGACACACACATGAAATACAAGTCACAGGGATTCAAGGAAAGCTAAGAATAGTACAGGCTAAAAATGAAGCTGGTGGTACCTGAGCCAGGCAGGATCCCAACAGATGTAACAGAAATGAAGGGACCTGGCAGGAACCAAGCTGAAAGCAGCAGGGAACAAAGTGTCCTAAGGAAAAGGTAAGTAAAACAACTCTCAATAAAGGGTCTGTATCAGAGAAAGCACAAAACCAGGAAGACCAGCTGCAGGCAGTTTGTGGAGGGAAATAACCAAGGGCACTGAAAAAACAAAGGGTTCTGTGGGCAGGGAAAGAATAGGACTTAGGAGTACTTTTAAGACTATGACTATCTGGTAGCACTTTAGGAGAAGGACTGGGGGAGAAGGGGAGTGAGAAATCAGTAAAAAGACATTTAGGGTATCTATCGGATTCCAACACTGAAAATATGGCAGGCAAGGGAATGCTCACACTTGACTGTTTCTTTCACACCTACTTCATGCAAAGGGCATTTCAAGACACTTGAGTTGAGATGATCACATTGTTTATTTTTTTAATAAATTTTTTAAAAAATCAGTTTTTTAGAGAGAAAGAAAGAGAGAACACGTGCGCAGGGGAGGGGCAGAGAGAATCCCAAGCAGGCTCCCCACTGTGACCTGAGCAGAAGTCAGATGCTTAACTGACTGAGCCACCCAGGCGCCCCTATTATACACCATTTAAAAGAAGTAGATTTCTTAGGATACAAAGGTGATTTGTGAGTGAGGCAATTTGTTATCCTTTCGGCAGTTAAATTACCAGTTGTCTGGGGCAAGAATCTATGAGGCAGTCTTTCCCCCAACACCTATTACCTATTACAGCAAGCCACGATACAACTAGTACTATTTCCTAAATATTTCCAACTCTGTGCTTTCCAAGCCCACGGCAGAATCCCACTTCTTGATCTCTGGTGTAGTGTGACTCATTCTGGCCAGTGAGTTGTAAGCAGAAGTGACGTGTCCCTCTGGGCTGGAACATTTAACTTCAGGAGCAAGACCTTCCAATAGTCCTTTTTAACTTTGCCAAGATGCCCAGCAATATTCCATATTGTCGCTGCTCCTTCAGGTGGAGTAGGAATGAGGCAGAGCCCCTGGAAAACTCATGATGCACATGCTGCACAAGCAGAAAATAAACCTGTGTTGCTTTCAACCATTTTGAGGTTATTTA
Source organism: Leopardus geoffroyi (assembly GCF_018350155.1). NCBI lineage: Eukaryota > Metazoa > Chordata > Mammalia > Carnivora > Felidae > Leopardus > Leopardus geoffroyi. The sequence continues at coordinate 57,315,441 of NC_059331.1, forward strand.
TTGCTGCAGAATAACCTAGCCTATTCAGTCTCATTCTGCTGGAAAATTCACTACCTGGAAATTTACATATCAAAAGAGAACAAAGCATCCTTCTTTTTACAAACCCTTAAACAAAACTAAATAAAATTTACATAAGCTCTTCTTCTATATGTTATTTTTCTCACAACTATTAGGGTTAAAGAAACATTTGGCTACTTGGAACATGAAGTGCCAGTTCTAATCCCACTACCTGGGGACTCCATGGTACTGAGCGCATCCTTTCAGGCCATTTCCGTGTCTGTGAAGAGATGGTAATAACTCACATGCTGCTTAGATTGAACTTTGAAGTGAAGCTTAAACAAGGTAACAGTTGAGTTCTGTAAAAGAATAATTATATATACACACTTTGTTCCACGTATCACTTATGAAGAGGGGGAAAAACTAAGGCAAGTTTCTTGAACAGTATGGTACTGGCACAAGAACAGACACTCAGATCAATGGAACAGAACAGGGAACCCAGAAATGGACCCACAAATGTATGGCCAACTAATCTTTGACAAAGCAGGAAAGACTATCCACTGGAAGCAAGACAGTCTTTTCAGCAAGTGGTGCTGGGAAAACTGGACAGCAACATGCAGAAAAATGAATTTGGACCACTTTCTTACACAATACACAAAAATAAACTCAAAATGGATGAAAGACTTCAATATAAGACAGGAAGCCATCAAAATCCTCACGGAGAAAGCAGGCAAAAACCTCTTTGATCTTGGCCTCAGCAACTTCTTACTCAACTGGTCCTCAGAGGCAAGGGAAACAAAAGCAAACATGAACTACTGGGACCTCATCAAAATAAAAAGCTTCTGCACAGCGAAGGAAACAATCAGCAAAACTAAAAGGCAACCTACAGAATGGGGGAAGATATTTGCAAACGACATATCAGATAAAGGGTCAGTATCCAAAATCTAAAAGAACTTATCCAACTCAACACTCCAAAAACAACTAATCCAGTGAAGAAATGGGTAAAAGACAGGAATAGACACTTCTCCAAAGAAGACATCCAGATGGCCAACCAACACATGAAAAAATGCTCAACATCACTCATCATCAGGGAAGTACAAATCAAAACCACAATGAGAGACCACCTCACCCCTGTCAGAATGGCTAATAACTCAGGCAACAACAATGTTGGCAAGGATGCGGAGAAAGAGGATCCCTTTTGCACTGCTGGTGGGAATGCAAACTGGTGCAGTCATTCCAGAAAACAGTATGGAGGTTCCTCAAAAAATTAAAAACAGAACTACCCTACAACCCGGCAATTGCACTATTAGGTATTTATCTAAGGGATACAGGTGTGCTCTTCCAAAGGGGCACATGCACCCCAATGTTTATAGCAGCACTATCAACAATAGCCAAAGTATGGAAAGAGCCCAAATGTCCATCCACGGATGAATGGATAAAGAAAATGAGTATTACTTGGCAATCAAAAAGAATGAAATCTTACCATTTGCAACTACATGGATGGAACTAGAGAATATTATGCTAAGCAAAATTAGAGAAAGACAAATATATGACTTCACTCATATGAAGACTTTAAGAGACAAAACAGATGAACATAAGGGAAAGGAAGAAAAAATAATACAAAAAAAGGAGGGGGACAAAACATCAGAGACTCTTAAATATGGAGAACGAACAGAGGGTTACTGGAGGGGTTGTGGGAAGGGGGATGGGCTAAACGGGTAAGGGCCATTAAGGAATCTACTCCCGAAATCATTGTGGCACTATATGCTAACTAACTTGGATGTAAATTAAAAAAATAAATCAGGGCGCCTGGGTGGCTCAGTAGGTTGAGCGTCTGACTTCAGCTCAGGTCATGATCTCATGGCTCACATCAGGCTCTGTGCTGACAGCTCAGAGTCTGGAGCCTGCTTCAGATTCTGTGTCTCCCTTTCTCTCAAAAATGAATAAACATTATAAAAAATTTTTTAATAAATAAAATTAAAATTAAAATTAAAAAAGCAAGCTTCTTGAAAAGCAATTCTTGTTAAGAGAACTTGGCAACCCAGCCCAATAGATTCTCCACTATGTTGTGCTCACTGCTCTCGAGCTTTCTAAAGGCAGGTACCAAACCAAGAGCAGAGGCTTTAGTCAGAGACCCGAATGGTAGTGCCTTTTTTTTTTTTTTTCTTTTTTGGTAAAACAGACTGGAAAGCAGCTAGCTAGTAAAATAGACAGTTACACAGAACCATTTCAATAACTCAAAGCTTTTATAGCAACCCTTGCTTATCTCAGGCATTTACCAGTAAAATAGATTGCTCATAAATTGCTAAAAGGAGCCCATAGTGGGCTGGCTGGCTAAAGAGGAAAACCAAACTAACTGCTCCTTCTCCATTCCATCCCTCCAAACCAACTCCTTTTAATCTGTGTTAAATGCACTTCTAAGGAAGCACCTCTTTGAAGGTTTAAACACATTTGTATTTGACTCCTAGCCCCACTAATCTCTCAATGTGTGTTTCTTTAGGTAAATTATAACATCAAAGTCATTCCTTACCCATACCTGGAAAACCACCTGCCTTACTCAATAGGGTTGTGATGTTCAAGTGAGAGGATTATGCCCTATCCTAGCATTATCTATTGAAGTATCACTTTGTTAAACATAAACCCTTTAAGAAGGCACTAGAGTGCCTCCCCTCCCCCACTCCATCTGGCCCCCGTACATATACTCATTCCCAAATTGGAGATAATGCAGTCATTCCATCTGCCTTAGCATTTCCTTACCTCCATTCATTTGCTTATGCCAGTCTCTCCAATTACAATGGGTTTCCCAAGTCTCCCTTCCATACCACAACTCTACCCAGCACCCACCTAACCCAGCCATTTGAACACCTCTAGCATTTTCTTTAAGCTATTTTTATGACTCTCATTTGCCTTGTTTTACAATTATTCCTAAACCTCCAGTGATCTTCATTTTATACTCCCCACAGCTGTCAGCAGTGTTTTCTTACAGCAGACAATAAAAATCTGTCAAATGAACACAAAACACAGTTCAGCATTCAGGAAAGCTCTACATATTAATCACTGGCCCAGAAGCATAACTTACATGCTACAAATAGTAATTTACTGTGCAAAGTTAGAACTGGAAAAATTTTTTTAAGTTTACTGAATATTTCAAGATCCATCCTAGAATAATTTATCTCTGCCCTCAAGGAGTTTAGAGTGGGGGTGGGGGGAAGCAAAGTCATGTAATATCATTCCAACCAAACTAAGGTCTACAGTGGATGTACAAAGCTCAAGATCACCTAGCCAGAAAGCTGTTGGTCAAACATGGAATCCAGTATTTTAAGGACTCAAGTGTCAAAGCAAAGAAGAATTTGAATGAAAGCACAGATGATCCTTTGGGGCCCATTCCACCAGCAGGAATGGATCCAGATCATAAATGCAAAACACTGCTGGTGGGAGTGTAAGCTGGTACAACAATTGGATAATTGACAGTATCTATACCAAAGTGTAACAGATACTGTTATGGGCTGAACTGCATCCGCCCCAAATTCATATGTGGAAGTCCTAACCCCCAGTACCTCAAAATATGACTATCTTCAGAGACAGGAACTTTAAAGATATGATTAAGATTAAATGAGGTCATGAGAGTGACTCAATATGACTGATGTCCTTATGAGAAGAGACTAGGACACAGGCACGTGAGGACACAGGACAGCCATCTACAAGCTAAGAGAAGTCTCCAAACAAACAAATCAACCCCACCAACACAACACAGCATCTTGAGCTTCTAGCTTCGAGAATTATGGCGAAACTTTTTTCTTTTTGTTAAGCCACTCAGTCTGTGGTATTTATTACAGCAGCCTTAGCAAAAGAATACATATACATTTTAAGCCTAAAATTAAGCCTTTCCACTCCTCGGTATTAACCTAATAGAAATACGAACACATATTAGTCAGAAAAACATTCTGACCACACAAGAACATTCATACAACATTATTTGTAACAGCCAAAAGTTATAAGCTACCCAAATGCACGTCAATAAATTAATAAATACATCTGGTATACCACACAATGGAACACTTCTGAGCAATAAAAATGGAGTTGAGAACTGCACTCAATACAAAATCTCACAAACAATAATGGATCAAAGAAACCAGACACAGAAGAGTACATAGCGTATAACTCCATTTATATAAAGTCCAATTCGGGCAAAATCACACTACAGTGCTAAAAATCAGCAGACTCATTACCCAGGGACAAGGGGATGATAATGACTTGAAGGAGGCACAAGGGGGCTTCTAAATTTACAAAAATCCTCCAAGTTGGGGCACCTGAGTCTCTCAGTCGGTTAAGCATCCAACTTCAGCTAAAGTCATGATTTTATGGTTCGTGAGTTTGATCCCCGCGTCGGGCTCTTTGCTAAGCACTCAGAGCCTGGAGCCTGCTTCAGATTCTGTGTCTCCCTCTCTCTCTCTCTCTCTCTCTCTCTCTCTTTCTGTCCCTCCCCCGCTTGTGTTCTCTCTCAAAAATAAACATTAAAAAAAAAAAACCCAAAAAGTATTTATATAAATGTCTCCAAGTTCACTTGTGTACTTTTCTATAAGTATGTTCTGCTTCAACTTCAAAGTTTAACAGCATATAAAAATGACAAATTACTTAAAAATCAGGGCAACATTTTACTTATCCAGCGTCACCATGCCAAATAACTTTATTCTGGAACTGAATCCATCAGGTTCTTCACCTGTTGCCATTAAACATCTGAAAACCACAGCTAGCCTCATGGTCCCCAGCTTCCCATCACAGTGTTTATTAGGAGAAGTCCCATAGGTCAAAGGATTCAAGTGTCCAGTCCCAGTCATAGTTAAATTCTCACACCATATTTTAGTCTATTTCATAAAAGAAAGGTATTAAAGGATGCATTCATAGGAAGAAAACAACCAGTTAACTCTGCGGTCTTCCTCTGGATAGTGAATGGTTTTTTCCTTTTTACTTCTGTATTTCCCTAGTGTGTGTGTGTGTGTTTCCTTTAAAAGAACGGATTCATTTAATAACCAGCAAAAGAGAAACATCATTTTATTAAGTTTTTTAATTTATTTATTTATTTTTTTCCCAACGTTTATTTATTTTTGGGACAGAGAGAGACAGAGCATGAACGGGGGAGGGGCAGAGAGAGAGGGAAACACAGAATCGGAAGCAGGCTCCAGGCTCTGAGCCATCAGCCCAGACCTGACGCGGGGCTCGAACTCACGGACCGCGAGATCGTGACCTGGCTGAAGTCGGATGCTTAACCGACTGCGCCACCCAGGTGCCCCTTATTAAGTTTTTTAAATGCTTTATTTATTTGTTTGTTCTTGAGAGAGAGCGCGTGCACAAATGAGGGAGAGAGGCAGAAGGACACAGAGAGGCAGAGAATCCAAAGCAGGCTCCAGGCTCCAAGCTATCAATACAGAGCTTGATGCAAGGCTCGAACTCAGGAACTGTGAGATCATGTCACAAGTGACTGAGCCGAAGTCACTTAACTGACTGAGCCACCCAGGTGTCCCGAGTAACGTCATTTTAAACAAAAGGTTGGGGGCGCCTGGGTGGCGCAGTCGGTTAAGCGTCCGACTTCAGCCAGGTCACGATCTCGCGGTCCGTGAGTTCGAGCCCCGCGTCAGGCTCTGGGCTGATGGCTCAGAGCCTGGAGCCTGCTTCCGATTCTGTGTCTCCCTCTCTCTCTGCCCCTCCCCCGTTCATGCTCTGTCTCTCTCTGTCCCAAAAATAAACGCTGAAAAAAAAAAAAAAAAAAAAAAAGGTTGTTGGGGGGGGTGTCTGGCTGGCTCAGTTGGAAGATCATACAACTCTTGAGATTGGAGTTGTGAGTTTGAGCCCCATGTTGGGTGTAAAGATTACTTAAAAAAATAAATGTTAAAATAAACAGTAGTGGAAGAAAAACCTTTTTTTAATGTTTATTATTATTTATTTATTTTGAGACAGAGCACATGCAGGAGCAGGCAAGGGAGGGGCAGAGAGAGAGAGAGAGAGAAACAAAGAGAATCACAAGCAGGCTCTGCGCTATCAGCACAAAACCTGATGCAGGGCTTGATCTTGACCTGAGAGGAAGTCCAGAGTTGGACTGCCCCACACAAGAGCTCCAGACAAATACATTTTAAAAAGGAGTCAAATGCCGAGGGCTTTAAGGCAATCATGTATAATCAGAAAGGGAGGGTGGTGTATCAGAAAGAGCACTGAGCTATGTGTTTCAGCAGACCTAGATTAGCATTGTCTAGGAGCTGGGCCACCTGAGCACCAGCAGTAGCTCTCTCAGACACAAAAACAGAAAAGGCTATCCTCTCAGCGTACAGAGATGTTCTAAGCACCAAATGAAACCTTATGTAAAAAGTAGGCAATACACAAACACTAAGAAGCATCTATTTAAAGACATGTATCACGTAGTAACGTTTCTACAAAACGTTAGTACTCTCTAACAACCATCAGCTGGCACAGGTCACAGGATTTCAGAGGGGCTCTTACCCTGTGGGCTGCCCAGATGACCCAGAGTTATCTCTGGGGTCCCCAGATCTCTAAGTGCACAGTGCACAGAGCACTGTTGGTAGACTGACTACCATATGTAAGAGGCACTACTTTTCATAAAGTCTGTGCTGTTACGACTGGGTTTTTTCGGCTCTGTCATGTATTCTCAAATTAACTCGAACTAAGAGTTTATCCATCTGAAATAGACTTTTAATTAAAATTGCATACAAACATTGGAAACCAACGATGTTAACTATTTACCTCCCAACGCAATTTTTAAAGGATTCCGGAACTGGGCTGGGTGACTCCAGGAAAGCCAGTAGCAAGCATAAGCTGTCGTTACTTGAAGAGTCAGGGAGAACAGAGACGCTCCTTCACTGGGTCTGGCAGCAGTCACACAAGCAAGCTCATTTGAGAGCCAAGTGAGGTTACAGGATTCCTAAACTGCCCAGGTCCCCAGACCTCCCTAAATATGCTTCAGATTTACTCTGCCCCTAAAGCAAACAGTCGGAGGCAACCAGGAAATGGACAACAAAATCAGTCAGACTGATCTCCACGGCAGCGATGACATCACCAGACAGCCCAGGAGAGGCTAGAGGTCCCCCGCATTAAGTACTGCATCTTCAGGCAAATGAACGAGGCCAACACTGTATGTCACCACTGGAACCAACTCCCAAGCTTTCTTCCTCCCCCACAGAGATATTCTGCAAGTAGCTATTCTTAAATTTGTTTTTGAAATCACAGCCTGAGTACTAAAATTGAAACTAGTCAGAGGCACTGCTACAAGGCCTGTTCTGATTTCACCCACGACACATCACTTTTACCTTTGATTCACAAATCACACTGACCACAATTACCATGAAAAAGTTTTAAAACATAAATACAAACTATTTTTCTGTGTTTATGAAAAGTCAGAAAATAGAGGGAAGATGTGAGAGCAAATACTGAAGAGATCAACACATTGAAAATGTTTCTGCAGCAAACTGCAGAGGTACAACCCTACGGAGCTATTAGATAGCATTAACAGATAAATGTTTGATAACACATAGGAATGGATGACTGAGAATACAATGGCAACCTTACATGGGAGATAAGAGTCAGCAGAAAGCCAGTAGCCGCAGGGGGGGGGGGGGAGTGCTAATTTCTAGAGCTTCAGTCTCCTTCAGAGGATGACATCAGTGCCAAGGGAACCACTGTTTAGCCTTACTCAAGAGGATTCCACCTCCTTACTTCCCTGGAAAACCTTGCTTATAACTCCTAGTCCAATATCTTGTCAAATCCTCAGCCATATTTGTTGAATTATATAGATACAGAATTAGGACATTTTATCACAGGCATAATGAGAACTATTTATGTCAAATCTCAGAAAGGAACAGTGTATAAGACTATCACGTGTGTGGTCTGAATTTGCTACACCTTTGCACAGAAAGGCTAATACCAAATATAAGGGTAGAGATGTTATTTATGTAATTCTCTTTGGAGATTTATTAAAAGCTAATCAAATAACCAAAACCATTTTGCTTCACTCTGTGGTGGGGTCAGGAATCGGATGCAAAGCCATACTGTACTATAAAGCAGTGCTTTTTGATGACGGGATTGGGGGCTTAGGCCTGGTTGGCCCCCCAAAACATAACAAAACAAGCAAATGCCCCAAGTGATTGCTAAGAATCACCTGGAGAGATATACTAACAAAACTATTTTTAGAATGCCTTCTACATTCCACCCTTCTGTTTGTTTACTCATGCAGTTCTACCACAAAGGCAAAACTCACATCTCCTTTGAAAGGGAAGACAGAACAGTTGCAAAATAAGGGACGGCGCAGGGTTTTGTTTAGTATAATACGGACACCGTAACTGGTAAGCACTATATCAAACTTTCTTCATCAGCTAAAGAAAAAAAATCCAGCATGCCAAATGTGCCTTTGCTCAAAGAGCACTGCAACAGCTAACGTTTGCAGTGTCAAATGGCAGTGACATGAACTCCCTCCAGTGAACAACAACAACAAAATGCCACTAGAGCAAAAGGAGAAACAAGCTTAGTGTTGAAGGTTACTCTTCAAAAAGCATGATCAATTTGAAACTGTAATATTATCTTCTGTACTTTAAGAGCAAACCATACAAATGCCACTGCAATTAACAAAGCCTTCGAGTTGGCCGGAACACCAGACTGCCTACTATGAACTCACTTGGGAAAAGGTGAGAAACCACTCTTTCCAAAAGCCTCAGGTTCTACCACCAAGCCATTCCACAACAGAACACCTGGCCACAATCACACACCATTTTTAAACTCCTTTAGGACAGGAACCACACCTACCTCTCTGAGTCAATAACCAGTAATGCCTAATACATGCTAGATACTCAAAACATCCGAATGAATGAAAAAGTGCTCATCACTACTCCCTTCTAAACACAGACATTATTTAAGATTTACCACTTAAGTACTACGCACTTACCACCTGCTTAAATATATCAGTTCAGGTATAAAAGTTAAAAAAAAAAAAAAAAAGAAATTAGAATACAACAGGGTCATGAGGACTAAGCTTCAGCTTGGACAGTATCTTCAGAAGCACTCACAACTCACCTTCCAGTTCTTAGACTCAAATCTGAGCAAACTCTCCCAAGTCTGAAGACAAACACACTAATAGGAGACTCTATTAATCCGTGGATGAGAAGTCATGCGGCTAATCAGCTGCTTAAGTCACAAGGAAGAGACAAGAGCCTGTTCTTTTGGAATCCAAAGAGAAGATACAGTATTTTCAACAGGAAAGAACCAACTGGCTAGATACCCACACACTAAGGTTTGAAGAAAGGCTGTCCACACGGCAGGACTGCCAGACTTAACTTGTTTGACCAAAGATTTAAGTAACAAAATTCTTCAGACCTCAATCGAGCACTCTGCTGGAACCGTAGAGCTTCTACTTTACGAGCACTACGCTACGAACAAGCTGTGTTAAAAGTCACAACCGCATAGAGAACAGCTTATGGTTTATGAGGTAGCACTAAGGCAGCTACCAGAACAGGCTTTCAAACGCATCACTAAAAACAAAGGAGGCAGAGAGAGGCAGATACACCAGACAGCGAAAGATGGATCACAAACTTCAGCAGCATGGGAAAGCAGTACAACCCAGGGACTGATCAGAGTACTCCGGAGTCTGACCGCCCGGGGTCGAATCTCCCTCCAGAAGTTATTTACGGTGACCTTGGACAAACAAGTTAACCTCTCCGTTCTTTGACAATAATGGTTACTTCAGAGGGCCGTTCCGAGAATTAAACATAATGATCTGTGCAAAGTTCTTGCCCATCTGCCCAAAATACAACACACGCTCAAATGCTTGCTATTATTCTTCTCGATTTTCCACTTTTAAGAACCATTAGGCACCAAGGTTCAATTTAATGCGGTAGAAGATCCCCCGACGCGGTGGAATCCCAACACAGCCCGACAGCCAAACAGCATCTTTCCCCCCCAGTAAGTTTGAAAACTTCTCTCAGGATTTACAACATACTTAGGACAAAAAGCTCCCTGTCTCCCAGAGCCAGAGGCGTCTCACATGTATACAAGTGCTTGGGGAGAGCCCAGTGCACGTGATCTGACTCACTGCCTTGACTCAGTTGCCGTCAGGGAACCTCTCTCATTAGCAGGGTCGGGCTGTTCAACTGAACAGACAGATAGGAACATGGCTCAGCCTTGGGCGCCTGTTAACAAGGCCCGCGCGGTCGGCGGGTCCCGGGCCAGCGTCCCCCGGACAAGTCAGCGGGCGGGGTCAGCTCCGACACACTCCGGCTAGCTACTCCCAGAGCCCCAGCCCAACAGCGCGTCCCGCCGCGGCGCAGGGCCCCCAGTGTCCAGAGGCCACCCGAATCAGGAGACCCTCCCGAGTCTCGGGTCTTGACGCCACCAATAAACAAGGCGTCCGGGACAGCCGGCCCGGGGTCCGCAACCCGGCCAGAGGTCACACCCGGCGACCTCTGACCTCCCCCCCGGCCGGGCGCGGTCCGGGCCTGCGCTTGGGCCCTGGGCGACGCGGAGTTTCCCCGCGAGGCCTGCGCTGGGTCCAGAGCCTGCCCAAGACACGGACGACGCGAGGCCCAGGCGACCGAGGAGCTGAGGAGGGGGATGGGACCAGGCCACCGGCCGGGCTGGGCCCAATGCTTACCGCGGCCGCTCCGCTGGGGGCTCCGGGCCGGGCGCGTAGCTAGGGCTCCCACCGAGGAGGAGATGCAAGGGAGGACAGAAGCAGAGAAGTCCAAGTTCCGGTTCCAGAGGACTCCTCGGCACTCCCCAAGCTTTCAACGCCGCCGCTGCCGCCGCCTCAGGCTTTATGGCCAAGACTCCGGCTCCGCTCCCACTTCCGCCACCGCCGCCGCCCCGAGCGGAAGTACCTGTCACGAGACGCTCGACGCCAAGAGTGCGGGGGAGGAGCCCCGCCTCAATCTTCCGTCACGTTCCGGCCGCCTCTGGGCTGAACCTTGATCATGTGGCACAAACATGTCTGCCCCTTAGTGGTTGTCGCCATCTTTGAGGCTCGTACAATGAGCAGGACGGCGCCATGTTGAACCCGCAAACGGATGTCTCAGCCATTCCGTTACCCTGGAATAATGAATGCCAGGGAAGAGAGGACGTGAATAAACTGGCTCTTCCATTAGTGTCCTTCTGCAGAAGGCCCTGATCACAACTAAAGAGTCCTACTGTGTGCCCTGAGTTCTTCAGGATTCACAAAGCATGCTGTAGGAACAGGCTTTCTTAGGGAGAAATCTGAGTGTTAAGACACAAGAGAGTGGTTATTTGACAAACTTACAATGGGTTGAGGAAGGGCACCCGTATATATCGAGTATCTCCCGTGACCCTGTACTATATACCTTTGGATCATCTCCATTTTAACCACTTTAGGGAAAGATTATGTTCACCATTTTGCAAATAGGCAACAGAGACCCACTACAGGTCACTCGGCATCGCTCCACGCAGTAATTGATAGAGTGGGATGTGAATCAAGGGATGTCTGATGTCAATGTGCATAATCGAGTAGACGGCAAATGACTGCACCAATTGTGTTACAGAGTGATAAAGACATGGAGGTAAATTAGACACTACCAGAACATTTTTTTTCTGGCAGAAGAAAGGGTCCAAGAAAACGGAAAAACAGTGTAATCCAACTAACATGAGGTCACTTCTTAGTGAGTCACAGACATGCCAGGTGGAGCTGTCACACAAAGTAAACTTTATTTGCAGCAAACAAGGAGATTGCTGAGGAATAACTTCTGAAGCCATGACTTCCTGAGCGAGGGTGAATAGGTTCCTTTTACTTAGGGTTAGGATGAATATTTAGATAGGGAAGCCTTGTCATCCTATGTAGAGGGGGGCAAAAGGAGGCGCAGGCACCTTAAGGAAACATGCCTATACATACATTGTATGTTATGTATATGAGGCGTATGCTCCTCCTTGGGCAGAGATTTTACTATTATAATGAGGTAATTGTAACTGTCAGTCACTCCACGGGTCTCTCCATGGTCCATCTGCACAGGCATGAGTGGGGGGTTAAGTTCAAACTGGTCTGGGTGATCTAGGCAGTTGCTATTGCTTGAGAGGTATTTCTGTTTCCATCTGGGATGTTATGTCCCTCAGGTCTTTTGCCTGAGTTAAGAGATAAGCTGGAAAGAAGAGCTTAAGGAAAAAGGTGAGAGAAAGGTCAGTGAGTACAATAAACAGGTAGGCAGTAAAGGTCAGGCTTTGGGGCCCAGCTGGTGACAACAGCTCAAGACTCTCTGAGCTTAGGAGGGTGGGACACCCTACCAAGCAGCTGCCCCATCTGAGCACATTAAGATCAACTCAGAACTCAGATCAACATCTTCGACAACATGCTTTTCTCATAGTCCTTTCCTGTCTTGGTTCATGAAAGCTTCATTCTTTCAGTTGCTCGGTCCAAAAAATGTTGGAATCATTCTTGTCTGCTTTAGTGGACTGAATAGTCACCGGCCAAAAGGTAAGCCTATACCGTGGAACCTGTGGATGTGACCTGATTTGGAAAAAGGGTATTTGCAGATGTAATTAAAGATCTTGAGATGAAAGCATCCTGGATTATCCAGGTGGGTCCTACATCCAATGACAAGTGTCCTTAGAAGATACACACGGGGTACAAACACACAGAGAAAAGAAGTCCATATGAAGATGGGGTCAGAGATTGGAGTGAGTAGCCACAAGCCAATGAATGCTGACAGCCACCAGAAGCTGAAAGAGACAAAAAAGGTAGAGGGTAGGGTGGGGGGTGGAGGCTTTGATTTTGAATTTTCTATTTGAGATGTATTTGAGAGAATATATTTCTGTTGTTTTAAGCCACCAAGCTGGTGGTGATTTGTTTACAGCAGTCCTGGAAAATGAATTAAACTCCCCTCTCTCTTGTACCCCTCGTTCACAGCCTTCAAAAGATATTCAGAGCATGACCACTTACTATCTCTGCCATTACCACCTGTTCTGAACCTCCATCACTTCTCCCCTGGATTGCAGTAAAAAATCGTGGTTTCCTGCTCCCACCTCACTCCTTGTCAATTCTTAATACAGTAGCCAGAGTAATTCTATAAAAATGTCAAACCATGTCATTCTCCTGGTCAAACTCTTCCCATAAACCAGACTAAAACTAAAAGCTTTACAAGCAAAAGGTCCTACCCCATCTGATCCCCAAATACCTCTCTGACCTCTGATAGGTCTGCTCAAACTATATTAGTTTAAGAAAAGAGAAGGCACACATCTAACTCAGGTCTTTGCCGTTGTATTTCGTTCTGTCTGAAAGACTCTTCCCTCCGATACCTGTACGGCCACTCTCACTTTTCTCAGGTCTTGACTTCAATGTCATCTCCTCAGTGAGAATGGCCTTTCCTATTTAAAATGGAAGTTCTCCTTCCTACCAACACAAAATACCACTTGCTATTTCCCTGCTCGCTTTGTTTGTTGGTTTATATTGCTTACTTGCTTATTGCCCATCTCTCCACTAGAATTGGCATCTCCATAAGAGCAGGCATTTTTGTCTGTTTCATTCATAGCTATGTCCCTGATCCCTAGAATAGTGCTAGGGCACAGTCGGTGCTCAAGGAGTACCTTTCGCAGAGTATTCACGGGAATAGAAGTTGGAAATAGTCTCAAAGGCCAAGAATTATGGAAACTGCGCCCCATCCTGCAGCCTTACAAAATGCTAGGATTGAAGATAAGCAATTACAGAACACAGGGAAAGGCAGAGCACAAAAGGAGAAACCTGTGAGCCCCTGCCTTCTAAGAAGCTGACTGAGGAGGCTATTCAGATGTAAACATGAGCTATTTTTTATGGAATAGAAGGGATGACTCAGAAGAAACTCACCAGAGGGTAGAGTCAAGAGCTGCAGAGAATCGGTCCCAGGAAGCAGTATTGGACCAGAATCTAAGAGCTGGCAGCGCATACCTAACTGGATTTCAGAATTGCTATGACCCAGGGTAGCCACGTCACTCCCGTTTTCCCCCTTTGTTGGAACAGAAGTGTCTGCTTGAGATCTGGTGAGCTCAAGCCTGGTCAACTCTACTTGCTGGGTATCTGGAAAGCAGAAAACCCGTCTGTAGCTTGCACGTCTTCAGATCAAGAGGAATAGTACTCAAGAAGCTGTTCTTGAGGAATCATCTGTACCTGATCTGTACCTGGACCTGATTTATATGATAAGATGCATTATGAGCCAATGATATTTTGGGATGAGACTTCAAGTGTCCTTGGGAGGAAGTAAATATCTTTTGCACATGGAAGTAATAGAAATAATTTGTGTCTAGAAGGTGGTCTGTTGTAGATTAAAGGCAGTAGTAAATTCTTTGCTCCTACTTCGAGATGTGGAGTCTACTTCCCTTCCTTTTGAATTTGGGTGGGGACGGGGGCACCTGGGTGTCTCAGTCAGTTAAGGATCCAACTCCTTTTTTTTTTTTTTTTTTTTTTTTTTTTACATTTATTTATTTTGAGACAGAGAGAGACAGAGCATGAGCAGGGGAGGGGCAAAGAGAGAGGGAGACACAGAATCAGAAGCAGGCTCCAGGCTCCCAGCTGTCAGCACAGAGCCCGATGCGGAGCTCGAACTCACAGATTGCAAGATCATGACCTGAGCCGAAGTCGGATGCTCAACCGACTGACCCACCCAGGCACCCCATGGAGTTTGCTATTTAAACATGGCAAGTTTCAGGGGCGCTTGGGTGGCTCAGTCGGTTGAGCATCTGACTCTCAATTTCAGCTCAGGTCATGATCCCAGGGTTGTGGGATTGAGCCCCATGACGGGCTCTGCTCTGAGCCTGCTTGAGATTCCCTCTCTCTCTCTCTCTCTCTCTCTCGCTCTCGCTCTGTCTCTCTCCCTCTGCCCCTTTCCCCAGTTTGCATGCTCTCTCTATATATATAAAATAAATAGAAATGAAACAAATTAAAAAAAAAGAAACATAGCCAAGTTTTGCTCAAGTTTTGCTTCCTTGGCAGTTCCTACTAACCCAGGAGTCACTTGCTGGCTGTCCCTCCATGCCTGCTCTAATCTTCCCTTTTTTGGTACTTCCCCAGTCTAAGCCCCTGTGCCTTTGAGAAACTCACTTGAGCAATGTGGGCCTCAATTTCCTCATTCAAAAATGGTAGTGGGGCGCCTGAGTGGGTCAGTTGGCTAAGTGCTAACTTCGGCTCAGGTCATGATCTCACGGTCCATGAGTTTGAGCTCCGCGTTGGGCTCTGTGCTGACAGCTCAGAGCCTGGAGCCTGCTTCGGATTCTGTGTCTCCCTCTCTCTCTGCCCCTCCTCCACTCAATCTCTCTCTCTCTCTCTCTCTCTCAAAAATAAAATAAACATTAAAAAAAACAAATACATGGAATTGATAACACCAACTCTGAGTTATTGTGGGAATCAGATGTGAAAGTGATTTATCAAGTACTCTATCACATGTAGGAGAATGAATGAAGTTATATATCAGTTGCTGGGTAAGATAAATCTGGGGTGGTGGCTTCAGGCATCTTCCTGCTAAATGTAGTGAAGGAAATAAAGATCCATTCATTTGTTCATCCAAAACAAATCAGTCCTCAGCTTGCAGGACAACCCTAGGAACAGAGAGATGTACCAGCCACGGTCCCTGTGCTCCAAGAGGTCCCAGTGTTGTGTGTGTGTATGTGGTCAGGGGTGTACCTACAAAAAGACAACCTCACATTACACAAGGTCTTCTTCCTTTTCCCATAACACTAGCCACAGACTGATTTCCAGAGCTTTCCTGCTCACAAGGCTGCACTGTAGCCCTCTGCCCACAGTAACCCTGTTAGGAATGGGCACTCGACCAGCTCCAGGGAAATCAAGGCTAATAACTCTCAAGTCCAGGGGTTCCTGGGTGTTGCAGTTGGTTAAGTGGCTGACTTCAGCTCAGGTCATGATCTCACAGTTTGTGAGTTCAAGCCCCACGTAGGGCTCTGTGTTGAGAGCCTGGAACCTGCTTCAGGTTCTGTGTCTCCCTGTCTCTCTGCTCCTCTCCGGCTTTCTCTCTGTCTCTCTCTGTCTCTCAAAACGGAAGGAACGTTAAAAAATTTTTTTGAAAACCGCTCAAGTCCAGTTCTGTTTTGGGGTGGAGGAAGGCAGATTTTTGGAAGAGAGAAGACATTTTCCCTGTGGATAAAGAGTAAGACATGTCTAGAATTGCTGGGGGATTTCTTGTCACCTTGAGGGCAGACCACCTGGGAGTCTTTACTTACTAAATAACAGAAGAAAACAGGGGTGCCTGACAGGCTCAGGTGGTAGAGCATGCAACTCTCAATCTCAGGGTCATGTGTTCAAGCCCCACGCTGGGTTTTACGTAAAAAATAAAAACAGAGGAAAACAAAGAGATGGTGAGGGACGTGTCTTAGGGTTAAAATCTGGGCACTTGTATCCAGTGATGCCTGAATCCACCTGCCTCCTCCCTCCCCCATTTCCCCAACCCCATCTCCACTCCACCCTCCAGACTTCACCACTTGTTTAAGGGAAAGTCACAGCCATTCCCAGGGGCCAGCCTCAAGCAGGAGCTACAGCGGCTTCAGGTCCCTAGTCCTGCCCAAGTGGACTTACACAGGCTTTGGTGACTCTTCTATGGACTGCTCAGAAGAGGCAGGAAATACAGCCCAGAAATGAAGGGGGGTGAACATCCCCCTGGATAAACTCTGATCAACGGGACTCAGGATTTGGGGACTGAGAGGTAAAGTCTTGCTTTTATCTTTCCCCAGTGGATGGTTCCAAATGCCTGTCTGGAGATATCTCATGGGACTAAAGTTGTCAGAATTAGCAAATAAAAAGACTTGGCTTAGGGCCGCCTGGGTGGCTCAGTCGGTTAAGCGTCCAAGTTCAGCTCAGGTCAGGATCTCATGGTTCATGGGTTCAAGCCCCATGTCGGGCTCTGTGCTGACAGCTCCGAGTCTGGAGCCTGCTTCGGATTCTGGGTCTCCCTCTTCCTCTCTGCCCCTCCCCAGCTCGTGCTCTGTCTCTCTCTCTCTCTGTCTCTCAAAAATAAATAAATGTTAAAAAAAAATTTTTTTTAATTGGGCCTAAAACATTATTCGTATTCATCTGGAATTCAAATTTACCTGGGCGTCCTATATTGATCTGGCAGCCTGTATGAGACCCAGCAACCAGCTGTGCCTGCTGAGGCTGTGACCAGTATGATAACACATTACCTTCTGTTTGTTTTCCCTTCTCCCCTGTCCTTTCCTCACTTTGCTTTTTCTTTTACTCTTGCTGCCCAGGTATTGAACTCAACAATAAAGCAGCAGCATGTCAGGCTTGCTCTCAGGTGCTATGTGCTAGGAGCCAAGACTTGCACATAAGGCAGTTCAAGTTAGATTTCTGTCACTTACATCCGAGAGTCCTGATGAAAACTCGGCCTGTTTCCTCTTCTGTGGAATGAGGATAGGAGTTTCCACCCCATTGATAGCCTAGGATGGATGAGAAGGTCCAAAGACCTTATGAAGGGCAAAGTGGCAACCCCACAGACAGTAGTAGGTCACTGCAGTCACCCCAGAAGACAGGAGGTTGAGTCCCAGAGCTGGCCCCTGCCACACTGAGTTAATGAGGCTAGGAGAAAGGGCTGCTAACCATTCAGTGGCCGTGGGATCCTTCTGTGTTCTCTCATATGGGTGATGTCTGCCCTGGGGACCACTGCCAAGGTGGACCACTGTATTTGTTTCAGACTTTGCACTTCAGATTAATAAGGACCACGCGGACCAGGGAGTCCTGCTGCTACCCAGGCATTCTTTCTAGAGTGTGGATCGAAGCCCCCCTCTAGCCTCTGAAGCCATCATCCCGACAATGCTACGGGTGCTTTGTCCTGCCTTTAGCAACACATGCCCATCCCTGTGTGTGCCTCTGGTCCCCTTTGCCCGGGATGCCCCTATACCAATGGTCTTCAAGGCCCTACATCATTTGGCCTTTGTCTATCTTTCATGCGTTTATTCATGCAACAAACCTAGTTTGAGCATTTACTGTGTGGCAGGCGTTATTCTAAGCCCCGGAGAGAGAGCAGTGAACAAATCAGACAAAACCCTTGCCCTCGTGGAACTTACACGAGGCAGACACAGAAAATAAACCATATAAATAAGTGAAATACGTAGCATACTAGATGGCGATGTGTGATGGAGAAAAATACAGTGGGGAAGTGGGGTTGGCGAAGGACCCTGCCCTCAGCTAGTCTCCCTTTCTCCCTTGATTGGTCCACTCCTGCCACACTGGTCTTCTTCCTGTTCTCAAATACATCAGAGTTGTTACCACCATGCTTCTTAGGTCCTCTGTCTCAACTATTTCCCCTCTCCTCCATTCTGAAGATCTTTACACAGCTGGATCCTTCCTACCATTTGAGTCTTAACTCAAATGACACTATAGGTGACCCCCCTGGATCATCCTGTCTAATGCACTTCTCAGTAATTCTTTATCCTATGGCCTTGTTGCATGGTATCATTTTCTCCATATCATCTCTAGTTGCAAGAGGAGGTGGGAAATGAAGGACAGGGTTAGGCAGCTGCCTTCTGGCAACAGCTGTTTGCCATGGAAGTGGGAGAAGAAACTTTGGTGGACAGCTTTCTGCCTCTAACACAAATACAACATGACACATGCTACATATAGGAAACAAAGGGGTGAGGGTGGCCCAGGAGAGGCACCTGATGTAGCCTGAGAGACAGAGGAGTCATGGGCGGGCTTCCCAGAGAAGGTAGTGATGAGGTGACTCATGAAGGGTAAGAAAGAATCTGCTGGGCAAAGGAAGAAGGAGGTTACTGCCAACAGAGGAATGACTATGTGCAAAGGTTTGGAGAAAAGAGAGAGCATGTCATAACTTATTTTGTTTAACTTTTTAAATGTTTGTTTATTTTTGAGAGAGAGACAGAGTTGAGCAGGGGAGGGGCAGAGAGAGAGGGAGACACAGAATCCAAAGCAAGTTCCGGGCTCCGAGCTGTCAGCACAAAGCCCAACGCAGGGCTCAAACTTATGAGCCGTGAGATCATGACCTGAGCCGAACTCAGACGTTTAACTGACTGAGCCACCCAGGCGCCCCCTGTCATAACTTATTCCAGAAATTGATGATGGTTCAGTGTTCCTAGGAAACAGCGTTAGAGGAAAGAAAGCAAGAGCTGCAAGGAAACCTAAGAAGAAAGAGTAGGTCATAATAGGATGTGAACACCTTTGACCTAGATGTTGCCAGGGGCCTTTTCCTGTTTTCCTGGTATTGACAATTGAAGTAGATGCAAGGTGGAGGATAGTGTTGAGGACCTCGCATTTAAGGATGATTAAGGATGTCTACTAAGACCGGGGCAAGAACAGGCACTGCCCTGGGAGTATACAGAGAAGTGGCAGGACTGGCCCTACCACAGTCACCCTCCTCCCCCGCCCCTCCATGAGCAAAAGTATGGGAAGAGGTGAGACAGGGAATCCATGTAGGCTCAGGGTCCACTGGGGACTCCTGGGTTTTTTTTCCCTTCCCCACCATTGCCAAGGTGAGGGGATTCTATGAGACTTACTCTTAAAGCTGGGGTGGGGGGCTACGAGCAAGATTGAGGTGCATCTGGTTTCCCAGTGGAACCTCCACTTAGGCAGCAGGTGTGTTGATCCTGCCCTCTGCCTCCCTGGACAGAGAAAGGACAGGGACATGAGGACAAGAGGAGGCTGCAGGGGAGCTGCCAACAAACCCTCTGGGGTGAGGCTAATGGGCAGGAGTTTCCCAACATCAAGGGTTTGGGCCAGAAGGGCATCGGGCTTGAGCCACTGTATCAGCTACCTATTGCTGCAAAACAAAATACCCTAAAACTTAGAGCCATTTATCATGTCATGATTTCCGTGGACCAGGAGTTCAGATGGAGCACAGTACACATGACCTATCTCTAGTCCATGATGTCTGGGACCTCAGCTAGAAGCTACCATCATCTGAAAGACTTACCTGGGGCTGGAGAATCCACTTCCAAGGTGGCTCACGCACATGGCCGGCAAACTGGTGCTGAAAAATTGGTTTCTTTCCATATGGGCCACTCCAAGGGACTGTTTGTCCTTATGACACGGAAGCTGACTCCCCCCTGAGAAAACAACCCAAAGGACCAAGATAGAAGCTGTAATGTCTGATACTACCAAGCCTCAGAAGTCATACACTGTCACCTGTACAGAATTCGACTCACCATACAGTTCAGCTCTGATTCTGTGTAAGAGGAAACTACAGCAGGAAATGAACACCAGGAGGTAAAGATCATTGGGCCCAAAGTGGAGGCTGGAGACCACATCCCTGTTTTGCCTTCTCACCCAGAAGGGCTGGTGAGGGAAGGGGGGATCCTTAAGCGGATTGGGGGTTTATCCTCAGCAGAGCTGAGTCAGATCTCCCTCATTATGATTTTGATCTATGGGAAGACCCCACAGGGTTCTGTGCATAACTCACACATGCCCTGTTAGAAATGCAGGCCCCACGGAAGAGGTCAAGGATCAGTGAGCATAGCCAGAGAAGCAGCCACAGCCCTGTATCATCTCCTAAAAAGACCATCTTCTCCCCACTGCTCTGGAGTATCACCTTTCTCATAAATCAGATGACTGCATATTTATGGGTCTATTTCTAGACTCTGTCCCGTTCCACTGAGCTGTTTGCCTATCTTCATGCCAATACTACATTGTATTAATTATTATACTTATGTGAGTAAGTATCTGGTATCTGGTAGCGTAAGTCCACCACCCTTGTTCTTCCTCTTCTGAATTGTCTTGGCTCTTGCTGGCCCCTTGGATCTCCATATACATTTTAGAATCAACTTGTCAATTTCCACACAAAAAATTCTGCCATAAATGTTGACTGGAATTGCATGGCATTCGTAGATCCATTTGAGGAGAATTTTGCCAAGTTACAAAGTTAGGACTCAAATACTTGCTTCTGTACATGTTACACTTCAAAAAATATTTCATGTCAGGGGCACCTGGGTGGCTTAGTCGGTTAAGCGTCCGACTCTTGGTCTCGGCTCAGCTCATGATCTTGCGGTTCATGAGCTGGAGCCCCAACCGGGGCTCTGTGCTGATGGCACGGAGCCTGCTTGGGATTCTCTCCCTCCCTCTCTCTCTCTCTCTCTCTCTCTCTGCCCCTCCCCTCTCCGTCTCTGTCAAAATAAATAAACTTAAAAAAAAAAAAGAGTCGGATGCTTAACTGACTTAGCCACGCAGGCACCCCAATACTGCTTTTTACAGAAAGGGAGTTGATTTAAATTGTCTTTTAATTTATTTTTTTAAAGGAAAACTTTGTATCACCATTATAAGGGGATAATGAGTCTCTCTTAACATATAAAGATAACTGCCAAAATAAGCATACTTAAGAATTATTGGATTATAGATAGATATTGTCTGGTGAAGATTTTAAGAATGAATCTTGCTCTTTCTTTGTTCAAAAGGGGTATTTGCAAGTGTCAGAGAAGTGTACAAGGTACATTGCTGTCATATTTATAATTTCTACTTTGGGTAATCAGAAAGATCAGAAAATACTGAAAAAGGAATAACTTTATCATCTGTTGCCAACTGTAGATTCACACGCAGTTGTGAGAAATACTACGGGGATGGTTCGTATACTTTTCTGTTTCCCCCAGTGGTGACATTTTGCAGAGTTATATAGTGCCTCACGGTGAGGATACTGACATCAATCTTTCTTTTTTTTTTTTTTTTTTAACACTTATTATGAGAGACAGAGAGACACAGAGCATGAACAGGGGACGGGCAGAGAGAGAGGGAGACACAGAATCCGAAGCAGGCTCCAGGCTCTGATCTGTCAGCACAGAGCCCGACGCGGGGCTCAAACTCACAAACCACGAGATGATGACCTGAGCTGAGGTCGGATGCTTAACCGACTGAGCCACCCAGGCGCCCCTACTGACATCAATCTTACTCAACGTTCCTCACTTTTACTTGTACTCATTTTTGTGTATGTGTGTGTGTGTGTACTAAATTCTATGTAATTTGATCTCCTGTCTGGATTTGTGTATCCACCACCGTAGATTCTGTGTGTTTTTTAATGGTATGTCTTGCCCCAACTTGTCCTCATTTAGGAACCTGGGCTGATGGAGCAGGCCTCCCCTTACTGGCATAGCACGTGCTGTGTAAGGGGGTGTGGCTATGGAAATTATGCCCTGGCCCCCACTCACATGTGAAACCTGTTGCCTCCATTTCTGTTTTCTGAGACAAAGCCTGTCATGCCCTAACTAGCTTCAACTAGGCAGGGAAGCAAGATCTTACTAAGTTCCTGAAAGGAGGAGAATTTGAATACTAACGACCACTATCACACTGTTTACCCATTGTGTGCATTGGTGAACACCCTGAAAGGGCCAGGTCTCTAATCCATTCTTGGGGGAAAGCAAGGCAAATAGAACACAAACAATTATGTACAGCTTTCAAATAACCTCTTAGTAACATTGACACTGTGAGAGAGTAGATCAATTCCCTTCTCGGGGGTCTTTAGAGACTATGTCAAATGTGGGATAGTTATTCTGGTCATCTCTCTCTGCCTCCTTATTAACCAGGCACCAGGGTCTACCCATATGGCCTCCTAATCCTCTCTTGGGTTCATCCTTCTTTCTACTCCAACCTCTGAGCTCTACACCCCATACAGACCTACCATTCCACTCTCCTCCCAGGGCCTAGCCCACTCTGCCTTTCTCCAAGGTCCGTCAAGGTGATCTTTCTTCATTCTCAACGTTCTAGCCAAGTGGAACTCAATAATTAAACACCATGATAACAATGAATTTGAAATTCAAAGGGAGATTCTGAAGAATTAACTGTTGTTGGTGGTGGTTTTTTGTTTGTTTGTTTGTTTGTTTGTTTGTTTTAGTAAGCTCCACCCCCAGCATGGGGCTGGAACTCACAACTCCTGAGATCAAGAGTTGCATGATCTCCTGACTGAGCCAGCAGAATGAACTGTTTTGAGCTTTCCTTTCCAGACCTTATCCAAATACAGAAGGAATTTTTATGTAATAATAATGATATATTACACATACGATTTTTATATTGCTTATTTTACCTAATATTGTATCAAATCCATTTTATATGTTACCAAATAGTCCCTAAGCATACTAAAAGTAGCTGTCACTGGGGCTCCTGGGTGGCTCAGTCGGTTAAGTGTCTGACTTTGGCTCAGGTCATGATCTCACGGTTCATGAGTTTGAGCCCCGCATCGGGCTTTGGACTGACAGTGTGGAGTCTGCTTCGGATTCTGTCTCCCTCTTTCTGCCTTTCCCCCTATTCTCTCAAAAATAAATAAATGATAAAAAAAATAAATAAAAAGGGGCGCCTGGGTGGCGCAGTCGGTTAAGCGTCCGACTTCAGCCAGGTCACGATCTCGCGGTCCGTGAGTTCAAGCCCCGCGTCGGGCTCTGGGCTGATGGCTCAGAGCCTGGAGCCTGTTTCCGATTCTGTGTCTCCCTCTCTCTGACCCTCCCCTGTTCATGCTCTGTCTCTCTCTGTCCCAAAAATAAATAAACGTTGAAAAAATAAATAAATAAATAAATAAATAAAAGTAGCTATCACTTTCCTATTCTCCCTCATTATGTAAACAATATATTCATTATTGAACAGTTTAGAAAGATCAGGAATCCGTGAATAGGAAAGTAGGGCATCAACAATCACACTACCTAGAGATAACCAGCAAAATAATGTGTGGTATACATCATTACTGGCTTTTTGTGCATGTTTGACGTAACAACATAACATACCGTATTCGTTAACTTTAGAAAATATCAAAACTACCCCAAAACTCAGCAGCTAAAAATCAACACTTTATTATCTCACAGTCTCTGTGGGTCAAGAATTCAGGAGCAACTTAGTTGAGTGCATCTGGCTCAGATTCTCTCAAAAGGCTGCAGTCAAGGGGGTGGTTGAAACTATCCTCATCTCAAGGCTCGACTGGGGCTGGGAGGATCCACTTTGTTAATTTTTTTTTAATGTTCATTTTTACTTTTGACAGAGAGAGAGAGAGACAGAGCACGAGCAGGGGAGGGGCAGAGAGAGAGGGAGACACAGAATCAGAAGCAGGCTCCAGGCTCTGAGCTGTCAGCACAGAGCCCGACGCAGGGCTCGAACTCATGGACTGAGAGATCAGGACCTGAGCTGAAGTCAGATGCTCAACCGACTGAGCCACCCAGGCGCCCCTTGGAAGGATCCACTTTGAAGCTGACTTGCTGGCTGTTGGCAGGCCTTCGGTCTGCCCTGTTGTCTGCGGACATTAGTTCCTCACCACATGGGATCTCCATAGAGCTGCTTGTGATATGGCAGCTGGCTTCTCCGGAACGAGGAGAGAAGGGAGAAGCAGAGAGATGGAGAGTCTCCAGTATGGAAGGCACAATCTTTTTACAAAGTAGTATCAAAAGCAACGTTCCACCACTTCAGCTGTGTCGTTACGAGCCAGTCACTAAATCTGGCCTATACCAAAAGGCCAGATGAGAATCCCTGGGGGCCATGTAAGGGGCTGCCTACTTACTGCTTATACAAAAGCTTATACAAAACATTATTCTGTAACCTACTGGTGTTTTGTTTACTTGAGATATAATTCATATACCACAAAATTGACCTTTCACCAATTTTAGAGAGTACAATTCAGTGACTTCTGACATAGTCACAAGGTTGTGGAAACACTATCACTTATTCCAGAACATTTTCTTTTAAACAATTAAAAAATGTTTTTAAATGTTTATTGATGAGGGAAAGAGAAAGAGAGAGAGAGAGAGAGCATGAATGGGAGAAGGGCAGAGAAAAAGGGAGACACAGAATCCAAAATAGGCTCCAGGCTCTGAGCTGTCAGCACAGAGCCCAAAGTGGGGCTTGAACTCAACAAGCCGCGAGATCATGACCTGAGCCAAAGTTGGACGCTGAACCGACTGAGCACCCAGGCGCCCCTCAGGAATGCATCTTTAAAGAGTTCTAGCTCCATTCTTCTTCCTCTGGTAGCTGCCACACCAGACCAGGCCTGCAGGTTGTTATTTTTGAAGGTTACTGTGGACCTGGACAACAAGGGATGGGTCTAGGGCAAGTGAAAATGTCATAAAACACTGTTTGTATTGACACTCATATTTACTCTTGATTAAGTGTTCTTCAGGTTGTTTCAAGCCTTTGGCTAATTTCCACAGGCCTCAAAAAGTTGATTTTGATCATTTTTTCAGTTTTCTGGTTGATTTTAGGGAGGAAACAATTTTTTGAGTCCTTAGATTGCCATTTTCACTGATCTCACTCACACCTCCTTTTTTTTTTTAACTTGAAAATGAACTCTGAACTTTTTCAAATGACTAATTATTCTGAAGTATGATGTTCTCATGACTGAATTGCATTCCACTCTATGAATAAATTATTGTTGCTTGAAGAACCGCCTCCCAACTGTTAGACATTAGATGGTGGAAATCTCCAGGGATATGCTGGAGCCAGGGGGCACTGACTCGCAAGACCCACTTGTATACCTCTCTTCCCAAATCTCTGGTCAATGAAAGTCCATTGGTAGCTTGAAATGGGCCATGGCAGAAATGCTTACATCACAGAAACTGGCAAAAGTACAAAATGTTTCTCTCTACCCCCAACTGGTAGCTGGCTGCTAAATATTTAACTGCACATCAGTGGGTGCAGGTACATAGCAGAAAGCCGTATTAGGACCACATTTCATTCGTTTGTGTATCCTCAAGACTCAGCAGAAGGCCTATCACACTGTAAGTGTTCATGGCTTTTTGTTCTTTTTGTGTACATGCTTTTTCAACATAGATTCCCAATTTGAGGACTATTTTATCATCTTTCTTGATTCAGCGTAACTTCAAAGCTCATTATCTGTTGACACATAATTGTCACTATTTTAATGGCTGCAATTTTCCTTTGAATGAATGAATCATTGTTTCTTTAATCCCTTCCATGTCGATTTATTATTAGGTTATTTCCAATGTTTTGCGGTGATGGACATCCCTATGTAATGACCATTTTGTATCCTGTTAGAACTCCTTTAAATCTGGAACATGTTATCTTGCTAAAAAAAACCACCCGAGATAGAGTAAAAATCACACAGGACCTCCTAGATCATGAATTCTTCTATACAGCGAGTGTCTCTTCTAGTCTAAACTTAAAACCTTTATGCTGTACAGAAATTTTGCTACCCTGCTTCAGTCTTTTTCTTTTTTATATGGCAGGAGCTAAAAGGAATTGGCCCTGACCTTGCTTAGCTGTGTAAACAAAGGCAGGTGAGACCTGGCCGTGACTCAGGCCACTTGAGTCTCTGCAAGGACATACTGAATGTGTTAAAATACCTACCATTACAGAAATTTGGAGCCTCTTTCATTTCCGTACAAAGCCATGGATGTTAAATCAGAGCCTGCGGAGGCAGGGGTGGGGAGAGGTGGTGGTGCATAAGCAAAGAGGAAGGAGTGATCTCTCTGCATCCGTCACCCCACCATTCATGTGGTACACACATGAACATTTTGTTTTTTATTATTGTTTGTTTCAAGTTTTTATTTAAATTCTCACATGAACACTTTACTTTTTTAAAGTTTATTTATTTATTTTGAGAGAGAGAGAGAGAGAGAGAGAGAGAGAGGGAACATGAGTGGAGTAAGGGCAGAGAGAGAGGGAGAGATAGGATCCCAAGCAGCTTGGAGTCCGACACGGGGCTCGAACCCACGAACCATGAGATCATGACCTGAGCCAAAATTAAAAGTCGGATGCTTAACTGACTAAGCCACCCAGGCGCCCCTCTTCAGAATATGTTTAAATGGCAAACCAAGTAGGGGGAATTATTAGGTAAGTAATAATAGAGCATGGCAAACCACGCAGGTGGCATAGCAATTCCTAGGATTTGGAAAACCCACTGCAGGATCGTAGTTAGTCCTCCTGACAACTGTAACAGTTGCTTATTTTTTTCCCCCACTTGAGAATGGACACTGAGGGTCAGAAAATAGAAATGACCTGTCAGGGTGACGTGGTGGCAGTGGTCAGTGACAAAGTTGAGATTCGCTCCTGGCCACTCCACTCCCACCCCCACTTCGTCACATACAGACTGTGAGAGCCACCAGCAGGGATAACTTTGGAGAAGTGAAAACTCTTCCAGGCCACTTCCTCCTGGTGGCTGTGGTCATCCATCAGCTCCCAGTTCCCCTCTGATGGGGCTGATCTGTTGCAGAGAATGCACTGTGTTGGTGGTGCAGAGCCTGCTTGGAATTCTCTCTCTCTCCACCCCTTCCCCACTTGCGTGCTCTCTCTCTCTCTCTCTCTCTCTCTCTCCCTCCCTCCAGGAGATCTGCTGCACCCTCCAGTGTGCAAACTGGAAGGCTCAAGACCAGAGAGGAGGGAGGGGCCTGTCTGTGTCTCTGTTCCTTCTCCTTGCCCTCGTCTGTGGGCTACGGTCTATATTCCAGGAAAATAAAAGAGAAAGTGCAGTGGAGATGGCATAAGGGGTTGGGATGCTGCTTGAGCACAGGCTGAGAGCTCCTTGTCCAAAGCCAATGACTCATGTGGCCCCAGGACTCACTCAGGGCAGCATATGGATGAGGGAGTGAGACCCAAGCCAGCCTTTCCAAGGATCCGTTGGCCATCGGAGTGCTTCTTGGGCTAGAGGTTTCAACGCTGTCGTATGCTACAGACCAGGGCCAACCAGTAGGGAAGGAGAAGTTCTTTTTGGGCATCCCTGCAGCCCACTGCTCTTGCTACAATACAAACAACTTCTGTTTTATGTCCTAGATTGAGAACCATTGCCCTAACATCTAGGCCTCAGGTCTGGGCGTGTATGTACGTATGTACGTATTTGTTTAGAGGGAGAAAGAGAGAGACAGAGAGAGAGAGAGAGAGAGAGAGAGCACGCAAGTGGGTAAGGGGTGGGGGAGAGAGAGAATTCCAAGCAGGTTCTGCACTACCAGTGCAGAGCCTGATGAGGAGCTCGAACCCACAAACCGTGAGATCGTTTAGTTCTATGAACTGTAGACTTGGAATCTAAGTTCCAAGTCTGTCAGATATGGCTATTCTGCCATCTACCCTTCCCTGGGCCTCTTTCTCCCACCTGCCTACTCCTGTGATCTCTGATTTTAATTTTACACTATCAAACCAGAGAGTGCTTATGTTTCGGTCTGTAACCAAAATTCTCTTCCTTGCTGCGTCTATAGGTTGACTCTTAAAGTTGAAAAGTCAATATTGCTCACAGGGTTAGAACTGTATAAACATCATCACCAAGCAGTACACTATGGTTATATTTCCTTTCTTGAACAGCCTTTGATTTTTCTTGTACTGAACTTATTGAACTACTTTTAAGGGCGCCTGGCTGGCTCAGTCAGTTAAGCGTCTGACTTTGGCTCCAGCCATGATCTCACAGCTTTGGAGTTCAAGCCCCACATCAGGCTCTCTGCTGTCAACACACAGAGCTCGCTTCGGATCCTCTGTCCCTTTCTCTCTCTGCCCACCCCCCCCACCCCCCCCGTGCTCTCTTTCTCTCTGAAAAATAAATGAGACATTAAATAAAAATTAAAAACTAAAGTTGAAAAGTCAATATTGCTCATAGGATTAGAACTATATAAATAAGTACTATTACCTCCACAACCAAGCAGCATACTGTGGTTACATTTCCTTTCTTGGGCAACCTTTGATTTTTCTTGTCTTCAATTATTTTTAGGGGTGCCTGGCTGGCGGAGTCCAGGGAGCAGGCCACTCTTGATCTCGGGGTCATGAGTTCAAGCCCCAGTTTGGGCATAGAGTGTACTTAAAAAATAAAGTAAAATAAAATAAAATCTTTAAAAAAAGGAAACAAAAGTCAACTACTTCTACTTAACGGCCTCTTAAAGGTCTTCCGTTTTTTTCCAATGACCATATAGTAATTCAAGTCTGTAGATTTAAATTTTTTAATTAAAACTTTTATCGTAGTGGGGTACATGCAACATGAAGTTGGCCATCTTGACCTTTTCTGAGTGTTTAATTCAGTGGCATTAAGTACATTCACACTGTTTGGCAACTATCACCATCCACGGAGCTTTTTCACCATTCCATATTAAAACTCCGTAGCCATTAAAAAATAACTCCCCATTCTCCCCTCCCCAGCCCTTGGTAACTACCATTCTACTCTGACTCTATGAATTTGACTATTCCAGGAACCTCATACGAATGGAATCGTATGAGAGGGAGCAAAATACATGACCCCAAAATATGTCAGTCACTTTGGCACAAGGATTATTTTGAGCTGAAGGCAATCAAGACCAGCAGATTCAAGAAAAACTTTTTTTTTTTTTTTTTTACTTCTTCCTTAACTACCTAAAGGAATTTAGAATTGGGTCCTGGCCCAGAAAGAGAGCTGTTACTAAAAGTGGCTGTTTATCTGAAAGATCTATCTGTACAGCAGGGCAAACACCTAATTACCAAACATCCACTCTTCCTGTTGTCCTGTGAACAACCCTTTGTCTCTTTGAAGCACCAGGCCCCCATCCCATTCTCTAGTTTCGGAGGGCATATAAGCCTCAACTGACTGACTCATCTTTGGAATCTCATTGTCTTTGTGGGGTCCCCACATGTATGCAATTAAATTTGTCTTTTTTTTTTTTTAATATTTATTTTATTTTTGAGAGAGAGTGCGCACACACAAGTGGGGCAGGGGCAGAGAGAGACACACACACACAGAATCGGAAGCAGGCTCCAGGCTCTGAGCTGTCAGCACAGAGCCTGACGCAGGGCTTGAACTCATGGACTGGAAGATCATGACCTGAGCCGAAGTCTGACACTTAAGTGACTGAGCCACTCAGGCGCTCTTAAATTTGTTTTTCTCCTGTTAATCTGTCTTATATCAATTCACCAAGAAAGATTTTTCCTCCCCAGCAGTCAGCACCTCCCCAGCAGGATGAACCACTGGCTGGAAACTGCTTGCTTTGAGGCTGCTGCAACATAGAGGGCCTGGGACCTCTGACAAGCACTAGCAGGCAGTAAGAATTCTTACCACTTCAGTCTCCCAGATCTCTGCCTACAGAGACTCGTGGAAGAGACAGTAGTGACTCTTTTCTTTCCCCCTTTTCTCCTTTTCTAAATTTAGATAAGCAGGAGAAAATCTGTGTGCAGCTAGGTCCTTGGATTTAGGGACTCCGGTGAAGATTTGATAGGCATACTCTTGATTTTTTTGTTGATCCTTTTCTTCCCAGAGATGGTCACTGTTTTCCTTTGTCTCTGTTGTGTCATTTGTCAGGAGGAAGAAAGCCACAGGGAAGAATGCAGGCGTGGGCCTGTAAGCCTGCTGTCTGACCTGGCCTCCCAGAATGGTGAGCCCATGGCTCTCAACAGACCCGTGTTCGCTTAGACAAACATTGCTGTGGGTAATTGTTCACATGAGATAAAGACTGTTGCTAAGGGACATCTTGGAAGCCAAAGCCACAAAACTGGTGGGCATGGGTCTAGCACTTAAATGCTGTTAAAATGATCATCACGTAACTCAAAGACTCATGTGTTACGATACACTGGTTACAGAACAGGTTTGGCTGACCGTAGGTCACCTGCCAGCCTTAAGAAAATTTCTGTGTAATGAGGCACACTGTAAACCACCACACAATCCCCAACCCTGAGGCACATCCGTCTTACATATTAATGTGGCTCTGAGAGACCCAAGGCTTAGCTAAAGCTGTTAACATGCATATAAGAAAAACTGGATGAGGTTTCCCTTTTCTCCTGTTCTATGTCTTGAGAACTTGGCTTTATCAACAGCGAGAATACTCTGGAGGATGCATGTACTGGTTTGCATCTGGTGGATAGCCATAGCCTGTGGATCTCGTAAGCAGATTTCTCTTTGTCCAACTGTGCCAGTTTTCAGGAGAATTTGACATAAGGGGTCCTGGTCCATAAGGAGCCTTTGTTTTCTCAATCTCTGTTGTCACTAGTTTTGCCAGATAGAATTGTGAGCGTACCCCCATCTGCAGCTGGATCATTTTCAGGCTAACTTTGGGAGTGAATATTTTTGGACCTTGTTAGGGCTGCAGTTTTTATACTCTCCTTTGGAAATACCTCTTGAGTTCATGGTTAAGTCATAAAAAGATTTATTGGGGGGCACTTGGGTGGCTCAGTCGGTTAAGCGTCTGCTCAGGTCATGATCTCATGGCTTGTGAGTTTGAGCCCCGCGTCAGCTGTCAGAGTGCTGTCAGCACAGAGCCTGGAGAGTGCTTCAGATCCTGTTTCTCTCTCTCTCTCTCTCTGCCCCTCCCCCGCTCACTCTCTGTCTCTCAAAAATAAATAAACATTAAAAAAATTAAAAAGAAAAAGACTTATTGGTTGGAGCTATTTGTCGATGGAGCCTTTGAACTGGCTATATTTAAAAGAAAAAAAAAGTATTTTAGAGAGCTGTTATTCTAAACAAGTATCTTATTGGTACCCATACGAAGACCAAATTAAAAAGAGGACACAACAAGTTATAATGGCTAGCCTCAGGGACTCCCTTAACAAGATGAAGGAACACAAATTAGACTTAAAACAAAATTAAATCCAATGTGAATTCCTCTCATTTTTTAAAATGTTTATTTATTTTTGAGAGAGACAGCATGAACACAGAGAGGTGGAAACACAGAATCCAAAAGCAGGTTCCAGTCTCTGAGCTGTCAGCACAGAGCCTTGTGTGGGTCTTGAACCCCCAAACTGTAAGATCATGACCTGAGCCAAAGTCAGATACTTAACTGACTGAGCCACCCAGGTGCCCCGAATTCTCCTTCTTAAAATCTAGCCCTGTCTGTGTATTTTGACTTCCTTTTCGCTACAAGATTTACAGAGAGCTCTCCGGCCTGATCTTCAGGCCCGTGGTATATAGGTTACTCATTTAAGTGCTAAAAGTCAGGAAATGAAGTTAGTAGAAGCACCTTGGACAGGGAATAGGGCTTGGTTTGCTGAGCTCTACAATCAGGCTCTGCCAGCATCAGGCTTTCCTATCAATGTCCTTTGCAGATAAATTCTAGATCCCCATCCAAAGAAATCACGTCTACTACATGGCGGGAAATAAAATTTCGCCTTGTCCCTTCCTTTGCAAACCCAGACCTGTTGGTTTTCAATCCTTTCACTCCCAGAAATAGCTATTGCCTTCTTTCTTGCCTAGTTTTGTGTCCTAAGAACTTGACTTGGCTTTCTGCCTGCCTGGAGCATACAGGTTGTCAGTCCTTTCTTTTGGCTACCTTTGGAAGTGACTCCGGATCTTGGGAAGGTAATATCCTTTGCACCCTCTTGGGGACCCCTCTCACATCCAAGGAAGGAATTTGTTTAATACTGCCAGAAATATTACTGTTTGTCCTGGCTGAAAACTGACAAGACACAGGCGTTCCTTGGAGCTATTGCAGGGTTGGTTCCAGACCACCACAATAAAGCAAATAGCATAATCCAGTCAGTCAAATGAATTTTTTGTTTCCCAACGAATGTAAAAGTTATGTTTACACTACACTTCAGTCTATTAAATGTGCATTATGTCTAAAAAAACCAATGTATGGGGGGTGCCTGGCTCAGCTGGTAGAGCATGTAACTCTTGATCTCAGGGTCGTGAGCTCAAAACCCTGTGTTGGGCATGAAGCCTACTTAAAATAAATAAAAATTAAGAAAAAAAAAACAATGTACATACCTAATATAAAAAATACTTTATTGCTAAAAGTGTTAACCATCACCTAAGCTTTCAGGGAGTCATCACCTTATTGTTGGTGTAGAATCTTGACTCAATGTGGATGGCTGCTGTCTGACCAGGGTAGCCAGGTTGCCCAGGGCTCGGTGGCTGTGGCAAATTCTTAAAATAAGACAACAATGGAGTCTGCTGTGTTGATTGACTCTCCTTTCATGAACCATTTCTCTCTAGCATGTGATGCTGTTTGATAGCGTTTTACCCACAGCAGAACTTCTTTCAAAATTGGAGTCCAAACTCTCAAACCCTGCTGCTGCTTTATCAATTAAGTCGTTGTCATATTCTGAATCCTTTGTTGTCATTTCAACAGTCGTCACAGCATCTCCACTAGGAATAGATTCATTTCAAGTAACCACTTTCTTTGTCATCTATAAGAAGCAACTCCTCATCTGTTAAAGTTTGATCATGAGATTGCAGTCACTCAGTCATATCTTCAGGCTCCACTTCTAATTCTGGTTCTCTTACTGTTTGTACCACATCTGTGGTGACTTCCTCCACTGAAGTCTTGAACCCCCTCAAAGTCCTCCATGAGGGTTGGACTCAACTTCTTCCAAATTTCTGTTCATATTGATATTTTGACCGCTTCCCATGAATCACGAATACTCTTAATGGCATCTAGAATGGTGAATCCTTTCCAGAAAGTTTTCAATGGAATTTGCCCAGATCCATCAGAGGAATCAGTATCTATGGCAACTATAGCTCTACACAATGTATTTCTTAAATAATAAGACTTAAAAGTTGAAATCACTCCTTGATCCCCATGCTGCAGAATGGATGTTGTGTTAGCAGACATGAAAACATGAATCTTGAACATCTCCTTCATAGCTCTGGGGTGACCAGATACATCATTAGTGAACAGTAATATTTAGAAAGTAATCTTTTTGTCTGAGCAGCAGGTCTCAACAGTGGGCTTAAAATATTCAGCAATCCATGTTGTACACGGATGTGCTGTCATTCAGGCCTTGTTGTTGCACGTAGATAGCGCTGGCAGGGCAGATAAAGCGTAATTGTCAAGGGCCCCGGGATTTTCTGCATGGTAAGTGAGCACTGGCTTCGACTTAAAGTCACCAGCTGCATTAGCCCCTAACAAGAGAGGCAGCCTGTCCTTTGAAGCTTTGAAGCCAGGCATTGACTTTTCTTCTCTCGTTATGGAAATCCTAGACGGCATCTTCTCCCAACAGAAGGCTGTTTCATCTACACTGGAAATCTGGTTAGTGAATCCACCTTCATTCGTATCTCAGCCTGACCTTCTGGATAACTTGCTGCGGCTTCTACATCAGCACTTGCTGCTTCACCTTGTGCTCGTATGTTGGGGAGACAGCTTCTCTCCTTAAACCTCATGAACCAATCTCCGCTAGCTTCAGACGTTTCTTCTGTGGCTTCCTCACCTCTCTCAGCCTTCACAGAATTGAAGAGAGTCAGGGCCTTGCTCTGGATTAGGCTTTGGCTTAAGAGAATGTTGCGGCTGGTTTGATCTCTTGTCCAGACCACTAAAACCTTCTCCATATCTACGTTCAGGCTGCGCGACTTTCTTACTGTTTTTGTGTTCACTGGCGGAGCACTTTGAATTCCCTTCCAGAACTTTTCCTTCGCATTCGCATCACAGCCACGTTCCTTGGCTATTTGTTGCACAAGGCCTGGCTTGGGGCCTTTCTCGGTTTTTGACACGCTTGCCTCACTAAGCGGAATCACTTCTACCTTTTCACGTAAAGTGAGAGACGTGGGAGTCCTCATTTCACTCGAACGCGTAGAGGCCACTGTAGGCCTCTTCACTGGCCTGATTTCAATGTTATTGTGTCTCGGGGAACAGGGAGGCCCGAGGAGAGGAAGGGGGGAAGGGGAGGGGCTAGTCGCTGGAGCCGTCAGAACAGGCACATCTTTCAATGAAATTCCCCATCTTTTATGGACGCGGTTCACGGCACCTCAAATCAGTTACAGCAACAACATTCAACAATCTCTGATCACGGATCGCCGGAACAAATAGATTAACAACGAAAAAATTTGAAATACTGCAAGAATTACCAAGATGTGACAGGGACACGAAGCGAGCAAATGCTGCAGAAGAAAGGGCGCCGACCGACTTGCTTAAAGCAGGGTCACCACGAACCTTCGATTGGTAAAAAAAAAAAAAAAAAAAAAAAAATGCAGTATCTGCAAAGCACAATAAAGTAAGGTGTGCTTTACTCAAAAAATATTTGAGGAATGAGCAAATGAACGAGTCTGCTTACATGATGACGGATAAAGTCGCTGGGCTTTTTACTCAAGTGATCGGTCCTCTTCCTTCACCACCAAGCCTGCCAACTTCCCCCCTCCCCTCTCCTTTCTCCTTGGCCTCCCTGCGAATACCCTCCTTTGTGGCTCCTGCAGGAGCAGGAACTTGGGCGTGGAAGGTCCTGAGAGCCCCCTGTGGGACCTGCCCATGATGCTCCAGAGAAGTCCCAGCTCCCGGCTGTGCTGCGGCCTCACCCTGGCTGGCCTCTCTGAGCCGGCCACTCACCCCTTTGTCCATATCCAGCCATTCCTCAACTCCTGGCCCATTGTCAGCCTCCCTTTGGATCCAGGGACACTGAGCGTCTCTGGCATAGAAACAAAGACACGGGCACGTCTGAGAGATCTGCAGGGATTTTCCTGAGAAAGCCTTACCCTCCAGGGGAGGGGGGGGATGCTCAGCTGTTCGGAGCTCCTGCCAGGTCTCTTTGGCCTGGAGTTCCCCCATGGAAGATGAACAGGCATAAGGCAGCTTGTGTAGGGCTAGGGTGGGCAGGGCCTGGAGGAACCGGACAGCCCGGTCTGGAGCAGGGCAGCCTGGTGGAGGGCAGCTCAGCACCCCCAGGCTCTACAGGCAGTCCTGAAACCCAGAGAGCAGAGATGACACCAGGGGGGAGCCAACTGCAACGCCTTCTGGGGCCAAGCCGATCCGCGCTGTGCAGGGTTGAAGCTGACTGCAAAAAGGAGTGAGCTCCCCGTCTCCATGACTAAGAAAGCAAGGGTCTGTCAGGGGCAGAAGAAGGCCTTGGGAGCCTCTGCCAGCCCTGAGGACTCTGGATCCCAGGGATGTCCCCATGAAGTTCTCAGGGAAGCCCTGGTGTTGCCCCAAGCCCAATGACATGGGGTGTAATACTACGATGTCCCAGCAGAGGGCAGCATGTGGCTGCCACACAGTCCTGGAAAGAGTTGCTGGCAAAACCCCAAACCTCTGGGACTCAAGGAGGTCCAGAGAGGCCCAACAGACCTGGCTCCCTCCCAGGCCTGCCCATGAGACCACTCGCCACCCCCACACCCACGCCAGTCCCTAGCATCTTGTTTCTAGATTGGATCCTTTTGGCAACATCTCCGTGCGTGGGATTGTTTTAGCCCCACCCAGGTCCAAAGTCACCCCTCAGTGGCCTCACCCACGCACTAAGTCAGACTTGAAGGTCCCACTCAGATACTGTCACTTCTCAGTGACCCACCCAGGTCCTAAGTCACAAGGTGTCCCTCGGCAGTCTGCTCTGAGAGCCCGGGGAGGTGGGCCGGGCTGTGCCTGGTCAGCTGCCATATCCTACCTTGAGGACACTAATTTGGCATTTATCAATTTCCACTGTCCGTTTTTCTTATGTATTTTAATCCAAGGCATTTTGAGTCCTGCCTCCCACAGCCCTGTGAGGAGCTTATAGGCCTGACCCTGCCCTGCCTGTGCTCAGGAAGATCCTCACCCCGGCTCTGACACCAGGTTCAGGGTGAGCACAGCCCGCACACGGTCTCTCAGGAGGCCACGAGCCTCTAAAAGCAGCTTCCAGAGGAGGAGCGATGTCTCAGGGAGGGGACTGCACTGTGTGACCCTGGGGACTGCCTCACCCTGACCCTCAGGCTCCTCGTCTCTCAGGTTTGCCATAAGGAGGTGGTGGCAGAGAAGCAGCCACGTCCACTGATGGGGGGTTGAGCGTGAGTGGTCACAGCAGCCTCTTTCTTCTCCTCAGGCCCATAGTACAGAAGTAGAAACTGAGGACAGTGAAGCTCAGGGTCTGTCTCTGGCCACACGGCTGAGCAGAGGGGCCCAGGAGCCAAACCCAGGCCAACTGATTCCAGCAACCACATGTTCGCGAGGGCC
Organism: Leopardus geoffroyi; assembly: GCF_018350155.1. Taxonomy (NCBI): domain Eukaryota; kingdom Metazoa; phylum Chordata; class Mammalia; order Carnivora; family Felidae; genus Leopardus; species Leopardus geoffroyi. Next base: position 57,352,119 of record NC_059331.1, read on the forward strand.
TTCTCTCAGTGAGTCCTACACCTGCTAAGCTGTGTGACCTGGGGTAGAGTGCCTGCCCTCTCTGGGCTTCTACTGGGAGACCCTCAGGGAGGGTGGGAGTTCAGTTCAATCCTTACCTCCCCGGAAAGCAGAGGGGCACATTCAGATTATTCACGAACAAAGACTTCACTGATGTCAAGTCAGACCCTAAGCGAGGTAGGTGTTCTGTACTTGGCGCATGGTAGGGGTTCAGAGGGGCCACTGCTGCTGTTTCACCATGGTAGTGACCATGGTCATCAGTGAGCTGGCACCAGTCAGATCTTGCTCTCTGAGCACCCTCCCTCTTCCTCACCTTGCTCTAGGCTTACTGCACAGGCGAATGAGCCAGAGACTGCCACCATCCCTGTCCCTGGGGTCCCCTGGGCTGCGTGTGACCCGGTCCAGATGGTCACTGCCTTCCCCAGAGGCGAGCCCAGCTGGGCAGGGTCTCGCCCTTCCTGAAGCCTCCTCATGGTTCCCCTAACCAAAGCATCAAATGTCCACCCCAGGCTTCTTGAACCAGAACCCCGGGGCAGGTTCAGCCCTCGGGGTGTTAACAGCCTTCCCGCAGACATCCTTGCAGCCCCATTAGGGAGACACTACTTCTCGAGAGGCAGGAACACAGGCTTTGGCGCCGATGGAGCAAAGGATATTGTAATGCATGCCCTGCACTTCCCAGAGGCCAAGCTCCCTTCCTGCTCCGTCACCCCTCCCTCCCCAGCCATCTGGGGCTTTTTCTGCCACTCCAAGGCTCCAGGTAGGCCCCAATGGGGATGCTGAGGACACAATCACCAGACTTTTAGGAACACGTGTTTGTGAATGAAGCCTGGACGTCTTCTTGCAGAGAATGCTGAGTGAGCCTTTCGGGGCTGGCAATTTGCAGAGCAGTCCAGATGTGGCAGGACAATGGGGGTCTGATTGGCAGGGGAGCAGGAAGGGCCAGCAGCTGCAGAGCAAGGAAAGGTAGGGTGTAGGAGGGGGGTGGCGCGCAGGAAAATCTGCAGGGAGGTAGGAGTCCTGCAAAGGCATGGGGCGGGCCAGGTCTCATTCTACAGCCCCAAATAAAAGCGCTGACCCAGCTGTACCGGAGAAAGGCCTGGGCAGGAGGCAGAGGGACTGGCGTGAGAGAGGAAGGAGGCAGCAGGCTTCTCCTGAGAACTCTGTAATTCATTCATTTATCTGTGTACTCATTAAGTCACTCATGCATGCATGAACACCTTTGGAAGGCATCATCATGAAATGGCAACAGCTCTCAAGGGCCATTCAGACTCTGTGGTTTAAATTCTGGCTCCTGCACATATCTGGGTCCTTCTGCCCCAGTACCCACATCTGCGCCATGAGCTTGGTATGACGCTAAAAAAAGGATCATACAGGTAAAAATGCTCAGCACCACCCTTGACTCTTAGTAGGTGCTTACTAAGCATGGGCTCAGCTTTCCCGTCTCCTCTTTTCCCTCTCGGTCATTCTGACATCTTTTGAGTAGCTAGTATGTATCAAGAACAGACCTGGCCAGTGGGAGACAGACAAAGGCAAGACCCCTAGACCAGGCTCTGGCTCTTGAGAAGTTCACAGTCATGGAGGCAAAGGATGGCGAGGGACAGGCCTCTAAGTGACATCAGGGAAGGGGTAAATGGCCATTCATTTATTTGCTCATCCCTTTAGTTATTCATCCAATTAAAGGTATTATGTCACCGCCTATGAGGCGGCACAAAGCAAGGCCCTTCCCACAAGGGATTCACAATCTAGCAAGAATCCAGTATGCTTGGAACACAGAAGTCAAGCAACTGACAGTACTGGGAAGGCAGCACAGAGGAGGTGCCGTATGAGCTAGGTTTTGAAGGATGCGTAAGAGTTCCCTAGGGGAAGGAGACAAGAAAGCACACTCCCAGAAAAGAAACAGGACAAGCAAAAGCATAGCAGGCTTCTGGTACCTGGAAAGACTGTCCTAGCAGAGGGCAAACCTGCTTGGCTCTAGACTCAAAATACATCCTCATGCCCTCCGGAGACACGGAAGAAACACCAGCTGTGGTCTGTGACCAGTTCTGGGCCTTCAGAGATAGTTCTCATTTACTGAGCATCTATTCTCTGCCTAAAGTCTCCCAGGCCTTCGTAAACGTGGCCTCCTTCCATGCTTGCAAACCTTTGAGAGTGGTCTGGTTTTCTCCTGGCTCAGGAGGAAGTTGAGGCTCCAAGACAGAAAGCGACTTACCCGCTAATACCACTGGTCGGGAGAAGAGCTGGGGTTTGAATCCAGATCTGCCTAACTCCAAAGCAATGGGCTTCCCCTGCCCTGCATTTGGACCTAGATCCGCTGTCCTCGGTCACTAAGTCCTCCACATGGGATCTTCGTTCTGTCTGCTGGCATGTTATGCAAGCTCCGCCCCCCCTCCCCCCCTCCCCCCCCCCCCCCCCCCCCCCTGGGCTGGGGGCTCGAGCCTCTGGCCATGCTCCTGGGCTGGCATGAACCCTTCTGGATTTCACACCATCGCCCTTCATCTTTGAGGATCTGGCCTCAGCCCCTCCCTCTGTGAAATGGGGCCTGGCCCCTCAACTCTGCCATTCCTGACACCCCTCTCCCCACCCTTTGCCTCCGCATCTGCAAAACCCTGATAAACCATCTCTGGGCCTTTAAGGGCTTTTTATTTCTCCAGCCACGCTTTTCTCTACATTTTAATAAGCTGCCTGCAAAATTGGTGATTGATGAGTAAGAATGAGGAGGATGTGGGGCTGAACATTTTTTTCCTCGGAATCGCTTCTGGCTGCGCACTCGACTTTAAATTGATTAATAACGTGCGGGTCCAACATTAATTATCAGCCATTTGTCACCGGGGAAGGCTGAGGCCTGAGCCCTGCTTGCAGACCTTGTCCTCATGGCCAGCTCCATGGCACTGTGGGAGATGCCCAGCTGCCCTTCGTGGGCACCGAAGGCCCCGGACACTTAAGGCCCTTGCTGAGCTCGGCCCCTGGAACCCTGAGCACTGTGGCGGCATCTAGAGGCCGAAACTGAGCATCCCAGGGTGATAGCGCTCCTGATGCGTGCCTGCCCCCAGGTGGCTCATGGCCTCACCAGACCCTAGGCTGGCTCTGAATAAGGTTAAAAGGATCCCAGGAGACCCTGGAATTTCTTCATTCAACCAACACAGAGCAGCTATTACATGCAGCCATTTTCGGGGGCACTGAGCAGTGAGCGAGACAAGGTCCCTGACTTTCGGGGAGGCTGATAACAGAATCATAGGGAAGTGCAGCAATGTCGGGGAGGGGGGGAAGCTAAGATCTCTGAAGAAAAGCAAAGCTGGTAAGGTTGGAAGGGCCAGGAAGAGGGCGAGAATTACCCATTTAAATAGGGGTTGGGGAAGCCCTTGCTGAGGAGGGGAGTGAAGGAAGGAGCCGCAGAGGTATCTGAGGAAGAACATTCACGGCAAAGGGAGCAGCAGTGCAAAGGCCCTGAGGTAGGGGGAAATGGATGATTAGAAATAACACTTTGCTCCATGAACGAAGTCGGTCACAAAAGACCACAGAGCGCATGGTCCCGTTTATAGGAATATTCAGGACAGGCGAGTCCACAGAGACAGGAAATGGGTAAGTGGTTGCCAGGGGCTTGGAAGATGGGGGTAATAACGGGGAATGACTATTAATGGGTATAGGTTTATGGGTGATGCAAACATCACAAAAGTAGACAGTGGTGATGGTTGCACAACTCTGAATATACTAAAACCGTTGCCTTGCATGCTTTAAGCGGGTGAGCTTTCTATATGTAAATTACCTACCGACGAAGCTGTTGCACAATGACTATGTCACATGTCAGGTAGCCAACAGTGCCCTGAAGGAGAAGGAACTGGGATAAGATGGGGAGGGGGGTTAGGAGGGGACACTTGAGCAGAGACCTGAGTGGAGTTTCAGGTCCGGGAATGGGTGCAGCTGGACTAGGCTGCCTGTGTCTGCCACCTGGGGAAGTTGATGCCAGAGTTGGGCACGTGGGCGTGTCAGACTCCGGCCTGGGGGTGCTGACAAGTACTCGGTGGGGTGGGAGGGGATGCCGCTTCAGGTGTGCTGGATGGCATTTCACGAGAATCTGACGTTTTAAAACCACTAAGACTTGCATCCTCTCAGAGCTAGTGGGACAAATGCTTTTCAGGCTCAGGTCCCTCGGGTGGTCACGGAGGTCACTACCGTCCTCCGTTCAGAAAGAGCGGAGGCGGCACCAGGTAGGGCTTACGGGTAGTGGCCATTCTGTGCCTGAGTGCTGGCCCAGGCATCCGTAGCCCTTAGAGGCCCCGCTTAAGTCACATCACTGGCAGAGTTCGATCTTTTGGGAAGCCAAAGTCAGTCTTTACAGGAATGAAGCAGGCCAAGGTAAATGGGACTTCTCCCAGATCACCCTGGGGCTCCAGCTCTGGGAGGGCTTCTTGGCCCTAAGTTTTAGGAAAATAGCCATCAGTGTTCCCCAAAAGGTCTCCCTTGGGGCAGCTTTAGATACCAGGAAAGTCCCCTCAACCTCAAAGTGCTCCCTGTTCGTGTCCAATTCACCTTGTCTTCCCATAAAAGCAGAACCAGCAATGAAGGAGGTGGTTCTGGGCAGAGGGCTCAGCACGTGCAAAGGCCCTGAGTGAGGTAGGAGTGGGCCTGGTGTGTTCCAGGATCAGCGAGGAGGCCGCTGTGCTGGTGCAGAGGGAGTGATGGGGACAGTTGGGGAGGGGTGGTCAGAGGACTGGCTGGTGCAGGCTTTGGATGGCCTTGGCCTTTACTCTAAGGTGGGAGCTTTGGGAGGGCTCCTCTGGCTTTGTGCTGAGAACAGATAGCAGGGTGGCAAGGGCAGGAACAGGGAGGGCAGGGAGGAGGCTGGTATAAGGGGCCATGGGAGAAGACTTCCCCATGACCTTGAGTGAAGCTCCACCGACTCCTCCTTAGCATAGAGTGGTGGGGGAGATCAAAGGAGACAGATGAAGACCATAGTCCTCCTTCCAAAATGAGGTTTGGCTGGCTCTTTCCTCTTCTGTCTTTATACCAGGCTCTTCCTACATCTAGGCCTTTGCACACACTGTTCCCTCTGCCCAGGACACTCTTCCCTCTCTCCTCATCAGCCTGGTGAAACTTCATCCTCAAGTCCTAACCCCTTGGGTGTTGGGGTGGTTTCCTCTGCTGGGGTTGGCAGCCCAGGGTGAGCCATTTCCCCTCAACACACACAGAGGGCTTGGACTTTCAGTGCAGACCGGCCTCCAGGACATCCCCTTGAGGCCTGCCCTCCGAGCTGGGACAGACCCAGGGGCTGAGGACACCACAGGGTCACCTATCCTCAGGTCAGTGGTTTGGGACTGGTGGAGGGGGTGGCGGGCAGACCCAGCACAATGCCACCAAGTGCGGGGAAATCCAGCAAAGCCCAGAATTCCGGGCCAAGTCAGGTTGTGTCTCTGGCTGAATTTTTGCAAAGCCTCACACTCTGTTCATTGATTAATTGTACAAATGTTTACCGAACCCCGGCCTAGGCCCTGGGGATTGGGCGGTAAGTAGGAAAGATATTTCCTGCTACCATGGGGGTAGGGATAGACAGGAAGCTTGTGCACAGGTGCACACTCAATACTTGGAGAGGGCACTACGCGCCGTGAAGGTGTCTGGGGATGGTCCGGGAGTGTTTCCCAAGGAGGTGACCTGTGAGCTGAGACCTGGATAGTGACAAGGCACCAGTCATGCAAAGACCTGGGATACTAGTGGTTCAGACAGGGAGTGGCCAGTGCAAAGTCCCTGAGGCCAGAGAACACCCTGTGTACTTGAAGAGCTGCAAGGGGAACGGAGTGTCTGAAGGGGAGTGCCCCTTCAGGGCAGGTAGAAGGGGAGGCGGGGCAGGTGTGATGGGGAATCTAGATTTTGGGCAAAGTGCAAAGCATCGTGTGTTCCAAACCAGCAACATGATGTGGTTTGTGCTTATAAAAGCTCCCCCTGCTGAGATAGTAGAAAGGAAACGGAGACCCAGGAGGCCCTTGGGTGGATGGGCAGTGTGATGCCTGAAGGGCCACTGGTGCTAAAAAGCCTGGAATTGGGGGGGAGGCGGTGGAGATATAGGCTGGAGATATAAACTTAGAGGCCACCTTTCAGTTTTATTGTTTCAGAGATAAACCCTTATAAAGCCCAGCGATCAATAAGCAGACTAACACTAGCCATCTTCCCCACCCAAATCCTGAGAGAGCATTTCAGGAGTAAGTGCTTTCAAAATGACTCTGGTCTAGGGAGGGAAGGAGGGGGTGCGGTGAGACAGGAGCCCAGGCACCAGCCGGAGCTTGATAAAGTCTGCCCTCGCCTCAATGGCATCCACTCACCAGGGGCAGTGTGAACAGTCACCTGCCTACATTCTAGAGCAGCGCAGCCCAAGATGGGCCGGGGCTGGTGAGCCAGGCCCTGGGCCCAGCTCTGCTGTGATAGTGCGGGGACACCAAAGGAATACAGCCACGCCCGCTCCATGAGCTGTGGCAAAGCCCTGCACTGGGGGCTCGGTTTCCTAGCTGTGTGGCCTTCAGCCCTGGCCAAGCGTCTCTGAGCTTTACTTTGTTTATCTGTGTAACGGGCATAAAATTACGTGTATGCCGCAGGGACTCCGTGAAAAGGAAACGAGCAGATCCACATCACTGGTTCTCCGCAATGGTGCCGCAGTCCCCTGGGGGTGTGGGGATCTGAAATTTGGCGGGTATTTGTGGATTGCCACGGTGATGTCTGTTCACATCACAGGCTACTGTTGCCAACGGCAGGCCACCGGGTCCTCCCCCCTCAAGGCTTCTGCACAGGCAGTTCTCCCTGAAACTGTATCTGCTCATTGTGTGTCGCACCCACTAGAGTGTGAGCTCCGGGAGGGCTGAGACGTGGGCCAGGGTATTTACTACCATGTACCCAGCACTGAGGACGGTATTTGTCACAACCCACTTAACCTGACAAAAATACCAGGGGTCAGGAGTTTCCAGATGAGGAAACTGAGGCAGGATAGGAGCTCCTCTGATGAGGACCCCAAGCAGAAACGCAGCGGGCTCCCCAGCTCTGAGCCAGAATCAGTACCCCAGGGCCCCACTGGGAGGCTGTGGGCACCTCCTCGGCCCCTCCCCGACCCATGTTCCCAGTTCACCTGGGGCCGATCAGCTCGGGGAAGGGGCCACATCGATTCCTGCCACCCGCCTGAGCCAGAGCTGTCTGCACGCTCAGAAACCATCGGCTTCCCATTAGGCAGATCAGTAGCTTCCACTGGTGTCCAATTTGTGTTTCCAGAAATTCATCTCCCAGCCACCTTTTTAATTAACCCCCCTCCACCACACCTGGGGCACAGATAGATCACCCGCCCTGGGCCGCCTCTGCAGACCACAGACCACGAGGCTCCGCGAGCCACAGGGGAGCTGCAGGTGTGTTTAAAGCTGACCAGCTGCTTCCCGGTCACCGCAGGAGCTGACCCTGCTGGCTGGATGCCACCCACTCTGTCCCCTGCTCCTCGCTGAACCCCCGTGGAAGGGGCTGGGTCCTCCCTCACAGAAAGAAAGCAGGTGATGAGAGGCCAAGGCAGTGTCCTGAGGTCCCCCAGCTGGCAAGAGCTAGGACAAGTGCACCTTTGAGGCAGGCAATTGGCAAAGCGCTCCCCAGATGCCGCAGCACAATGGGGTCTGGCTGGCAGGTGAGCAGGAGGGGCCAGCAGCTGTAGGTTCAGGGCAGGAAAGGCGGAGGGAGTGTGATCCCCAGGAGCCTCTGCTTTCCCACACCTGGGGTCTCCTGGGTATTCCGCACTGCTCACCTGTCTACCCCTCCGGGGCCTAGCACCCCATCAGTGTCTCCATCACTGCTGCATCCCTGGTGCCTGGCACATAGTAGGTGCTCAGTAATGGCCGCTAAATGAGCAGGAAATACTTGCCGCACTTTGCCCTGGGCAGCGTTCCCAGAGCTTCTCTAAATGACCTTATTTCAATTTCACAGCTGTCCTCGAGGCAGGCATCACTAGTGTATGCATTTTATAGGTGGGAAGACTGAGGCCCCGAGAGGTTAAGTGACTTCCCCAAGGTCACACGGCGACTCAGCGGTAGAGCTGCGATCCGAACCTGACTCTGGAACTGCACTCCACGCTCCCTTACCTATTCGCGGTGGCCTCAGCTCTGAAGGGCAGGACCTGGGTCCTGTGCCCCATGGAACCTCCACCATATATACCATCATGTAAACGTGTTTGTTGAGTGAAGAAATGAGTGAATTATGCACTCCTTGTCCTTTAAAACACAGTACAGTCAACCAGTCTGCTGGCACAAATCTGGAGTGTTTCTGGTCGGGGATGAAGGGGAGAGAGGAGTGAATCTCCTGGGGGACCCAGAGGTGACAAGCCTCTCAGTAGTTACAACTCGGGGGCCATTACTAGGGACCCTCTGATCTCACGCCACCTCCTTCCTCACCAGTCTGTTATATTGGGGTTCTCTGTCATGTATACAGAGGGCACAGAGCCATGATTTGGTTTTATGTGGTGTCTTAAGACTTTCCAGTGAGACAAGTGGATTACTGTTGAGCCAACATCTGGGCAAAAAGAGCCTGCTATGCGTGGTCACCCAAGTCAGCTTCTGGAGGTGGCCAAAGTGAGACATGAAGGGAAGGGGGCCATGATGGACCCTGCACCTGTGGCCAGTGAGAGCAGGTGAGTCCGGAGCCAGGGCAGAAGGGAGGAGGGGGACAGGAGGGGGGAGGGTGGGGTAGGGAGAGCTGGGACATCCACCGGCTGAGGTCTGGTCCCCAGTGGGTGCACAGGAAAGAGAGGGTGATATCCAGAGTGTTTCCACCCAGCTCATTCCTTCCCCACCAGGTGGGCAGTCCCTGGAAGGGGACCCGGGGCTCCCACTGCCCACACGCCATTGTGACCCACCCCCCGGGCTCCCGCTGCTGCCCATACCCCATTGTGACCCACCCCGGGGCTCCCGCTGCCCACACCCCATTGTGACCCACCCCCCAGGCTCCCGTTGCCCGTACGCCATTGTGACCCACCCCCCGGACTCCCGCTGCCCATACCCCATTGTGACCAATGGGGTCTCCAAGGAATTCTGGCTCTCTCCCTAACCCCCTCCCAACCCGAGGGTATATAACGAGCTACCCGTCATGACGCCAGTGCAGCTCTCCCTGCCCATGGGACCTGTCCCCGTGCTTTAATAAAATCACCTTTTTGCACCAAAGACTTCTTCACGAATTCTTCCTTGGCCATCGGCTCCAGACCCACGAACCCCCCATCACTCCAAAACCTCACCACCTCCACCTTGTGCTTCCTACAACTCCAAATCCAGCAGGTCACCATCCCACCGACACTCCTCCAGCCTGTGAAGCTGTTCTGGATCTGGTCCCACCCGTCGCCCTGGCCAATCTCCTGTGCCATGTCCCCGGGCCTCCTGGAGCTCAGCATCGTTCCCTGCACTTAAAACGAGGGACGGGGCTCCTGGGTGGGCCTCAGTGGCTCAAGCGTCCCACTCTTGGTCTTGCTCAGGTCACCATCTGTTTTGTGAGCCGAGCTGATAGCACAGAGTAGACTTGGGATTCTCTCTCTGTCCCTCCCCCACTCGCACTGTCCCTTCTGTTTCAAAACAAACATTTAAGTCCCTTTAAAGTTAAAAAACAAAATAAAATAAAGGCACGGACATGTGGCTCTCTTATGGCTCTCATTTATTTGCATTTTCTTTGGGTTCTACTTTGTTGTTCTTTTTGAACAAAGTTTTGAATTTATCCAGAGGTTTGAGAACCTGATTTTTTGGCTCTAGGGACATCCTCCCTGGCTGCCTGTATTCACTGCTGGTGTCGGAGTTTGTGGCTGGTGAGTTGCATCTGGGCCCGCTAATCGTGGTCCCTATGCTGGTCCCTTCGGAGGTCAGACTACTCCGCTCTGAGGACAGGCCTGTGCTGGAACAGGTCGCGATGGAGCTCCAGCAGCGGACCGCGGTTGGTGTGCAGATCGTGGGCTGGATAGTGGTCAACGTGTACCACATGTTTTCACTCTCCAGGGACATGAAAATCAAAGCATTGTGCTCCCTGTTGTCGAGATTTCGTTCCGCTTCCCAGAAGACTTCCCCCTCAAACGGCTCAAACCCGGTGGCCAAGCAGTACCAAACCACCCCCAGGCTCCAAGCGTTTGCGGAAGGGGTGTCCTCCCTTTGCTGCAGGAAGAGTCGCGGGGCAGAATAAGGGGGGCTGTCCCAGAAAGTGTGGAGTTTGTAGCCAGCAAACTGGATGCTCAGTCCAACCCCCGTGTGTTTTACCTTCAGCTTCTTCCCAAAAAGCAGTGTCTCCAGCTTCTGATACCCGCCGATCATACCTTGTTGGTGGCAGTACTCCACAACCGATAACAGCTGGCAGAATTTGTCTGGAACCTCCTCCGTCACTTGGCCACAGTGCGGAAAATCCTCACACAGGTTGTCTCTGCGTACATATTTTGAAAGGAGGACTAACGTTTCCTTGGTGTTGATCACCTCGAGTGACTTGACAATACTTGGGTGACTTGAGGTCTTCATATTCTGGGCTTCACGACAAAGTCCCTGGAGGCCAGCGGGGTCCTTCTGGGTTTTCCTGATGAACTTCACATCAGACTGCTTCCCGGTTAGGATGTGCGGGGCCAGCTTCATCGTGGGGACGCTGCCGTCACTGGTGGTCTCGGGGAGCTCGTAAATACAGATGTCCTCCTCACCAGCGGTAATGGCCTTACGCCCCTGAAGCATGGTGACCTACTAACTATACTAACGCTAAATAATGCTAACTACCCGGACTATGCTAACCAACAATACCAACCTACAAAATTTGCCAATACTAACAATACTATGCTTATGAACTAAACTAACAATATGAACTATACTAACAATATGAACTATACTAACAATATGAACTATACTAACTGTACTAAAACGCTAACACAAAAAAAACAAATGAAAAACACACACGTGCACACACTCACACACACACACACACACACACAAAGAAAATGAAGGGAGGAAACGAAGAAAAATTGAGAATAAGAAAAACTAAAAAAGGAGAAAAAAAGAAAAAAGTAAAAACAGAAAAAGGCAAAAAAAAAAAAATCGGGAGAGAAAAGGAGTAGAGAAAAAAGAAAAGTGAAAATAAAAAAATAAATAAACAAAATGAAAAAAAGAGAAGTCGAAATCAAACTAGCTAGGGTCAAAGGCCGACAGGTCACCAAAGCTTCCTGGGCTGTAAAGACCAAACAGCGAGCCGAGCCAGGGTCTTATATAGACAGGTCTTGCCATGACTTCACAATGGGGCTTTGTGAGGGCAGAGCAAGAAGTGGGCCAATTATGCAATCATGGCTGGGGATGTCTGAGACCACAGTGGTTTCCTCACTTTTTATTCCCAAAACCCCTTTACTCAATAAAAAAAAAGACCCCCCAATGGGCTTTTTGTTTGTTTGTGTGGGCTTTTCAAGATTGATATTTACTTTGTTAGAAATCAAAATCTATAAGATGGTTCAGTGGCCTTTTCACTTCAAGTTTAGAAAACTGTAATTTTGGCTTGTATAGTCTACACTTGGCTCGTAATGTCTACACTTAAAATACCCAGTTCCTGGTCTCAAAATGGTGCTACAACATATAAGGAAATGTTGTGTTGTGTAAAACACGATAAGGCTCATTATTAACATCTCTAAAGCTCAGAGGAAGATTGCTTTTCATCATATTTTCACTGATAAGGTTGGGAGGAGATTTCTCATCAGAAACCTTGGAGGCTAGAAGGCATGGGTTGATGTGTTTAAAGCATTGAAGGAAAAAAGCTGTCAACCAAGAATCCTACATTTGGGAAAACTGTCCTTCAAAAATGAGGAAGAAATGAAGACATTCCCAGATCAACCAGAGCTGAAAGCCTTGCCCCGATGACTAGACCGGCCCTGCAGTGAAGGGGGTCCTTCAGGTTGAAATGAAAGGGCACTGAACAAGTAACTCGAAGCCTTCTGAAGAAATAATCTCCGGTAAAAGTAAACAGACAGACAATTATGAACGCTAGTACTGTTATGACTTTGGTCTGTAGCTCTACTTTTTGTTCTCTATGTTAAGAGACTGATATATTTAAAAACCTAATTATTCATCTATGCTTTTGGACACAAGATGCATAAAGATGTAATTTTGTGACATTAACAACTGACAGAAGGCGGGGTCAGGGCTGTAAAGTAGCTGAGTTTTCATGTGTTATTGAGGCTAAGCTGGTATAAATTGACACTACAATGTTGTAACTTTAGGATGTTAAAAGCAATCCCATGGTAACCACACACAACCACACACACACACACACACACACACACACACGCCACAGAACATACACAAAAGGAAATGAGAAGGGAATTAAAATGTTTCACTACAAAAAAAAATCAACTAAATGCAAAAGAAGATAGTCATGCAGAAAATTTGAGAAAATGTTACAAGAGACAAAGAAGGACATTTTATATGAATTAAGAGGTTCAGTACAGCAAGAAGAAAAAATGATAAACATTTACACACATAATGAGAGGCCATTATCGACAGAACTGAGGGGAAAAATAGTTCTATAATAATCGCTGGAGCCTTCAATATCCCACTGTCAATAATGGACAGAACAACCAGACAGAAGGTAAGTAAGGACACAGAAGATTTGAAGAACACGGTAGCCCAGCCAGATCTAACAGACGGGCACGGGACCCCACCCAACAATAACGGCACGCGGGACCTTCTCTGAGACAGTCTTTGCGTTAGGTCACGAGTTAAGTCTCAGTAGATTTTACAAGATAGATATCATACAAAGTATCTTTTCAGCTTTTCATACTTGATCTTTTCAGTATCAAGTCCGCTTCTGGAGGTGGCCAAAGTGAGACATGAAGGGAAGGGGGCCATGATGGAGCCTGCACCTGTGGCCAGTGAGAGCAGGTGAGTCCGGAGCCAGGGCAGAAGGGAGGAGGGGGACAGGAGGGGGGAGGGTGGGGTAGGGAGAGCTGGGACATCCACCGGCTGAGGTCTGGTCCCCAGTGGGTGCACAGGAAAGAGAGGGTGATATCCAGAGTGTTTCCACCCAGCTCATTCCTTCCCCACCAGGTGGGCAGTCCCTGGAAGGGGACCCGGGACTCCCATTGCCCACATGCCATTGTGACCCACCCCCGGCGCCCCCGCTGCCCACACCCCGTTGTGACCCACCCTGTCACCTCCCCCCACTACCCTACCTCCACTGTGACTCTGCATCGTGTGTCTGCCTCCCCACCCCCATGCCACCTCCTGGGGCACAGGACCCTTCTTATTTTGGAACCCAGCATCTGGCCTGGGGTAATCAGTCTCCATTTTTTTTTTTTTAGCATTTGCTATATGCAAGTATGGTTCTGAGCTCTTTACGCATTTAATCCTGAGCACAGCTCCACGAAATTGTGCCGGGGAATGAGGCCAAGTAATGTGCCCAAAGTCACACAGCAGCAGGAGTTGGGCAGGGGATTCAGCCTTCACCACGCCATGCCCTTAACCCTGGGGCAACGCTGCTTCCCTGTGGCACAGCGGGCTAACCCGCTGTGAGCACATGAGTGGGTGTGGGGGGAGAATCCACGGATCTGCACTGCCTGGTGCCTCCTACAGGGGGCTGCGGCCCATGGGCCCCCGATTCATCCGCATCAGATGAAGTCCCCTTCCCACTCCCGTGGAGCGTGGCTGGGCCCCGAGTACACACTCCAAACACATTCATAAAACCAGTGGCCGAACAGACGTCTGGGGGTGGGGGGAACAGCCATTATGGAAGTTCGAGGCCTTGGAGTTCACACCCTCACAATCCTACGGGTGCATCCACCTCTCCCAAATACATCATCTCAGATCTGCTTGAGAAGAGATGTCCAATGCCAGCTCCGTGGCCCATTAAAGCTAACCAGCCGTGCGGAGTTAGCGGAAATGATGAAAATAGTTGAAGAGTCGGGTGGTTTTATGGGAAGGCTTACATCTTAATGAAATGCCAGCCCAAAGCAACGGTGAACATGTGAGATGCCACAAAGCTGGCAGATGCCTGGTCACTCCTCGCTGCTTTTGCCATTTTTGATGTGAAGAAGGTGTGGCCACCAGGGAACAGAGGCCTCGGGGCCTCCGTGTGACCCCAGAGGGCATCCAGGAGCCAGAAGAAAGATGAGCCAGGGCTGATCAGGGCAGTGGCTAGAGAAAAGCAACACCATTTCCCACTCTAATGGCAAAGTCCAGGCCCTCTAGGAATCACTCAGAGAAGTAAAGGCAGCGGGCAGTTAGATGCTTCCTACTTGTTTAATCTTCCCAGGAATCAGTTCACGTGAGACTTACTGTCTCCGTTTTATGCACGAAGGAACTAAACAGGCTCCGAGAGGTCAAGTGCCTCACCAAAGGCCACACAGCGGGTAGGTGACAGATATCACAGGATTAGGACCAAAGCGGGTTCCATTACTCACGTTCCAAGAGGAAGCATTGCCCAACATCAAGAGGGAACCCCAAATATGGCCTCAGGGTGGTCAGTGCTTTCTTAACAGTATGGTTTTGCCAGGACCTCCACTCAAGGTCTAGGACTCTGCCTCTGACTGCCTGATCTCCCAGAACTTTGAGCCGCTGGGTCTGTCACTCCAGGTAAGCCCCCGTGGCCACGGACGAGATGATGGAGCCCTTGGCTCGCTGCCAGCTGGCCTCAGAATGTGGCTCAGCAAGACACGCGAGGGACCCGTCCCTCCCCACGCCGTGTGCCAGCCTGGCCTGTCACAGCCTGCAGCCAAGCTCCCGGGTCCTTCACCCAGTGAGCCCAGGGGACCAGCCCCTCATGCTGCCACTGATACCTTACAGCCTTTAAATTCTAAAAACCTAGAAAGTCACAGCACAGTACAAACGAAACGAAAGTCACCCATAATCTCACCACCTGGAATGAACCACTCTGTCTTTTTGTGAATTTTCTACTGGTCGTTTTTTCAAGGCATTTTGTGTTAGCTTTTTCGTGACCACTGTTTCATGAGCATCCTTCTGCCTCATGTTTTAAAAACTCTACTTTTGTTTTTTGAGAGAGAGACAGAGAGAGAGAGAAAGAGAGAGAGAGAGACAGAGACAGCAGGAGCCAGGGAGGGGCACAGGAAGAGACGGAGAGACTCTTAAGCAGGCTCCACATTTAGCGTGGAGCCCCAGTGTGGGGCTTCGATCTTGCGATGCTGGGATCACGACCTGACATAGAACCAAGAGTCAATGCTCAACCGACTGAGCCACCCAGGCGTTCTCCTTTTTAACCACTCCCTTCCACACCAGTATGTGGCTGGGATGTAAATCATGAACGGAAACCTCTATTTTCAGAGAGCAGTGTTCTTGCTGACACTTGGGGGTGCGAGAGCTATGTTGTCAGCCGTTTCCTCGTTTCCGTCTACGAGGAGATCCTTCAGGAGCATTGCAAGAGGCAGAATTATGGGTCAGAATTGTGGACACTTCGGGGGCCCCTTCGTTACAAATGCCCACACCGCCCTCCGGTCTGCAGTCCCCAGGCTGCGGTGAGCGTGTTCCCTGTGTTACCAGGCAGCCACGCACAGCCATCTCCCCTCCTGCAAACACTCCCCTTCTGAGGGAATGTCCTCACTCCTCTGCTGACTCAGCCTTCGGTGGGAGCTTCCCTTACCAGCTCAGGGTGGACACATAGCCCTCTTGAGTTTAGAATCCTGAGCCGAATGGCTGCAAGGTCGAGAAGCCATGGGACACACCTTTGCATGTGCGTGTAGGCTCTCCAGGCGTTCTTAGCGCGGCCAAAGATTGAAAACACCACAGGGATCCAAACAGGGCACGGTGCTAAATAGGTAAGTGCCGTCTGATAGAATTTGTGCAAAGCCCACAAATGAAACGGTAACTTCTGGACCACACAGCCCCTCTGCTGGGGTTGAGGCAGAGGAGCCGGCAGGTGATAGCCCCCGAGTTGGGAAACATCTTGAAGGTCAATGTGAGTGACAATGGACAGGATGCAGGTCGGGAGGGAGTGGCCTCCTCCAAGTTCAGGGGTCACAGGGCTAACATGTCCCTCTGGGGCTCTCTGATCATGGATATAGACCTCTCGACAGCAACTGTGGAAGGGCATGTCCAGAGCGTGGGTTGCAGGGGCGTAGGGTACTGACACAGTCTGCCACGGTCCTCCAATGCATGGGGACTCTATGGCCAATGCACATACATGTGTGAGGGACCGTCCACCCTGGCAGGGGCGGGGGCAGCCCCAGAGTACTAGCTTCCTCTCCCTGCCCCCCTTTTATGGCACAATATAAATGCCAGCTATTCTGGGGCGCCTGGGTGGCTCAGTTGGTTGAGTGTGAGACTTCAGCTCAGGTCATGATTTTGTGGTTCGTGGGTTCAAGCCCCGCATCACGCTCTGCGCTGACAGCTCAGAGCCTGGAGCCTGTTTCAGATTCCGTGTCTCCCTCTCTCTCTTCCCCTCTCCCACTCATGCTCTGTCTCTGTCTCTGTCTCTGTCTCTCTCTCTCAAAAATAAACATTAAAAAAATTTTTTTAAATAAAATAAAATAAATGCCAGCTAATCTGGATGGTGGGTGGGTTCATTCAGTGTCTTAGAATGATTCTGGGCACACGGGCAGTGCCATGTAAGTATAAGCTCTTGTCTTTTAGTTTTTTTTTAATGGTTATTTATTTTTGAGAGAGAGAGAAAAAGAGAGAGAGAGAGAGAGTGTGTGTGTGTGTGTGTGTGTGTGTGAGCTGGGGAGGGGTAGGGAGAGAGGGAGAGAGGGAATCCCAAGCAGGCTCCGTGCTGGCAGCACAGAGCCCGATGTGGGGCTCAATCTCACCAACCACGAAATCATGACCTGAGCCGAAATCAAGAGTCGGACACTTAACTGACTGAGCCACAGAGGTGCCCCTAGGCTCTTTTTATTTTCCCGAGGTTTGAAATATTTTGTCACCTGGAAAACGCCTACACCTGTGGCTGAGTTATTCCAACAGAGGCAACATGCCTGTTTGCATTTCCTCTCCTGAGCCCCCGTCGTGCTGGCCTGGCTCCCGCTTGCACTAGGCCGCCCTGACCCTCACCCCACATCTAATCCTCTTGGGATGATTTTGGCCAAAGTTCTTCCTGTCTCTTGAACCCGAAAAGCTGCCTGACAGCCCAGCCATAGGCACTTCCTGGACTGCCGAGCGTCTGGGACACGCAGAGCCACGGTCACCGCCGCAGCTGCAGAGGCCTGACAGATTTATGCTCTGCTTCTACAGCAGTGGGTTTGGAGATTTACACTGGGTGGGGCAGGGCACCGGATAAAGGGAGATGCAAATGAATCGTCTTAAAGAGCTTCCTCAGGGAACAGCCAGCAGGCCCTGCAGTGAACAATGAGGATGGCTGGGGGGAATTACCCGCTCAGCTGTCATCCCTGAGCAGAGAAGTGTCAGAGGGGACTGGAGAGCCCAGGAAGCACGGAAGGAAAAAGCAATCTGGGGCCCCCACCACCCAGGGAGGTGTGCTGGAGAGGGAGAGCATCCACACCAACTTCCTGCCTGCCTTGCAGAGGCTAGAGAGCTCATTCCCTGCAGCGAGGGCTTGGGATGTCCTTCCCTGGGCTTTTCAGGGACCTCGCATAGTCATGGGTCAATATGCCCCGCTGCTCGCCCCGCTTCCCCAGCCCAGGCCCTTCCCTGCTCTTATGCCTCATCTCCTGTGTCTGGGAGGAGGGTCTGGCTTTTCCTCCAGCAGCATCTGGGGGCCCAGCGCCAGCCTCTTGACCCCCCACCTTCGTGACTGTGGCAGAGGCTGATCCGGGCCAGTTCTGCAGTGCTGCTCTGGGCTGGTTCCTGAGGGACTGTACCTCCAGACTTTCTGGTGATGTCGGCAGGCTCCTGACCCCCTGTATTACAACTTTTTCTGCTTAATACAGCCGCGTGTTATGGACTGGAGGTTTGTGTCCCCCACAATTCATATGTTGAAACCCTAACCCCAATATGATGGTATTTGGAGGTAAACAGGCTTAGATGAAGCCATGTGGGTGGAGCCCCCATGGGATTAGAGTCTTTACAAGAAGAGAAAGAGAGACCGACGACCCCACTCCTCTCTCAGGCACGTGAGGGCACAGCAAGAAGCGGCTACGTGCAAGCCAGAAAGAGAACTCACCGGAAACTGACCTCACTGACCCCCCTCACCTTGGACTCCCAAGCCTCCAGAACTGTGAGAAATAAATGTGTGTTGCTTACGCCCCCAGCTTGTGGTGGTTTGTCATATCAGCCTGAGCTGTCTAGTACACTGAGTGATTTTGTTTTTGCCATGTTCCCCAACCTTTGTGCTTTACACATGGGTGGCCCTCCACTCTCATCGCGGCTTCCTGCACTTGCCATGCTTTGCAAATGTTGTTCCCCCTGCCTGGGCTGCCCTTCCTTCTGCCCATCTGCCAGATGGACTTTTACTCAGCCTCTGTGGCAAAGCTGACATGCCATCCCTCTTCTGCTGTCCCCCCGCCCCCGTCTCTTTCTTGTGTCCATGATGCACAGAGTTAACAGCTTCCTCCCAGGCCCCCAGCACGTGGACCAGCATTTGCCAGGGAAACAGTTCACAAATGCCGATGGAGTGCCCACCAGGGTCCTCGCCCCCTGAGGAGTGTGGCACAGACCAGGAATGCCCACACGTTACCAGCTGGTCTGGCTCTTTCTGAGCTGTGTAGCCTGGGGCAACTCCTGAATTTCTCTGTGTCCCGTCCGAAGAGTGAGGCTGTTGGGACTGTTTACACTCGTAAATGTCCTATCAGGGTCCCCAGCATGGGTCAAGTGCCATGCAGGTGATGGTGACCACTGTCAGTGGTCAGACAGACAACCGACAGACAGAGTGGGGAAAACTCTGCCCCAGCCCTGAGAGCCATGAAGGCAACAGTCTGTCTACGGTGGTCAGGGAGGACTTTCCTGAGGAGGCGACGCTTGAGTGGAGGAGATCTGGACACCTCTGAGCATCTGCCGTTGCAGATACAGAGCCTCTTAGGCGGTGACACCCCTGGGGGGTGGGCCAGACAGTCAACCCAGCAGAAGGTGGGCTGTGCCAGGCATGCAGTGACGCTCAGACGGAGGGAGCCTCCTGGCAGGGGCTTCCGAGATCCCTTCCAGGCCAGTCCCTGCGTCCCTCTCCCTCAAGGCTGGGGCTGGTGCTCAGTAGGCATGGGCAGATGGAAGAGGCCTGAGGGACTTCGGGGGGGGGGTGCTCCCCAGAGTGGAAGCCCCCCCCCCCGGCATCACCACTGAAGCCAGAGAAAGACAAATGAGACACCAGACAATGTTTGTCGCACGAATCGGTGTCTGAATCTGCCAAATTCTCATCTTGCTGTGATTAAAAACCAGCTAGAGCATCATAAACTTGCTCTGGCTTCGGGCTGCAGCAGCTGAACATCAGTCACTGGGTGGCAGGCAGCTGGGCCCCACAGGGCTCTCTGGGGGAGGGAACGCCCTCTTATCAGGCTCCTGACTGTTCACCTGGAGCGGTGGGGTGCTGCCCAAGGTCAGCCTCCACAACAGGGTCTCCCACTGCCAGCCCCACTCACGGTGAGAAAACCGAGGCTCAGAGACGGCGGGTAGCCAGCTTTGGTCACACAGCTTGGAGGAGGCGATGGAGGCAGACACGTATCCCGGTGGGCTGCCCCTTTGCCTGGGTCTGGGGGTGAGGCAAGAAGGCAGGGGCTAGTAGCGACAGGACAAACACTGAAGCTGGTTGCTGGGGTGGGTGGGTTCAATTCAGTTGAGCTGGTTTCACATCGAAGGGGCAGTAGTTAAATGCACAGACCCTAGAGCCAACCTCACTTACTGCCTTGTGACACTGACCACCTCGGTGACCTCTTTGGGCTTTGGCGTGTGCATCTGTAAAGTGAATGTAATGCTTGCCCACCTCGGAGGGTGTGGGAGGATTACAGAAATACCAGCAGGCGCAGCACCCAGAGGAGAGCACGGTGCAGAACGAGGATCCTTCAAACGTTGCCTTTTGGTGTTGTTTACGGAGCTGGACGCTGTCCTCGGCCTGGGGGCTGTGGCGGCGAGGGCACGAGACCTCAACACTCTGGGAGTTTTAGGGTCTCCTGCAGGATGGGGGGGGGTGGCTGCTGGCAGCAAGGGGGCTCCCTGGGGAGCCGGCCACGCTGCCGATGTGGCGAGGGCTGGTCAAATAAAAGGAAAGCAAGCTGGACGTGAGCTTCCGTGGGGGACTGGCAAAGATATGCTGAGGGACACAGGATGACATGTGGAAAAGTTCCGGGAGTACAAAGGCAGTTGCAAAACATTACGCACGCAGTGTAATTCTATTTATGAGAGAGGAAGATGTATGCAGAGCGCCACCAGCTGCATGCTCGTGTGTACCTGACGATGCACAAAACAGTTCTGCCAGGATACACCTCAAACAGAGTCAGCAGGCGCCCGTTGGGCTGGGAACACTGGCCAAAAGGCACGTCAGCCCCGTTACAGCCTTAATTGGTCATCTAGAGGATGACTTCCTGTGTTGTTTTTTGAACCTGAATGCTGCGGATGAAGTTACTGAGTTAGTGTCGTTTTTCCTAGGTGAGGTTCCCCAGGACGGCAGCCCTGTGCTCGGGTGTTGGGGGGGGGTGGGCTGTCACAGCATCTACAGCCTGCCGGTTGGCAAAAGGTATAGACTGGTGTGTATTCCCAGGGAGGGATGCAGTGGCCACTCACAGGAGATGCTGACAGTTGGGGAACCCAGGCAAAGTTCTATAGGAGGACTTATCATGTTGTTGTTCCAGTTTTTCCATGGGTTTGACATTTTGAAAATAAAAAATTTCAGAACGTGTGACCCGGAAGAGATGGTGGAGTGCCAAAGAGGAGGGCCAAGCACCGGGGAGATTTGGAGAGAAGGTGGTATTTCAGCTAGTGGGGTAGGGGGGCAGGGTGGGGGCGGGGGCGAGCCCTGAGGGTGCTGGGCAGGTGGGCTGAAGGCGCTGGACAGCTCGGTGAGGCCTTTGAAGGCCAGGAGGTTTGGATTTCTTTCTATTGTTTAAAGGGAGCCAGAAGAGATGATCTCTGAGCTGGGGTGTGCCATGGTTGAGTGGGCAATGAAATCCTCCGACCGTCCGGTTGCTGCCTATGTGGGCCTGGCCTGGCTTAGCTTGTTCCCCTCCCCCATCCCCGCTGCACTCCCTCTCCTGTTCCTGTGGCCAAGTCCTCTCCCTTCTTGCTCCAGGACATTCTACCTGTCCGGGTGCTCGGCGGGGCCCTATTTCAGGATGGGAGTCTTGCAAGAAATGGGGTTGAGTCACAGTGTCCCTCAGGGGTCTGGACCCCCAAGATGTCCCCGGGGGGGTGTCCCCATTCCCTCTGTGACCGCAGATAAATCTCTGAACATATTTCCTCATCTGTAAAGCAGGGGCGGTAATGCATTGTCTCGCCAGCAGAGGCGCTGGGGAGTGGAACACTCCAGCACCTGGACTGGAGGCTGTCAGAACACATTGGCCCCTGTGACTGCATCTGTGGCCCCAACAAGTGGCCGGGGCCAGGCGCCTGGCGTGGGCACTGCCCATGGACCATGGCCTGCTCTAGGCCTTTGCCTCAGTGCTATTCACGGTACTGTTAACCAGTAAAACACCCTTGTCTGGTTGGTAAGTTGCCTTGAGCCCCTCCCACTGCCTGGCTGCCCGCCTGGAACTGCTCCCCACTTTCCCCAAATTCAGCAACTAAAAGGCTAACATCTGGTGCAGCAGGGAGCCTCCAGGATGCTGTGAAATAGTTCAACTATGCATCTCAGTTTCTCCTCTAGCCAAATCAATAGGGAAGGAGAAGTCCTGAGGCGTGAAGGAGGGGCCACCAGGGAAAAAACGAAGGGCCCCTAGGGAATGAATGAGAGGTCCTGTAGTACTTTAACGTCTTTGCCACTATGTGTCTGGAAGTGTACCAAGGCAGAGGCCATTGAAAATCCTCCCGGTCAACAGAAGGCAACAAACCCACACCACTGGCAGAGCACCTACTAGGTGGTGGAGCACCTACTAGGTGGTGAACCTTGCACTGCCTGCCAGGGGAACATGGAAGAAGCCATCCAGGGAGCTCACGTCCCAGAGCCATGCAGGCAGAGGAGACTGGACCATATTGTCAGATGGTAATATTGCCTTTGGCAGTCTAATGTTCTTTCTTTCCTTTCTTTTTCTTTCTTTCTTTCTTTCTTTCTTTCTTTCTTTCTTTCTTTCTTTCTTTTTAAAGTCTATTTATTTATTTTGAGAGAAAGAGAGAGAGAGAGAGAGAGAGAGAGACAGCATGAGTAGGGGAGGGGCAGAGAAAATCCCAAGCTGGTTCTGCACAGAGCCAATGCTGGGTCTGAACCCACGAAACTAAGAGATCACGACCCGAGCCAAAATCAAGAGTCATATGCTTAACCGACTGAGCCACCCAGCTGCCCCCAGAGCCTGACTTTCTCTGTCACAGCTACTCTGACTCTGTTTTCTCTCCAAAGCAGCTGTAGACAATACATAAGTGAATGGTGTGGCCATGTTCCAATAAAACTTTACAAAAGCAGCATAGAACAGAGATCCCAGAAATAAACCCTCACATACACGGTCAAATGGTCTGAGACAAGGGAGCCAAGACCACTCCAGGGTGAAAGGTCAGTGTTCAACGAATGGTGTCATGGAAACTGGATTCCACATGCAGAAGAATAAAGTCAGATCCAAACTTCACACCATAAAAAAAATTAATTCAAACAGATCAAAGACCTAAACATTAGAACTGAAACTATAAAAATCTTAGAAAGAAACATACAGAAAGCTTTATGACACTTTATGACACCAGGGTGTGGCAATTATTATTTTTTTGGATATAATACTAAAGCAGTCAGAGACAAAACATACACAGGACCCAAGGGAAAAAAAACAGCTACACCGGAAATCATCAAAAGTACAAACTTCTGTATATAAGGGGACATGTCGACAGAGTGAGAAGAAAATCCACGGAATGAGAGGTAATATTGGTAAATCATGAATTTGGTAAGGGATTGAGATCCAGAATAAAGAGCTGTTAAAACTCAACAAGAAAAAAACCCAACCCAATGAAAAAAACGTATGAAGGGCTTGAACGGATACACACGACCGGAATGCACATGAAAAGATGCTCAACTTGGGCAAATGCAAACCAAAACCACAATGAGATACCACTTCGCACCCAATCGATGGCGGTTACCAAAACCCAGAACAGCACTGGGCAAGATGCGGGGGAAATGCGTGCACTGCTGGTGGAACGTAACCTGGTGCAGCAGCTGTGGGAAACGGCAGGGCGGTTCCTCGAAAAACTTACTATAGAATTATCATTACAATCCAGCCACTCCTCTTGCGGGCAGGTACCCGGAAGAATGGAAAGCAGCGTCTCAAAGAGACATCTCTACACCACGCTCAGAGCACCGTGATTCACAGTGGCTGAAAGGCAGAAACGAGTCAAGTGTCCAACGATGGATGCACGGGGAGAACAAAACGTGACCGAGCCATACGATAGAGTATCACGCAGCCCTAAAAAAGAAGGAAGTTCCAACACACGCTGCGACGTGGATGAACGTTGAGGACATTATGCGAAGTGAAATGAACCCGTCACAAAAGGACACACACTGCATGACTTCACTCGCATGAGGTCCCTAGAGTCATCAAACTCAGAGACGGAAAGCAGAATGGTGGCTGCAGGCGCCGCGGTGGCGGGGGGCGGCGGGGGAGAAGCCTGGGGAGATCGTGTTTAATGTGGACAGGGTTTCAGTTTGGGGAGATGGAAAAGTTCCGGAGGTGGATGGTGGGGACGGTTACTTATGCCTCTCCACCTCACACCAATGGTTAAAATGGCAAATATTATGTTATGTAGATTTTAAAAAGGAAATGGAAAATAAAAAGCACCTCCTCACGTGAGCACATTGTTTGGTCCCTCCAACCCCATCCTTCGAAAGGGACCCAGAGAACTGGACCCTCACACAGTGCACGTGGGGCAGTCTGGCTTCCGACGGGCACAGGACGAGGGCGGTGGTAGGGATACTGATCACGCTGGACGACGATGAGGCTGATTATGGGGTGCCAGGATTAAGGGTGGGTTGGGGGGCGCCCGGGTGGCTCAGTCTGTTTGCGTCCGACTTCGGCTCAGGTCACGATCTTGCGGTCTGTGGGTTCGAGCCCCGTGTCGGGCTCTGTGCTGACGGCTGGGAGCCTGGAGCCTGCTTTGGATTCCGTGTCTCCCCCTCTCTCTCTGTCCCTCCCCACTCACTGTCTGTCTCTCAAAAACTGAGTAAACATTAAAAAAAAAAAAAAAAAAGAGTGGGTTGGAACCCTGATTTTCCAACGTGGCGTGGGCTTTGCTTTTCCCAGCACAGCACAGCACAGCACAGCACAGCATTTCTGTTGGCCTCTCTGTCAGCACAAAAGGCCATCACACCCCACCTTGTAGCTAAGTACCATTTCCTGGGTTCTCTGTGGGCCCACCTGGGAACCGGTCAATGACTCGGGTAGGGGCAAAGAGCAGACCCCTTCCTGCTCCCCACTTTCCTAGGAAGGCTTTCAGAACTCTTTTTGGCCACGGGGGCATGCTCTTTGGAAGGCACTCCTTTGGCACAGGGACAGTGTGAGGACATAACGCACAAGGGCCTGCCGCTAACACTCCAGCTCAGGGAGAAGGGTGTGCATGGGGCTGACTGGGCAGTCTCCAGCGGTAGTGACCTTCGGGCCCCAAGAGACAGGGTGAGGACTCTCTGTCCCTCTTCCTCCCTCCCTCCAGACCTCACTGGATCCTTAGGATCACTCTGAGAGGTGGTGACCGTCGCTGTGTCCCATTTACAGATGAGCAACCTGACGCTTGGTGGGAGCAGGCATTCTCAGCCCCAGCCTCTCTGACTTCAACTTGTGTTCCTCATGCCTGGCCTCTCCTGTCAGGATGAGACAGAGCGCATGCAGGGCGACGGAGCGAGGGAGGGTCCCAACTCCAGATCCCAGCTCCGTGGCTCTTAATCTGTGTGCCCTTGGGCAGGCATGTGACCTCTCTGGTCTCCTTGAACTCCTCGTCCCCAAGGCCTCCACGTGGCACACATTCAATTAATGTTAATTCTTCCTCTTCCCTTCCCGAAGGAGGAGCTGCTCATAGTCTAGAGGGAGGAGGCAAACATTTAATTAAGAAGAATTTAGAACACAATCTGAGACAGGGTTGCATAGAGCAATGAGCAGAGGGATCTCGGAGCACCAGGGAAAAAGACAGTGCCAGCGGAGGAGTCTCTCGGGCAATAAAGCAGGACGCATGAGAACTGCCGGGCCCCTGCCTGCACTCAGCTGCCCCCGAGGGCACAGCCCAGGCTTGCTTCAAAGTGGTGGCACCAGGCAGGGTGAGATCAGCCGCCTCTGTGGGGCCTCCTGGCCGACCTCGGCCGTGAGTTAAGTGCTAGCTCTCCCTTCTCCCAGAACTTACCCTGCCCTGTTAGGGATTAAACGCGGCTCCAGGGAAACCCAGACAGACTAAATGAGGCTTAAACAGATGGAAGCAGAACGCGGTGCTGTTGAAATCTCGCTCACCTCGTGCCTGCTTTGCCCCCAGCACTCTGCAACCCCAGACCGCAACTTTCCTGTAGTCCTGGGTCCCAGAGGAGGACAGCATCACCACCATCATCATCGGCCATGATTAGAGCAGCAGCTGTCCCTTCTGCGCCCATCCCAGACACTCTGCACCAGAGGCCAGCAGGCCACGGCCCCCAGGCCACATCTGGCCCACCGGCTGTTTTCCTAAGGTCTCACTGGAATGCAGCCATACACCCACCGTTGACATGTCGTCAATGGCTGGGGCATCTGCAGAATTGAGTGGTGATGACAGACTGTATGGCCCACAGAGCCTAAAGTATTTCCTGTCTGGCCCTTGACAGAAAACATTTGTTGATTCTGTTCTATATCTGTCTCATGTACTCCTCACAGCCTCCTGGGAAGCCAATGTTATTATTCTCATTTGACACAGGAGGGCCCTAAGGCTTGGAGAGGGGAGGCTGGCCCCATCGGGACAGGGCTTCATCCTGTTCCCAGCATACACAGCAGGGCCAGGCAGAGAACAGCTGCTTGGTGACTATTTACTGAAAGGATAGACAGACATATGGACGCATGACACGACTTGAATGAACCACCCTACTCTGCACGGACCCTCCTGGCACCTGTAGGGATAAGGTGCTTGCTGCCCCAGGGACCAAGGCCCTACGCAGAGCTGTGCACCCATAAGCTGACGTGCTCTGAGATGCCACCTGTCAAGGTCCTGGGCAGCCAGGGCACAACAGGGCCAAGGCCAGTCCTGAGTGGACAAGCAGGGGTGGCCAGGGAGGCACAAACCGGCTGTTTTTGTCTCTGGAGGATGATAGGCTTGGGGCCTGCTTTGGGGCTGTGCGATCTACAAAGAGCAAAAGGGAAAGAACGGGGCTAAGAGTCCCTGGCCCACAGGAAGTAGGTGCTCCCCTCCGCTGAATCAGCGGAGCATCGCGGGGGCTGGGCACTGGGCCAGGCTGCGGAATTCCTGGCTCTGACAATGGAGGGAAGAGACCAGGGGCTGCCGGGTGAGCTGGGCGTTGTGCAGCCCTCCAGAACTTACCCCGGGCTCAGGGCACTGCTAAGGCAGCTGGAGACTGAAATGGGCCCTCCATCCAAACTAAAGACCACATCCCTCAAGGCTGGGTGGAAATAATCCAGGTCTGCCAGAGGCAGGCAAGAGCTCCTAGCACCTGCCCTGGGTCAGGCCTGCCTGCAGGATGTCCACTTTCCAGTGAGGGGGATGACAGTAAACCAAATCTGGCACAAGGTGACAGGCACTGTGGATAGAAATACCCTCTCAGGGGAAGGGGTTAATGTTGCAAGTACAAACAGGCTGGTCAGGGAAGGCCCCCAGGAGATGAAACTATGTAAAGACTTGATGGTGAGGGAGCCACGCAGGTGTCCGGGGGGAAGAGTGAGCCAGGCAGAAGGCATTGCCAGTGCAAAGGCCCTGGGGCAGGAGTGTGCCTGGAACCCAGCCAGTGACCGCAGGAAGAGATGAGGGCAGAAGGATGATGGGGCAGATGATCAGGACCATGAGGGTTATGGGGAGGACGCTGTTTCTCACTGTGCGTGAGGTGGGAGCCCATGGTAGGGGGCTGAGGGGCTGGCACTGACCTAGCTTTTATCGGGATCCCTCTGGCTGTCCAGTGGAGAATGGACTGAGTGTGAGAAGGAAGGAAGGAAAGAGACAATGAATGAATGCATAGAGGGGCTGGGGAGGGGAACCAGGAGCTGAACAGAGCTGCACACTCAGG
Source organism: Leopardus geoffroyi (assembly GCF_018350155.1). NCBI lineage: Eukaryota > Metazoa > Chordata > Mammalia > Carnivora > Felidae > Leopardus > Leopardus geoffroyi. The sequence continues at coordinate 57,379,329 of NC_059331.1, forward strand.
AGACACACAGGGGTAAGGCAGCATGTGGGTCGCAGACCGCTAACTGTGCCCTGCAGGATAACCAGTGCTCTCAAAGCTGGAGCTCAGCACAGACTCCCAGGAAGAGTATTTCCACTAGGTCCCCACCAGCGGCTTCACTTTGCTGCCCAGGACCCTGGAGCTCAGAGAGTGCTGGACCTTGCCGAGGTCACATGGCCTCGTTACTGGATAGGTTAGGACGCGAATCCACATCCTCCTCACCACGACACCAGGCTCTGGGCCCTCCAGGGGGCAGCAGCATCCCAACTCCTCGGATCCACCACGAGCTCCTTCACTCCTTCAGCGTCAGTCTAATGAAGGAGGAGGGCTTGGAGAACGTGCAGGCTGGTGACCCTTTCCCACCGAGAGGAACGTCTTCATGCGCGCGCCCAGTATGAGGTGTGCTGGGTCTCCTGCATGCCCCATGGGACAGGGCTGGAATTTACCGCTCTCTTTATTTTAATAAAGACCATTCAGGGCCCTGAAAGTTAATCTCCCAGGAAGACAATTACATGTCAAATAATACACCCACTGAGCAAATGATTAAGAAAAACCCAGCCAAGAAGGTTTTGCACAGGCGAAGTCTGAGATATGTGAGCTCAACATGGAAGGCCTTGGAAGGTTATTACCAGGTGGAAATGAACACAGGCGCACGGGTGAGGCAAGGGAGTCTATTTGTAATGTTTGCGCCCCCCCCCCACCCCCGCAACTCGTTTCAAACCTGAAGACAGCGTCTGTTGGGAAAGCCAGTCTTCTCTGTCCCCTAGTAAAAGCAGACAAGCCCTGAGCTGAGGGGTAGCAAAGGGACACGGCTTGTGGGTGTGGTCGGCCCCACGCAAGTCAGGCTGGCCTGCGTCAGTGGCCAGCATACAACCACGAGGGTTCACATCTAAATGTGGCCTGTGACTTCTGAAATGTTGGGGGCCAGTGTCCCTATCAGCGATGATTGACGGCAATGGAGAAGCCAGCTGAGTCCTTAGATGGGCCCAAGTCTCCGCACCAGCCAGCCTTTCTCTGTTATGTGGTAATGTGACCCCAGCAGCTCTGAGTTTGCACCCCGGATCCAGCCTCCAGGTGTGGACAGTGAGACCCGGAGACGTCAAGCAAGTTGCTAGGATTATAGTGTGTGACGGAACATGGAACCCAGGCCCAGTTCTGCGCCCCCCAGTACCCTACTCTGCCCTGGGCCCGTAGCAGGTCTGCCGCTTGGCCTGGAGTCAGGCTGATCAATCTGGATTATCATGGGACTTGCTATATGTAGAACAAAGGCTGACCAACTATGGGTCTTGAGCCAAATGTGGCTTGCTGCCTGCTTTTGTAAGTCAAGTTTTGCTGGAACACAGGCATGCTCACTTCTGTCTGTATCGGGGTATGGCAGCTTTTGGACAAGAGCAGCCCAAGAGATGCTGCCCACTCAGGCCAATCCAGCTGTTTAGTGTGGGTTCCCTCCAATCCTCAGTCTGGCAACCCTTTTGTGCCCTGAGGAGGCTCACATTAGGGTGCATGGCCCCTTTGCAAGGCTGTGAGGGTGAGCAGCTTGTGGGGGTAGGGGGAGGGTGGTGATAGCGGATCGTCAGGACCCCATTTATAGATCAGGTCATCCTGGTTGCTTTAGTAAGCTGTGACTGCTGGGGGAGGGCAGCTTCTAGGGGTCTTGATGAGCTCACCAAACTGCGCCCCTAAAGCGGGGAAGTCTAGGACTCCAGAATGTTAACCATTGGAAGTTGTGCTCAACTCCTGAACCTCAGTTTGTCTGCCTATAAGGGGGGCTCATATTCAATGATTTCTGAGGCCCTGCTCTGCCAGAATAGTCTATGGATCTCAATAAAGACCCACAGGACTCTGACAGGTGGTGAGCAGTGGCTCCTCTGGAAAGTGGGGCTATTAGTGGCACCTCCCATCCTCCCTCCCCTCACAGCCACAGTGGATTGCAATTGTGCAAACCGGAGATGCCCAGACTGTGAAGAGGTAGACAGGGCTCACACACAGAACTCAAGAAAGGGCACCGGTAGGACTGCCATTGGTGGCATAACTGGCAAATGTCATGGGCAGTGACCCCACCCCTGACTCATGAGCAGAGGATCTCTCAGGTGCACCTCCCATGGGAGCTCCTGGCTCCCCTAGGCTTCTCTGGCTCAGTCATGAGCCCTGCTTCCTTCTGGTGGCCCCTGGTTTATTACATCTGTTTTCCATCCTTTTACTTTTAACATATTTTCATCTTTATATTTAAGGTATTTCTTGTAGGTAGTACATAGTTCTTGCTTTCTAAAAACATCTAATCTGGGGTGCCTGGGTGGCTTGGTCAATTAAGCGCCGGACTTCAGCTCAAGTCATGATCTCACAGTTTGTGGGTTCCAGCCCTGTGTTGGGCTCTGTGCTGACAGCTCAGAGCCTGGAGCCTGCTTTGGATTCTGTGTCTCCCTCTTTCTACCCCTCCCCTGCTTGCTTTCTCTCTCTCTCTCTCAAAAATAAACATTAAAAAAAAAAAACCCACCATATCTGACAATCACTGCCTTTTAATTAGTGTAGTTAGGCCATTTACATTTAATATGAATACTGAAATGATTAGACATATCTGTTTGTTTTCTTTCTATCTCATTGGTTCCTTGTTCTCTTTTTCTTCTTTTCCTAACACTTTTTTTTAATTATTTGAATATTTTTTGTGACTGCATTAGAGTTTAATCTTTACAAGTTAAAAAAAAAATCTTGCATGTTTATACACAACCTGTTGAATATATGGAATGCAGTTATAATAACTATTTTAATGGCCTTTTCTGCTAATTCTAGCATCAGTGTTTATTTTGGGCCAGTCTGATTAATTTTTCTTCTCATATGGGTCATATTTTCTTGCCTGTTTCCATGCCATAAAACTTTTCACTGGATGTCAGACTTTGTGAATTTCGCCCTGCTGGATATTTTTGTATTCCTCTAAACCACCTTGAGCTTTGTTCTGGGACATGGTAAGTTATGTGGAAATAACTTGATCCTTTAGTGTCTTGTTTTTAAGGTTGTCAAATTCAGCAGTGCTTGGCTTAGGGCTAATCCTTTCCTACTACTGGGGCAAGTCTGTTCAGAATACTTTAGCCAATGTCCCAGGCATCATGAGGTTTTCTAGTCTGGCTGGTAAGAGCAGACACTTGCTACCTCCGACTTCTTTTGGATAGTTGATTTCCCAGTTTCTCTCACACATGTTCTAGCCAGCACTCCACTGAATACCCAAGGGAGAAACTCTGCAGATGTCCTGAGTACTCCCTTCATGCCGTGCAGTCCTCTTTGATACTTGTGGTGAGCTCTAGCTGCTTTGGTCTTTCCAGACACTCAGCTCCACCTCTTTAACTCAGGGAGGACTCCAGGCTCTGTCCTCCACTCCCTTACTACACATGCACACGCACACACACACACACACACACACACACACGGACACACACACCACCTGCCAAGTTGGGTCATGACCTCTTCCCCAGGAAGATGCTCAGAGCACCACAGAGATCACTTCCTTCCTCTCAGGGATCAGTGTCCATTCTTGCCTGATGTTCATTTAGTGTCTTCAAAACCTGTTTCATGTGGTTTGTCCATTTTTGGGGTGTTTCAGCTGTCCCATTCTGTTGGAAGCCTGGTTTTGAACATCAAATGGGTTCTGTTTCGCCAGCAAATTTCAAGGAACGCCAGGGGATCCTGGAACTGGATCCCACATTACAAGCAGATGCTCCCTTCACACCTGAATCTCCTCCCCATGACCCCAGAAAGTGTGGGTCACCCCTCTGCTTTCTGAATACAAAAACGGGGAGGGGGTTGGAGCTCTTTTAGAGATAAGGAAATGACACGTGTTTCTCTTGATGTCAACATTGCCGTGGCCAATGAACTTGCAGTGCAGGGGTAACACTCGGAATGTCTAACCAGATGGGCCCTTTAGCACCTGTGGTGACCAGAGGGCTGTGGCAATGGAGGAAAGGCTGGGAGAGCCGTCCTAGCTGGCCAGCAGCCTTGCAACGGCCTCCCACTCTGTCCAGGCTGTTGCAAGCATGGATTCAGAACATGGACCCAGATGATGGAGCTGGAATTTGCGGGAAGCTAACTTCCTGTCAGTGTGAAAAGTCTCAGGCAGTGAGGAGCCCCCATCCCTGGAAAGGTGCAAGCAGGAGCTGATCCTCTAGCAGGGATGTAACAGGAGATGCTGAACTACACGGTGCGCTCTGCCTCTTCCATGTGGTACAGATGTCACGACCACGTGCTGGAGTGAGAATCCCACTTCACGGACTCACAGACCCTTCTCCCTTCTGGAGCGCGTTTCCACAGAAATGCCGTGCACAGGCCTGCGGCACCTCCCTGCATTGTCCCCGTGGTCCTGGGTGGCTACCATCCACGCCAGGCCTGGCACATACTGCCTCACTGCGGGGACCGGGCCATGCCTCACTCAGTCCGTTCCATAACTGGCCGCTTCTGAGAAGGCGCTGTACCGAGTCGCCAGGGTTAGCAAACTAGTTCAAGGTAATTTATGACTCTGGGATGCTCGGGTTTTTAAATACAACAGACCACTACAAACTGCAAAAGCTTCAAGCTCTCTCCCCAAGGGAGACAGCCCGGCGCAGCCCGGGGCAATGGTGCTGACGCCAGGTGGGCAGGACGAGCTGGCACACTCGCAGGTCTGGCTGGCTTAACTCACTATGAGCCCCAGGGAGGCACTCCTGCAGGCCTCGTGAAGACCGCCCCCCCCCCCCCCCCCCCCCCCCCGCCGCCATTCTTCCCTCCCTTGTCTCTGGTATGCATGAGAAGGTGATGAAGATTTTTCTCCTGCGCTGTGATGGCACCGAAACCACAGTGCATTCGGGGGTGCTACATCCTAGTTGGCTTGTTTCTCTTTTTTAATGCTAATAATATTGATTTTGGGTACAGTGGATCTCAGGCAAGGGAAACTCCAGTAAACGAAAGCTGACTATAGCCAAACGTGGCTGATGTTTCTTTTTTCCTCGGGGTTGGCAGGCCCTGCCTGCCTTTCCATCTGTCCAGTGCTGGCCTTGAACACCCAGAGTGGCTTCTCTGCATGCTCTCCTGTGGGCTGCCTTCCTGCCTTGGTGCTGGCGCCCAGAGCTTGAGACCCATTTCTGTCTGCAAGAGGACTGTGGTCTCTGCCCTTGCTCCTCTGAGCTCTGGCTGCCGCCTGCATCCAGCATCCGTTCCCAGCACCCCCCGTCCCGGCTCGAGGCCGAGCTCATCTGGGGCCTGCTACCAGGTGCAGTGACCCTCCCCTTCCCTTGCAGACATCAACTGTGAGTCAGCACTGAATGCAGGTCCCCAGTACACCCATACCTTGCCAGCCTCATCCTCAGTGCACACTCCCAGCTAGGGGTAGGGATTCGGGGTGAGTGAGACACAGCCCCGGCCTCAGGCCTTGGCCTTTCTGACTCAGGAGGCTGACACACACATGCACCAATGAGGGACACAAGTACACTGTCTTCTGTGACGGGGGGAGGGGGGTGAGCCTGGGAGAGCCCAGAAGAAGCCTGGAGGGCTTCCTGGAAGAGGTGGTGCCAAAGGTGTGCGATGTTCCATATGATCTCCGCAGTCCTTGGGTGTAAGCATCCCACAGAAAGACACCTCCATGGGGACTGTTGAGTCTATCGCTACTGGCTAGGTGGCATTTGGTGACAAAGGAACAGATGGTCCCAGCTTCCTCTGCCTAGTCCTGGATTGTTGGGGGTCTGGTTTCTTCAGGGCGACAGAGACACAGCCATGGCTGACTGTTCCGGGGCCCTGGCTCCTGCCTGGCTCCTCTCTCCAGAACACGGGACACTGCGGTTGACCCCTTAACAGCTCTGTTCCTCCACCCCCCTGTCTCCGTACCCTTTGCACTATGATGGGGCAGCTCTTCCCATCAGGGGTGGGGTCTAGATCCCCCCGCTTGGAATCTGCGCTGGCTCCGTGACTTGCTCTGGCCGACAGAATGTGGTGGAAATGATGCCGTGCCAATTTCAGGCATAGGCCTCAAAGAGCCTCGTGGCCTTGCGTGCCCACCCTCTCGGGACCCTGGCACCACCATGTGCAGAAGCCCAGACGGCCTCCTGGAAGAATGGGACACATGTAGCCTACTCACCACGGCCCCTAGTCGCCCCGGCCAACAGCCAGCCAGCAATCGGCCGACCCCTGCCATTGACCACACATGCTTGAGGGAGCCCAGAAAACCTGCCCGACCAGCTAGCTGCTCAGCTAAGTCAACAGTTGGCGCAAGCCGCTACATTTCGGGGTGGTAATTCGGCAGCAGAAACTAACTGATCCCAGCATCCCAGCATTCTGGGCAGGATGCACAGGCGGCAGGATTTATAGGCAGAGGCCTGGCTGCAGACAGATGGACTGGCTGGCCTCGGGACCGTCACCAGGCCCTCATGTTTGCTGTTACCTGGGTTCTGCTCTACAGCTAGGATCTACAGTCAGCACAGTTACGACCAAGGTATAGTTGGCCCGGGAGTGGCTGCGCCTAAGCCATCTGGCCTCCTCTACGGTTTCCTGGACCTACCCAGGGCCTTCCAGCCGCTTTCCATGACACTCCAGGTGAAACCCAAATGCCTCACCATCCCACACGATGCTCCCTACTCCCACCCTGCTCCCAGCTTTGCGCCTCTCACTGCACTCCAGACACACCTGCCTCCAACCCATAAGACCCAACCTGACCTCTGGGCCTTTGCATGTGCAGCTCTCCTGACTAGCGTGCTTTTCCCGGATACCCGCACGGCTCCCCCCCATTTCCTTCAGGCTCTGACCCAGTAGGCTTTGGTAAACAAACCGGAGATCACAGATCATTCTTACAAATGGCCTGCGTCACTCCCTGCACACTCCTCCCGCTTTATTTCTTTTCAGAGCGATTAGTATGACTGGGTGCAAAAGTGTCCACATTGTGAGACATCCAGTGGGAGCCAGCGAAGGTTAGGAAGGGGGGGTGGGATGCTGAGAAAGACGTCGGCGTTGGGACCTTCATAGCACACAGCCACTGACTGGGAGCCGATGTGTCCTGAAGCAGCCTGGCACCCCCCACTGCCAGACAAACCAGCAGAGACACTGTTGGCAGTGCTTCAGCCACATGTAGGAGCCGGTATCGCACTCAGCAGCACAAGCCCAGATTTATGGCCATGGCATAGCTGCTTACCAGTGTCATGCAGGTGACACACGTTTGTCAAAAACACCTCGTCTTGAGGTGGCCACAGAGAGCAGTTCCCTGGAACACAAGAGGCTTCGCAAAGCAAGGCGTCCCTGGGGCTCCTGCCTTCTGAAACCCCTTAATCGAGGGCCCACAATTTAGGGCCCTTCTCAGAGTTTCTAGAGCCTACAAAAGAGGGAAGTCTCTAACTGGAGCTGGGACTCCCCGGCCGCAAACAGGAGCAACACCGGCTGGCCTGGCTCAGCCTCAGAAGCCGGGGAGGGCATCCTCCAGGGCCAAGGAGGCCCAGAGCAGGCCCAGACCCACCATGGATCCAGGGTTCAGGGACAAAGCTCTTCTGCACTCCGTGAGGGGCCCCATGGCAGACCCATCCCCGGGTCCTGGGCCAGTCACCACGAGGGAGAGCTAGGGCCTGGTCGGGGTCCAAAGGGACCATGCAGTCTCGTTGTAAGGAGCATGGAGTCTGGAGCCTCATAACGGCTCTGAGCCTCAGCTTACGCATCTATAAGATGAGTGTAAAAACAGTGTCTCCTCACGGGGCGGCGAGGACCCCACGGAATGCTCAGACCGGGCCCCGGCACATCACAAATGCTGCAGAAGTGAGTTGTCATCCACATCATCAGAGGCCATGACTCTGCATCATGGGTGGAGCCTTCCCGGCAAGGATTCGACTCTGTTCCAGGTTTGAGGGTGCTGGGGTACTGCTCCCAGGGCTCTCCCTCCCCTTACCGGGCAAGGAGCTGGTTTGGGAGTGAGAGGAAGGAGTGAAACCTCAGCTGCTTCATCATCAAAAGGACAGCAGGAGGGATGAGGCAGGGGTGAGAAGCAGAGGTGGCAGGAGGTTTTCAGGCCCCCAGGAACAATGGGCCCAAATGGCTTTCACACCAGCTCAGGGGAGCCCATGGGACGGAAACGGAAAGGCAGGCTGTCATGTCCGATCCCTCCACTGACAGCCCCAGGGTCCTGGGTCCCAACCCACCAGCCCTACTGTGCACAGCCAGACACCAAGAGGAAGGAACACAGAACCTGCCTTCAGAGAATCGGAGACAGACTCCACGTTGGGGCCACCCAACACGGTCGTTGTGTGGCCATTACAAACTCAACCCTCCTCTGTGCTCCTGTTTCCCCATCCTCACAAAAACATCCATGGATGGGGCGCCTGGGTGACTCCGTCGGTTAAGCGTCTGACTCTTGCTGTCAGCCCAGGTCACGATCTCACAGTCAGGGGACCCAGCCCCACATCGGGCTCTGCACCGACAGCATGGAGCCTGCTTAGGATTTTCTCTGTCTCTGCCCCCTCCTCACTCTCTCTCTCTCTCCTTCTCAAAAAGCGATAAATAAAGAAACATAGAAAAAAAATCCATACATGGCTACACAGGGCCTCCGGGGGCACCTGCACGTACCAGGGATCGCATGGTAAAAAGAGGGAGAGGGGAGAACACGCGGACAGCAGGCAGGAATGACTGCAGGTGTGCTACAAATGATCAGAGATCTGAAGAGCTCAATACTTCGGACTTTTAAAAAGGCTTCTTGACATGTGACTGGAGAAAGGCGGCCCAGTTAGTAAACGGTGCTGGGACATCGGAACCAATTCCAGACACATTAAAAATCTATATTTGAAAGAGAGAAGTTGAAGACGGGGATACTCTGGGGGAATATCTTTCCAAACTTGGGTTGGGAACAATTTCTTTACCAAGGTGTTAAAAGCTCAGTAAGCATAAAAAAAATCGATAGGTTTGACTGCAGTAAAATGTAAATTTCCTTTCACCAAATGACGGGTGAAAAGACAAATCACTAAAAGTATATGTACAACTAGCAAAGGGTCAGTATCCAGAATACATAAAGAAGTCCTATAAATCCACAGGAAGAAGAGAGGCAATGAGCAAAAAGACCACAGCAGGTGTGTCGTAGAGGAGGAGACGGAGTGCACAGATGAACACGGGAAAAGCTGCCCGATGTCACGAGGATGCAGGGAAGTGCAAGGTAAGGTCCCCGTGAGAGATTTCACATCCATCAGGCTCACAGTGAGGAAGACATGTGACATCTGACAGCACCGAGGGTCTGAGACGATGTAGATCAGCTGGCACCCACGGTTGATGAGTGTGAAACCTGGTCTGGCCACACTGAAAACCGCTTTGGCCTTTTCTTGTTAGGTTGACCAGTCCCATACCTTAGCACCCTGCAAATCCACTCCCAGGAGTCACACAAGGCACACCCAAGAAGAGTTCGTCGCAGCACTGTTAGCAAGAGGAGGGGGAGAAAGGAAATGACCCAGATATTCATTGACAGAGCAATGCAAAAAGAAATTGTAGCACAGTCACACAATTTCTTTCCACACTGGTGACAGCAAACTCCAGCTACACAGCAGCACAGCTCAAGCTCAGAGAGAGGGAAACGTTGAGTACAAAAATGCAAATTTTAGAGATCTACATACAGACAGCAAGTTTTTAGAGCTTGAGAACAAAGAAGCAATCTAATGTTTAGGCTTATTCAGTCGGCCTGTGAGCAAGAGAATGGCAAACAAACAAACACCAAATTGCAGAGAGGGGTGACCTCCAGGCAAGGAGAAGATGGAAGTGACTGGGAATGTTCTAGTTCTGGAGTTGAGCTGTGGGCCCACGGATGTTCATTGTCCCACCATCCTTCATAATGCACGAAACACACGAAGTATTAAAACAGAACAGAGGCATAGGAGAAAAACAAGAAGAGAAACATGGTGTGGGTCCAGACACATCCAGTATGATTTCCTTGTCACACACATAGTTGACTGTTTTCACGTGGTGTCACGGGGGGTACCAAGAGTTCCGTCGAGAGGCCAGAGCGGGAAGTGAAAGGACAGGCCATTGGACGAGGGCATTCTTCCCTCTGGGCCTCAGTTTCTCCATATGCAAAACGAGGGGGTGTACCAGGAGTGGCAAATGGCTGGCGTGCATAACCCAGGTCTCCCCTTCCTCACCCGCTGTGGACACTACTCATGGATTGCAGCACTGTTTCACATGGAGCACAGACACGCAGCGTTGGGCTCCGCAGCTGGGCCCTGCACCCTGCCGGGGATGCCAGTCTGAGAGGGCACACTAAGTGATACCTACGTGCTGATCTGGAGAGGTCCAGATCCCTCCAGCTGTGGCCTGGAAGGTTCTGAAGCCTCACCAGCAGGCACTAGCTAGTCTGAGAGGCAGGGGCCCTAGGGAGGAGCCGACTGGCTTTGGAAATGACCCTAGCCGGACCCTGGCAGCGTGCAGCCTCAGCGTCTACACTGCCCACGCCTGTGGCCTCCGGTCCGCCGCGAGGGAGCCCCTGCCCCCCCCCCCCCCCCGCATCATCTGACCAGAGCCCGTGCTCCCATCCGTCGGGTGGGCAGGCTCATGTCTACGCTCTGCGGGTGAGCTCTGCTGGACCTGAAAACGGCAAGACGGGCGGAGGGCCAGGCAGGAGCTCAGCTTCACCCTCTAGCCCAGAGAGCCGTGGAAGCGGCCCCGTTGTGCCAGATTCAACCAGCTCTCTGAGGCAGGACGGTGGCATTCCTTTCACCACCGCCTAGGCCTGCCTGGGCCTGCAGGCCTTTGCTCCTCTGCTCCCCTCCATACCTGCCCCCCCTGCCCCCACCCGTCCCCTCTTCCTCCCCTTATGGTCCCAGCTCACAAGACTCCTCCTCGGTTGTGCTATTCCATCTACCTCCCACCCCCCACCCCCCCAGTGAGCGCTGACGTCCCTTCCTCTGGACAACCACCACACAGAGGTCAGCTTTCCCGAGGAGAGCTTGTGTGCTGGGTCTGGTCCAGTTTCTGTGGGTGTCTGTCCCCTCCAGTATGGGGAGCCCAGCAGGGTCCACCTCACACCCGCATGAAGATAATACCATCAAACAGCCACAATTCCTTGGAATCAATGGGCTTCTCCGAGAACTGTCCACCTACTGCCTAAGCCGCACAGCCAGGGAGGTTGGCAGTCGGGGAATGGTACCTCCCTCCCTATTCCAACAGCGAGAAACTCAAGGGCCACAGAGGGGGGTGACTTTTCCAGCATCACTGCCCACCCTCCAACCTTTGGGAGGCTGAGAAGCTTTTCTGTCATGTCCCATCAGGGCCCTCAAACCCCAGGAAACACCTCACTTCCCCAGAGCAGGGGCCTGCTGAGTGACCACAGCCCCTAATCATGGAGCATCTGGTTTCATCTTGGTCCCTGCGGATTCTTTTAACAACAAGATCACGTGGAGAGACATCATACCCAGGGACGTGATGCTTCGGCGATTCGTCTCTCTTTCATTTTGTTCACCTGATACACGTTTTAAATGACTACTGGGCTGTGTACACAGGAAGCCTTGATTCACTAGAAAGACCGTGGCGGGTTTTCTTAGAAGACAAAGTCAGGAATTTAAGGCATCCAGACGTGTCCAATGAGCAGAGTGGAGACAAAGATGTCTCTCCCGCTGCTGTGTCCGGGAACACAGCTGCCCACACACGCCCACCACACCCTCGGATCAGAGCCTGCCACTGATATCCACGGTGTGCAAGGGCTTGGAACCCACTGTCATCGTTATCACCATCCCTCGACCCCAAGAAGCAAACACCATGAGCTTGCAAAGGCACTCCGACAGGAATGCTCACTTGTGTTCCCAGGAATACACACAGACGCCAGATATTTACTTCTGGTTCCAACGTCTCCTGGGTTCATCCTCTTGCAAGTCCTGGAAACTCTGGGCACCACTTCTTGCCCTACAATCCCTCCATCAGATCCCCCATCGCCCACTCTCCCAGGAAGCTCCCCCCACCTGGACACCTCCAAATCCTCCTCAAAGCCATCTCTGGCTCCCCCTCTTCCTTGCCTTCTCGCTGGCCCCTTTACACTAATTTCCTGCTAGAACGATCATAATGGGTTCAAATGCTGCTGCTTGCACACCCATCTTCCCCGTCACGGGGCAGGTTGTGGGAGCAGGGCGCAGGGCTGATGTACCCCCTTACCTCCAGCCCCTCAGCATGGGCCCGGGCACATTGGTGGGGGTGGAGTAGGGCCTCAAAGAAGCATGAACTAAATCCCTGGGCTCTGTTTTCCTCCAACTTAGAGTGTAGTCAAAGAGCTCTAATGACAAAGAAGGTAAATTCTAGGTATTCTGAACAGGGACCAGGCCATCCTTTCCTGAGTACTTCACAGCGAAGCCAAGACCTCACTGGTGAGTAACTGTTAACTGCCCAACAGTGGGTGTGAAGAACTTTCCCAGGAGAGAGAGAGACACAGACAAATGTTGTAAGGAGGGAGGGAGCAACTTGTGTAAGGACCGAAAGGCCAGTGGTGCCTCAGCAAAGCAATGGGGCGATGGGCAAGAGTTCATGGATTCTGCGTATCGGTTAGGTTAGGATGGGTTACGCTGCATAACACACAATTCTCTAAATCTCAGTGGCCTACAATAAAGTTTCTTTATGTCTCAGACTACATGCACATGTGGCTCTCCTTCGTCTCCTCTCCCCTCTGCACTCAGGTTGACAGAGCAGTCTGTCTCTATCTGGAATATTGCCATTGTGGTGGAAAAAGGAAAAGAAAAGTGGTAAATTACTCACTGGTTCTTAACGCGTGTGCTCACATCTGTTTTCACTGTTCAGCAGCCCCTCTGCCATGCCTGAGGACAACATGGGCCGTGCTGTATAATCCTCCAACCGAGCAGGGCACTTCCATACAGGGCACCGAATGGGGGGGAGTGGTAATCCAGTTCCACACTGTGCTTATGAGTTTGACGTCTTTCCTAGGATCAGTGAAATCTGTTGAATAAACTGTTCATTTCTAAAAATCCCTCTGGCTGTAGTGAGAGACACAGATTGGAAATGGGCAAGGGTGGGATTCGGGAGAAAATTCAGGAGGCTGCCTCAGTTTCCCAGGCAAAAAAAAAAGAAAAGTACTTTACACTAGGGTCATGGCAGTGGAAACGGAGAGAAGCCAAGAGATTTAAAAGATGGAAGGGTCTAGTGATGTACAAAGAGGAGCAGAGGTGAGTGAATGTGTGACGCCAGAATGGCCAAAAGATACAGCAGGCTTGGCTTCTCATGTCTTAAACAGTTGCTGGCTCCCATCTTTGGGGAGGACCAGCTACTCTATTCTCTGCTTGTCCTTGGGCTGTCTATGTTCTCCTAAGAAATCTCCCTTCTTGCTTGAAAAAAAAAAGGCTGAGCTAAATAAAGATGGGAACACATGGATGTGGTGAGCAGCCGAGTGAGCTGACAAATGAGTGACACAGTGACCAGGGGAATTAATTCCTGTCTCCAAGTGTTCAAAGAGTGAAGACAAACTAGACTCAACCGGAAGAAAAAGAAAGTCCTCCCACTGGGCATGCCTCAAAAGGATCCCTCGCCTCCCTACTGACACATCAGGCATCTTTCTTCTTCCACGGGGCTATGACCAATTTCGGCTATAACAGAGAAAGGGGAGTGGGTGAGAGAAGAAGAAGGGAGGGACTTGGAGGCAGAGAAAGGATGGGCTCCATGGACATATAGCAACCTGTATAGAACCCTTCCTCTCCTCCATGTGGCCTCCCTCCCTATGCTTCCTTTTTAGAGTTCCAGACTTGACTTTCAGTGGTGGGAGGGCTTGGGATTCACAAACACCTCAAAAGAGAATTTCTGTAGCAGCAGCATTAGGCCACCTTACAGGAACTTAGAGCCTTGGGGTCCACACAGGCACAGAAAGCCGCGGGGTCTCCTCTGCCCTGGGTGTTCTCATTAGCCAAGAAGTGGAAGGTTCAGACACAGAACTCTATGGCACCTCCTCGGCCCCTCCCCGACCCATGTTCCCAGTGCACCTGGGGCCGATCAGCTCGGGGAAGGGGCCACATCGATTCCTGCCACCCGCCTGAGCCAGAGCTGTCTGCACGCTCAGAAACCATCGGCTTCCCATTAGGCAGATCAGTAGCTTCCACTGGTGTCCAATTTGTGTTTCCAGAAATTCATCTCCCAGCCACCTTTTTAATTAACCCCCCTCCACCACACCTGGGGCACAGATAGATCACCCGCCCTGGGCCGCCTCTGCAGACCACAGACCACGAGGCTCCGCGAGCCACAGGGGAGCTGCAGGTGTGTTTAAAGCTGACCAGCTGCTTCCCGGTCACCGCAGGAGCTGACCCTGCTGGCTGGATGCCACCCACTCTGTCCCCTGCTCCTCGCTGAACCCCCGTGGAAGGGGCTGGGTCCTCCCTCACAGAAAGAAAGCAGGTGATGAGAGGCCAAGGCAGTGTCCTGAGGTCCCCCAGCTGGCAAGAGCTAGGACAAGTGCACCTTTGAGGCAGGCAATTGGCAAAGCGCTCCCCAGATGCCGCAGCACAATGGGGTCTGGCTGGCAGGTGAGCAGGAGGGGCCAGCAGCTGTAGGTTCAGGGCAGGAAAGGCGGAGGGAGTGTGATCCCCAGGAGCCTCTGCTTTCCCACACCTGGGGTCTCCTGGGTATTCCGCACTGCTCACCTGTCTACCCCTCCGGGGCCTAGCACCCCATCAGTGTCTCCATCACTGCTGCATCCCTGGTGCCTGGCACATAGTAGGTGCTCAGTAATGGCCGCTAAATGAGCAGGAAATACTTGCCGCACTTTGCCCTGGGCAGCGTTCCCAGAGCTTCTCTAAATGACCTTATTTCAATTTCACAGCTGTCCTCGAGGCAGGCATCACTAGTGTATGCATTTTATAGGTGGGAAGACTGAGGCCCCGAGAGGTTAAGTGACTTCCCCAAGGTCACACGGCGACTCAGCGGTAGAGCTGCGATCCGAACCTGACTCTGGAACTGCACTCCACGCTCCCTTACCTATTCGCGGTGGCCTCAGCTCTGAAGGGCAGGACCTGGGTCCTGTGCCCCATGGAACCTCCACCACATATACCATCATGTAAACGTGTTTGTTGAGTGAAGAAATGAGTGAATTATGCACTCCTTGTCCTTTAAAACACAGTACAGTCAACCAGTCTGCTGGCACAAATCTGGAGTGTTTCTGGTCGGGGATGAAGGGGAGAGAGGAGTGAATCTCCTGGGGGACCCAGAGGTGACAAGCCTCTCAGTAGTTACAACTCGGGGGCCATTACTAGGGACCCTCTGATCTCACGCCACCTCCTTCCTCACCAGTCTGTTATATTGGGGTTCTCTGTCATGTATACAGAGGGCACAGAGCCATGATTTGGTTTTATGTGGTGTCTTAAGACTTTCCAGTGAGACAAGTGGATTACTGTTGAGCCAACATCTGGGCAAAAAGAGCCTGCTATGCGTGGTCACCCAAGTCAGCTTCTGGAGGTGGCCAAAGTGAGACATGAAGGGAAGGGGGCCATGATGGACCCTGCACCTGTGGCCAGTGAGAGCAGGTGAGTCCGGAGCCAGGGCAGAAGGGAGGAGGGGGACAGGAGGGGGGAGGGTGGGGTAGGGAGAGCTGGGACATCCACCGGCTGAGGTCTGGTCCCCAGTGGGTGCACAGGAAAGAGAGGGTGATATCCAGAGTGTTTCCACCCAGCTCATTCCTTCCCCACCAGGTGGGCAGTCCCTGGAAGGGGACCCGGGGCTCCCACTGCCCACACGCCATTGTGACCCACCCCCCGGGCTCCCGCTGCTGCCCATACCCCATTGTGACCCACCCCGGGGCTCCCGCTGCCCACACCCCATTGTGACCCACCCCCCAGGCTCCCGTTGCCCGTACGCCATTGTGACCAATGGGGTCTCCAAGGAATTCTGGCTCTCTCCCTAACCCCCTCCCAACCCGAGGGTATATAACGAGCTACCCGTCATGACGCCAGTGCAGCTCTCCCTGCCCATGGGACCTGTCCCTGTGCTTTAATAAAATCACCTTTTTGCACCAAAGACTTCTTCACGAATTCTTCCTTGGTCATCGGCTCCAGACCCACGAACCCCCCATCACTCCAAAACTTCACCACCTCCACCTTGTGCTTCCTACAACTCCAAATCCAGCAGGTCACCATCCCACCGACACTCCTCCAGCCTGTGAAGCTGTTCTGGATCTGGTCCCACCCGTCGCCCTGGCCAATCTCCTGTGCCATGTCCCCGGGCTTCCTGGAGCTCAGCATCGTTCCCTGCACTTAAAACGAGGGACGGGGCTCCTGGGTGGGCCTCAGTGGCTCAAGCGTCCCACTCTTGGTCTTGCTCAGGTCACCATCTGTTTTGTGAGCCGAGCTGATAGCACAGAGTAGACTTGGGATTCTCTCTCTGTCCCTCCCCCACTCGCACTGTCCCTTCTGTTTCAAAACAAACATTTAAGTCCCTTTAAAGTTAAAAAACAAAATAAAATAAAGGCACGGACATGTGGCTCTCTTATGGCTCTCATTTATTTGCATTTTCTTTGGGTTCTACTTTGTTGTTCTTTTTGAACAAAGTTTTGAATTTATCCAGAGGTTTCAGAACCTGATTTTTTGGCTCTAGGGACATCCTCCCTGGCTGCCTGTATTCACTGCTGGTGTCGGAGTTTGTGGCTGGTGAGTTGCATCTGGGCCCGCTAATCGTGGTCCCTATGCTGGTCCCTTCGGAGGTCAGACTACTCCGCTCTGAGGACAGGCCTGTGCTGGAACAGGTCGCGATGGAGCTCCAGCAGCGGACTGCGGTTGGTGTGCAGATCGTGGGCTGGATAGTGGTCAACGTGTACCACATGTTTTCACTCTCCAGGGACATGAAAATCAAAGCATTGTGTTCCCTGTTGTCGAGATTTCGTTCCGCTTCCCAGAAGACTTCCCCCTCAAACGGCTCAAACCCGGTGGCCAAGCAGTACCAAACCACCCCCAGGCTCCAAGCGTTTGCGGAAGGGGTGTCCTCCCTTTGCTGCAGGAAGAGTCGCGGGGCAGAATAAGGGGGGCTGTCCCAGAAAGTGTGGAGTTTGTAGCCAGCAAACTGGATGCTCAGTCCAACCCCCGTGTGTTTTACCTTCAGCTTCTTCCCAAAAAGCAGTGTCTCCAGCTTCTGATACCCGCCGATCATACCTTGTTGGTGGCAGTACTCCACAACCGATAACAGCTGGCAGAATTTGTCTGGAACCTCCTCCGTCACTTGGCCACGGTGCGGAAAATCCTCACACAGGTTGTCTCTGCGTACATATTTTGAAAGGAGGACTAACGTTTCCTTGGTGTTGATCACCTCGAGTGACTTGACAATACTTGGGTGACTTGAGGTCTTCATATTCTGGGCTTCACGACAAAGTCCCTGGAGGCCAGCGGGGTCCTTCTGGGTTTTCCTGATGAACTTCACATCAGACTGCTTCCCGGTTAGGATGTGCGGGGCCAGCTTCATCGTGGGGACGCTGCCGTCACTGGTGGTCTCGGGGAGCTCGTAAATACAGATGTCCTCCTCACCAGCGGTAATGGCCTTACGCCCCTGAAGCATGGTGACCTACTAACTATACTAACGCTAAATAATGCTAACTACCCGGACTATGCTAACCAACAATACCAACCTACAAAATTTGCCAATACTAACAATACTATGCTTATGAACTAAACTAACAATATGAACTATACTAACAATATGAACTATACTAACAATATGAACTATACTAACTGTACTAAAACGCTAACACAAAAAAAACAAATGAAAAACACACACGTGCACACACTCACACACACACACACACACACACACACAAAGAAAATGAAGGGAGGAAACGAAGAAAAATTGAGAAAAAGAAAAACTAAAAAAGGAGAAAAAAAGAAAAAAGTAAAAACAGAAAAAGGCAAAAAAAAAAAAATCGGGAGAGAAAAGGAGTAGAGAAAAAAGAAAAGTGAAAATAAAAAAATAAATAAACAAAATGAAAAAAAGAGAAGTCGAAATCAAACTAGCTAGGGTCAAAGGCCGACAGGTCACCAAAGCTTCCTGGGCTGTAAAGACCAAACAGCGAGCCGAGCCAGGGTCTTATATAGACAGGTCTTGCCATGACTTCACAATGGGGCTTTGTGAGGGCAGAGCAAGAAGTGGGCCAATTATGCAATCATGGCTGGGGATGTCTGAGACCACAGTGGTTTCCTCACTTTTTATTCCCAAAACCCCTTTACTCAATAAAAAAAAAGACCCCCCAATGGGCTTTTTGTTTGTTTGTGTGGGCTTTTCAAGATTGATATTTACTTTGTTAGAAATCAAAATCTATAAGATGGTTCAGTGGCCTTTTCACTTCAAGTTTAGAAAACTGTAATTTTGGCTTGTATAGTCTACACTTGGCTCGTAATGTCTACACTTAAAATACCCAGTTCCTGGTCTCAAAATGGTGCTACAACATATAAGGAAATGTTGTGTTGTGTAAAACACGATAAGGCTCATTATTAACATCTCTAAAGCTCAGAGGAAGATTGCTTTTCATCATATTTTCACTGATAAGGTTGGGAGGAGATTTCTCATCAGAAACCTTGGAGGCTAGAAGGCATGGGTTGATGTGTTTAAAGCATTGAAGGAAAAAAGCTGTCAACCAAGAATCCTACATTTGGGAAAACTGTCCTTCAAAAATGAGGAAGAAATGAAGACATTCCCAGATCAACCAAAGCTGAAAGCCTTGCCCCGATGACTAGACCGGCCCTGCAGTGAAGGGGGTCCTTCAGGTTGAAATGAAAGGGCACTGAACAAGTAACTCGAAGCCTTCTGAAGAAATAATCTCCGGTAAAAGTAAACAGACAGACAATTATGAACGCTAGTACTGTTATGACTTTGGTCTGTAGCTCTACTTTTTGGTCTCTATGTTAAGAGACTGATATATTTAAAAACCTAATTATTCATCTATGCTTTTGGGCACAAGATGCATAAAGATGTAATTTTGTGACATTAACAACTGACAGAGGGGCGCCTGGGTGGCACAGTCGGTTAAGCGTCCGACTTCAGCCAGGTCACGATCTCGCGGTCCGTGAGTTCGAGCCCCGCGTCGGGCTCTGGGCTGATGGCTCAGAGCCTGGAGCCTGTTTCCGATTCTGTGTCTCCCTCTCTCTCTGCCCCTCCCCCGTTCATGCTCTGTCTCTCTCTGTCCCAAAAAAAATAAAATAAACGTTGAAAAAAAAAAAATTAAAAAAAAAAAAAAAAAAAAAAAAAAAAAAACAACTGACAGAAGGCGGGGTCAGGGCTGTAAAGTAGCTGAGTTTTCATGTGTTATTGAGGTTAAGCTGGTATAAATTGACACTACAATGTTGTAACTTTAGGATGTTAAAAGCAATCCCATGGTAACCACACACAACCACACACACACACACACACACACACGCCACAGAACATACACAAAAGGAAATGAGAAGGGAATTAAAATGTTTCACTACAAAAAAAAATCAACTAAATGCAAAAGAAGATAGTCATGCAGAAAATTTGAGAAAATGTTACAAGAGACAAAGAAGGACATTTTATATGAATTAAGAGGTTCAGTACAGCAAGAAGAAAAAATGATAAACATTTACACACATAATGAGAGGCCATTATCGACAGAACTGAGGGGAAAAATAGTTCTATAATAATCGCTGGAGCCTTCAATATCCCACTGTCAATAATGGACAGAACAACCAGACAGAAGGTAAGTAAGGACACAGAAGATTTGAAGAACATGATAGCCCAGCCAGATCTAACAGACGGGCACGGGACCCCACCCAACAATAACGGCACGCGGGACCTTCTCTGAGACAGTCTTTGCGTTAGGTCACGAGTTAAGTCTCAGTAGATTTTACAAGATAGATATCATACAAAGTATCTTTTCAGCTTTTCATACTTGATCTTTTCAGTATCAAGTCCGCTTCTGGAGGTGGCCAAAGTGAGACATGAAGGGAAGGGGGCCATGATGGACCCTGCACCTGTGGCCAGTGAGAGCAGGTGAGTCCGGAGCCAGGGCAGAAGGGAGGAGGGGGACAGGAGGGGGGAGGGTGGGGTAGGGAGAGCTGGGACATCCACCGGCTGAGGTCTGGTCCCCAGTGGGTGCACAGGAAAGAGAGGGTGATATCCAGAGTGTTTCCACCCAGCTCATTCCTTCCCCACCAGGTGGGCAGTCCCTGGAAGGGGACCCGGGACTCCCATTGCCCACATGCCATTGTGACCCACCCCCGGCGCCCCCGCTGCCCACACCCCGTTGTGACCCACCCTGTCACCTCCCCCCACTACCCTACCTCCACTGTGACTCTGCATCGTGTGTCTGCCTCCCCACCCCCATGCCACCTCCTGGGGCACAGGACCCTTCTTATTTTGGAACCCAGCATCTGGCCTGGGGTAATCAGTCTCCATTTTTTTTTTTTTAGCATTTGCTATATGCAAGTATGGTTCTGAGCTCTTTACGCATTTAATCCTGAGCACAGCTCCACGAAATTGTGCCGGGGAATGAGGCCAAGTAATGTGCCCAAAGTCACACAGCAGCAGGAGTTGGGCAGGGGATTCAGCCTTCACCACGCCATGCCCTTAACCCTGGGGCAACGCTGCTTCCCTGTGGCACAGCGGGCTAACCCGCTGTGAGCACATGAGTGGGTGTGGGGGGAGAATCCACGGATCTGCACTGCCTGGTGCCTCCTACAGGGGGCTGCGGCCCATGGGCCCCCGATTCATCCGCATCAGATGAAGTCCCCTTCCCACTCCCGTGGAGCGTGGCTGGGCCCCGAGTACACACTCCAAACACATTCATAAAACCAGTGGCCGAACAGACGTCTGGGGGTGGGGGGAACAGCCATTATGGAAGTTCGAGGCCTTGGAGTTCACACCCTCACAATCCTACGGGTGCATCCACCTCTCCCAAATACATCATCTCAGATCTGCTTGAGAAGAGATGTCCAATGCCAGCTCCGTGGCCCATTAAAGCTAACCAGCCGTGCGGAGTTAGCGGAAATGATGAAAATAGTTGAAGAGTCGGGTGGTTTTATGGGAAGGCTTACATCTTAATGAAATGCCAGCCCAAAGCAACGGTGAACATGTGAGATGCCACAAAGCTGGCAGATGCCTGGCCACTCCTCGCTGCTTTTGCCATTTTTGATGTGAAGAAGGTGTGGCCACCAGGGAACAGAGGCCTCGGGGCCTCCGTGTGACCCCAGAGGGCATCCAGGAGCCAGAAGAAAGATGAGCCAGGGCTGATCAGGGCAGTGGCTAGAGAAAAGCAACACCATTTCCCACTCTAATGGCAAAGTCCAGGCCCTCTAGGAATCACTCAGAGAAGTAAAGGCAGCGGGCAGTTAGATGCTTCCTACTTGTTTAATCTTCCCAGGAATCAGTTCACGTGAGACTTACTGTCTCCGTTTTATGCACGAAGGAACTAAACAGGCTCCGAGAGGTCAAGTGCCTCACCAAAGGCCACACAGCGGGTAGGTGACAGATATCACAGGATTAGGACCAAAGCGGGTTCCATTACTCACGTTCCAAGAGGAAGCATTGCCCAACATCAAGAGGGAACCCCAAATATGGCCTCAGGGTGGTCAGTGCTTTCTTAACAGTATGGTTTTGCCAGGACCTCCACTCAAGGTCTAGGACTCTGCCTCTGACTGCCTGATCTCCCAGAACTTTGAGCCGCTGGGTCTGTCACTCCAGGTAAGCCCCCGTGGCCACGGACGAGATGATGGAGCCCTTGGCTCGCTGCCAGCTGGCCTCAGAATGTGGCTCAGCAAGACACGCGAGGGACCCGTCCCTCCCCACGCCGTGTGCCAGCCTGGCCTGTCACAGCCTGCAGCCAAGCTCCCGGGTCCTTCACCCAGTGAGCCCAGGGGACCAGCCCCTCATGCTGCCACTGATACCTTACAGCCTTTAAATTCTAAAAACCTAGAAAGTCACAGCACAGTACAAACGAAACGAAAGTCACCCATAATCTCACCACCTGGAATGAACCACTCTGTCTTTTTGTGAATTTTCTACTGGTCGTTTTTTCAAGGCATTTTGTGTTAGCTTTTTCGTGACCACTGTTTCATGAGCATCCTTCTGCCTCATGTTTTAAAAACTCTACTTTTGTTTTTTGAGAGAGAGACAGAGAGAGAGAGAAAGAGAGAGAGAGAGACAGAGACAGCAGGAGCCAGGGAGGGGCACAGGAAGAGACGGAGAGACTCTTAAGCAGGCTCCACATTTAGCGTGGAGCCCCAGTGTGGGGCTTCGATCTTGCGATGCTGGGATCACGACCTGACATAGAACCAAGAGTCAATGCTCAACCGACTGAGCCACCCAGGCGTTCTCCTTTTTAACCACTCCCTTCCAACACCAGTATGTGGCTGGGATGTAAATCATGAACGGAAACCTCTATTTTCAGAGAGCAGTGTTCTTGCTGACACTTGGGGGTGCGAGAGCTATGTTGTCAGCCGTTTCCTCGTTTCCGTCTACGAGGAGATCCTTCAGGAGCATTGCAAGAGGCAGAATTATGGGTCAGAATTGTGGACACTTCGGGGGCCCCTTCGTTACAAATGCCCACACCGCCCTCCGGTCTGCAGTCCCCAGGCTGCGGTGAGCGTGTTCCCTGTGTTACCAGGCAGCCACGCACAGCCATCTCCCCTCCTGCAAACACTCCCCTTCTGAGGGAATGTCCTCACTCCTCTGCTGACTCAGCCTTCGGTGGGAGCTTCCCTTACCAGCTCAGGGTGGACACATAGCCCTCTTGAGTTTAGAATCCTGAGCCGAATGGCTGCAAGGTCGAGAAGCCATGGGACACACCTTTGCATGTGCGTGTAGGCTCTCCAGGCGTTCTTAGCGCGGCCAAAGATTGAAAACACCACAGGGATCCAAACAGGGCACGGTGCTAAATAGGTAAGTGCCGTCTGATAGAATTTGTGCAAAGCCCACAAATGAAACGGTAACTTCTGGACCACACAGCCCCTCTGCTGGGGTTGAGGCAGAGGAGCCGGCAGGTGATAGCCCCCGAGTTGGGAAACGTCTTGAAGGTCAATGTGAGTGACAATGGACAGGATGCAGGTCGGGAGGGAGTGGCCTCCTCCAAGTTCAGGGGTCACAGGGCTAACATGTCCCTCTGGGGCTCTCTGATCATGGATATAGACCTCTCGACAGCAACTGTGGAAGGGCATGTCCAGAGCGTGGGTTGCAGGGGCGTAGGGTACTGACACAGTCTGCCACGGTCCTCCAATGCATGGGACTCTATGGCCAATGCACATACATGTGTGAGGGACCGTCCACCCTGGCAGGGGCGGGGGCAGCCCCAGAGTACTAGCTTCCTCTCCCTGCCCCCCTTTTATGGCACAATATAAATGCCAGCTATTCTGGGGCGCCTGGGTGGCTCAGTTGGTTGAGTGTGAGACTTCAGCTCAGGTCATGATTTTGTGGTTCGTGGGTTCAAGCCCCGCATCACGCTCTGCGCTGACAGCTCAGAGCCTGGAGCCTGTTTCAGATTCCGTGTCTCCCTCTCTCTCTTCCCCTCTCCCACTCATGCTCTGTCTCTGTCTCTGTCTCTGTCTCTCTCTCTCAAAAATAAACATTAAAAAAAATTTTTTAAATAAAATAAAATAAATGCCAGCTAATCTGGATGGTGGGTGGGTTCATTCAGTGTCTTAGAATGATTCTGGGCACACGGGCAGTGCCATGTAAGTATAAGCTCTTGTCTTTTAGTTTTTTTTTAATGGTTATTTATTTTTGAGAGAGAGAGAAAAAGAGAGAGAGAGAGAGTGTGTGTGTGTGTGTGTGTGTGTGTGTGTGTGAGCTGGGGAGGGGTAGGGAGAGAGGGAGAGAGGGAATCCCAAGCAGGCTCCGTGCTGGCAGCACAGAGCCCGATGTGGGGCTCAATCTCACCAACCACGAAATCATGACCTGAGCCGAAATCAAGAGTCGGACACTTAACTGACTGAGCCACAGAGGTGCCCCTAGGCTCTTTTTATTTTCCCGAGGTTTGAAATATTTTGTCACCTGGAAAACGCCTACACCTGTGGCTGAGTTATTCCAACAGAGGCAACATGCCTGTTTGCCATTTCCTCTCCTGAGCCCCCGTCGTGCTGGCCTGGCTCCCGCTTGCACTAGGCCGCCCTGACCCTCACCCCACATCTAATCCTCTTGGGATGATTTTGGCCAAAGTTCTTCCTGTCTCTTGAACCCGAAAAGCTGCCTGACAGCCCAGCCATAGGCACTTCCTGGACTGCCGAGCGTCTGGGACACGCAGAGCCACGGTCACCGCCGCAGCTGCAGAGGCCTGACAGATTTATGCTCTGCTTCTACAGCAGTGGGTTTGGAGATTTACACTGGGTGGGGCAGGGCACCGGATAAAGGGAGATGCAAATGAATCGTCTTAAAGAGCTTCCTCAGGGAACAGCCAGCAGGCCCTGCAGTGAACAATGAGGATGGCTGGGGGGAATTACCCGCTCAGCTGTCATCCCTGAGCAGAGAAGTGTCAGAGGGGACTGGAGAGCCCAGGAAGCACGGAAGGAAAAAGCAATCTGGGGCCCCCACCACCCAGGGAGGTGTGCTGGAGAGGGAGAGCATCCACACCAACTTCCTGCCTGCCTTGCAGAGGCTAGAGAGCTCATTCCCTGCAGCGAGGGCTTGGGATGTCCTTCCCTGGGCTTTTCAGGGACCTCGCATAGTCATGGGTCAATATGCCCCGCTGCTCGCCCCGCTTCCCCAGCCCAGGCCCTTCCCTGCTCTTATGCCTCATCTCCTGTGTCTGGGAGGAGGGTCTGGCTTTTCCTCCAGCAGCATCTGGGGGCCCAGCGCCAGCCTCTTGACCCCCCACCTTCGTGACTGTGGCAGAGGCTGATCCGGGCCAGTTCTGCAGTGCTGCTCTGGGCTGGTTCCTGAGGGACTGTACCTCCAGACTTTCTGGTGATGTCGGCAGGCTCCTGACCCCCTGTATTACAACTCTTTCTGCTTAATACAGCCGCGTGTTATGGACTGGAGGTTTGTGTCCCCCACAATTCATATGTTGAAACCCTAACCCCAATATGATGGTATTTGGAGGTAAACAGGCTTAGATGAAGCCATGTGGGTGGAGCCCCCATGGGATTAGAGTCTTTACAAGAAGAGAAAGAGAGACCGACGACCCCACTCCTCTCTCAGGCACGTGAGGGCACAGCAAGAAGCGGCTACGTGCAAGCCAGAAAGAGAACTCACCGGAAACTGACCTCACTGACCCCCCTCACCTTGGACTCCCAAGCCTCCAGAACTGTGAGAAATAAATGTGTGTTGCTTACGCCCCCAGCTTGTGGTGGTTTGTCATATCAGCCTGAGCTGTCTAGTACACTGAGTGATTTTGTTTTTGCCATGTTCCCCAACCTTTGTGCTTTACACATGGGTGGCCCTCCACTCTCATCGCGGCTTCCTGCACTTGCCATGCTTTGCAAATGTTGTTCCCCCTGCCTGGGCTGCCCTTCCTTCTGCCCATCTGCCAGATGGACTTTTACTCAGCCTCTGTGGCAAAGCTGACATGCCATCCCTCTTCTGCTGTCCCCCCGCCCCCGTCTCTTTCTTGTGTCCATGATGCACAGAGTTAACAGCTTCCTCCCAGGCCCCCAGCACGTGGACCAGCATTTGCCAGGGAAACAGTTCACAAATGCCGATGGAGTGCCCACCAGGGTCCTCGCCCCCTGAGGAGTGTGGCACAGACCAGGAATGCCCACACGTTACCAGCTGGTCTGGCTCTTTCTGAGCTGTGTAGCCTGGGGCAACTCCTGAATTTCTCTGTGTCCCGTCCGAAGAGTGAGGCTGTTGGGACTGTTTACACTCGTAAATGTCCTATCAGGGTCCCCAGCATGGGTCAAGTGCCATGCAGGTGATGGTGACCACTGTCAGTGGTCAGACAGACAACCGACAGACAGAGTGGGGAAAACTCTGCCCCAGCCCTGAGAGCCATGAAGGCAACAGTCTGTCTACGGTGGTCAGGGAGGACTTTCCTGAGGAGGCGACGCTTGAGTGGAGGAGATCTGGACACCTCTGAGCATCTGCCGTTGCAGATACAGAGCCTCTTAGGCGGTGACACCCCTGGGGGGTGGGCCAGACAGTCAACCCAGCAGAAGGTGGGCTGTGCCAGGCATGCAGTGACGCTCAGACGGAGGGAGCCTCCTGGCAGGGGCTTCCGAGATCCCTTCCAGGCCAGTCCCTGCGTCCCTCTCCCTCAAGGCTGGGGCTGGTGCTCAGTAGGCATGGGCAGATGGAAGAGGCCTGAGGGACTTCGGGGGGGGGGTGCTCCCCAGAGTGGAAGCCCCCCCCCCCGGCATCACCACTGAAGCCAGAGAAAGACAAATGAGACACCAGACAATGTTTGTCGCACGAATCGGTGTCTGAATCTGCCAAATTCTCATCTTGCTGTGATTAAAAACCAGCTAGAGCATCATAAACTTGCTCTGGCTTCGGGCTGCAGCAGCTGAACATCAGTCACTGGGTGGCAGGCAGCTGGGCCCCACAGGGCTCTCTGGGGGAGGGAACGCCCTCTTATCAGGCTCCTGACTGTTCACCTGGAGCGGTGGGGTGCTGCCCAAGGTCAGCCTCCACAACAGGGTCTCCCACTGCCAGCCCCACTCACGGTGAGAAAACCGAGGCTCAGAGACGGCGGGTAGCCAGCTTTGGTCACACAGCTTGGAGGAGGCGATGGAGGCAGACACGTATCCCGGTGGGCTGCCCCTTTGCCTGGGTCTGGGGGTGAGGCAAGAAGGCAGGGGCTAGTAGCGACAGGACAAACACTGAAGCTGGTTGCTGGGGTGGGTGGGTTCAATTCAGTTGAGCTGGTTTCACATCGAAGGGGCAGTAGTTAAATGCACAGACCCTAGAGCCAACCTCACTTACTGCCTTGTGACACTGACCACCTCGGTGACCTCTTTGGGCTTTGGCGTGTGCATCTGTAAAGTGAATGTAATGCTTGCCCACCTCGGAGGGTGTGGGAGGATTACAGAAATACCAGCAGGCGCAGCACCCAGAGGAGAGCACGGTGCAGAACGAGGATCCTTCAAACGTTGCCTTTTGGTGTTGTTTACGGAGCTGGACGCTGTCCTCGGCCTGGGGGCTGTGGCGGCGAGGGCACGAGACCTCAACACTCTGGGAGTTTTAGGGTCTCCTGCAGGATGGGGGGGGGTGGCTGCTGGCAGCAAGGGGGCTCCCTGGGGAGCCGGCCACGCTGCCGATGTGGCGAGGGCTGGTCAAATAAAAGGAAAGCAAGCTGGACGTGAGCTTCCGTGGGGGACTGGCAAAGATATGCTGAGGGACACAGGATGACATGTGGAAAAGTTCCGGGAGTACAAAGGCAGTTGCAAAACATTACGCACGCAGTGTAATTCTATTTATGAGAGAGGAAGATGTATGCAGAGCGCCACCAGCTGCATGCTCGTGTGTACCTGACGATGCACAAAACAGTTCTGCCAGGATACACCTCAAACAGAGTCAGCAGGCGCCCGTTGGGCTGGGAACACTGGCCAAAAGGCACGTCAGCCCCGTTACAGCCTTAATTGGTCATCTAGAGGATGACTTCCTGTGTTGTTTTTTGAACCTGAATGCTGCGGATGAAGTTACTGAGTTAGTGTCGTTTTTCCTAGGTGAGGTTCCCCAGGACGGCAGCCCTGTGCTCGGGTGTTGGGGGGGGGTGGGCTGTCACAGCATCTACAGCCTGCCGGTTGGCAAAAGGTATAGACTGGTGTGTATTCCCAGGGAGGGATGCAGTGGCCACTCACAGGAGATGCTGACAGTTGGGGAACCCAGGCAAAGTTCTATAGGAGGACTTATCATGTTGTTGTTCCAGTTTTTCCATGGGTTTGACATTTTGAAAATAAAAAATTTCAGAACGTGTGACCCGGAAGAGATGGTGGAGTGCCAAAGAGGAGGGCCAAGCACCGGGGAGATTTGGAGAGAAGGTGGTATTTCAGCTAGTGGGGTAGGGGGGCAGGGTGGGGGCGGGGGCGAGCCCTGAGGGTGCTGGGCAGGTGGGCTGAAGGCGCTGGACAGCTCGGTGAGGCCTTTGAAGGCCAGGAGGTTTGGATTTCTTTCTATTGTTTAAAGGGAGCCAGAAGAGATGATCTCTGAGCTGGGGTGTGCCATGGTTGAGTGGGCAATGAAATCCTCCGACCGTCCGGTTGCTGCCTATGTGGGCCTGGCCTGGCTTAGCTTGTTCCCCTCCCCCATCCCCGCTGCACTCCCTCTCCTGTTCCTGTGGCCAAGTCCTCTCCCTTCTTGCTCCAGGA
Source organism: Leopardus geoffroyi (assembly GCF_018350155.1). Taxonomy (NCBI): domain Eukaryota; kingdom Metazoa; phylum Chordata; class Mammalia; order Carnivora; family Felidae; genus Leopardus; species Leopardus geoffroyi. The sequence goes on from NC_059331.1 coordinate 57,407,519, forward strand.
CATTCTACCTGTCCGGGTGCTCGGCGGGGCCCTATTTCAGGATGGGAGTCTTGCAAGAAATGGGGTTGAGTCACAGTGTCCCTCAGGGGTCTGGACCCCCAAGATGTCCCCGGGGGGGTGTCCCCATTCCCTCTGTGACCGCAGATAAATCTCTGAACATATTTCCTCATCTGTAAAGCAGGGGCGGTAATGCATTGTCTCGCCAGCAGAGGCGCTGGGGAGTGGAACACTCCAGCACCTGGACTGGAGGCTGTCAGAACACATTGGCCCCTGTGACTGCATCTGTGGCCCCAACAAGTGGCCGGGGCCAGGCGCCTGGCGTGGGCACTGCCCATGGACCATGGCCTGCTCTAGGCCTTTGCCTCAGTGCTATTCACGGTACTGTTAACCAGTAAAACACCCTTGTCTGGTTGGTAAGTTGCCTTGAGCCCCTCCCACTGCCTGGCTGCCCGCCTGGAACTGCTCCCCACTTTCCCCAAATTCAGCAACTAAAAGGCTAACATCTGGTGCAGCAGGGAGCCTCCAGGATGCTGTGAAATAGTTCAACTATGCATCTCAGTTTCTCCTCTAGCCAAATCAATAGGGAAGGAGAAGTCCTGAGGCGTGAAGGAGGGGCCACCAGGGAAAAAACGAAGGGCCCCTAGGGAATGAATGAGAGGTCCTGTAGTACTTTAACGTCTTTGCCACTATGTGTCTGGAAGTGTACCAAGGCAGAGGCCATTGAAAATCCTCCCGGTCAACAGAAGGCAACAAACCCACACCACTGGCAGAGCACCTACTAGGTGGTGGAGCACCTACTAGGTGGTGAACCTTGCACTGCCTGCCAGGGGAACATGGAAGAAGCCATCCAGGGAGCTCACGTCCCAGAGCCATGCAGGCAGAGGAGACTGGACCATATTGTCAGATGGTAATATTGCCTTTGGCAGTCTAATGTTCTTTCTTTCCTTTCTTTTTCTTTCTTTCTTTCTTTCTTTCTTTCTTTCTTTCTTTCTTTCTTTCTTTTTAAAGTCTATTTATTTATTTTGAGAGAAAGAGAGAGAGAGAGAGAGAGAGAGAGACAGCATGAGTAGGGGAGGGGCAGAGAAAATCCCAAGCTGGTTCTGCACAGAGCCAATGCTGGGTCTGAACCCACGAAACTAAGAGATCACGACCCGAGCCAAAATCAAGAGTCATATGCTTAACCGACTGAGCCACCCAGCTGCCCCCAGAGCCTGACTTTCTCTGTCACAGCTACTCTGACTCTGTTTTCTCTCCAAAGCAGCTGTAGACAATACATAAGTGAATGGTGTGGCCATGTTCCAATAAAACTTTACAAAAGCAGCATAGAACAGAGATCCCAGAAATAAACCCTCACATACACGGTCAAATGGTCTGAGACAAGGGAGCCAAGACCACTCCAGGGTGAAAGGTCAGTGTTCAACGAATGGTGTCATGGAAACTGGATTCCACATGCAGAAGAATAAAGTCAGATCCAAACTTCACACCATAAAAAAAATTAATTCAAACAGATCAAAGACCTAAACATTAGAACTGAAACTATAAAAATCTTAGAAAGAAACATACAGAAAGCTTTATGACACTTTATGACACCAGGGTGTGGCAATTATTATTTTTTTGGATATAATACTAAAGCAGTCAGAGACAAAACATACACAGGACCCAAGGGAAAAAAAACAGCTACACCGGAAATCATCAAAAGTACAAACTTCTGTATATAAGGGGACATGTCGACAGAGTGAGAAGAAAATCCACGGAATGAGAGGTAATATTGGTAAATCATGAATTTGGTAAGGGATTGAGATCCAGAATAAAGAGCTGTTAAAACTCAACAAGAAAAAAACCCAACCCAATGAAAAAAACGTATGAAGGGCTTGAACGGATACACACGACCGGAATGCACATGAAAAGATGCTCAACTTGGGCAAATGCAAACCAAAACCACAATGAGATACCACTTCGCACCCAATCGATGGCGGTTACCAAAACCCAGAACAGCACTGGGCAAGATGCGGGGGAAATGCGTGCACTGCTGGTGGAACGTAACCTGGTGCAGCAGCTGTGGGAAACGGCAGGGCGGTTCCTCGAAAAACTTACTATAGAATTATCATTACAATCCAGCCACTCCTCTTGCGGGCAGGTACCCGGAAGAATGGAAAGCAGCGTCTCAAAGAGACATCTCTACACCACGCTCAGAGCACCGTGATTCACAGTGGCTGAAAGGCAGAAACGAGTCAAGTGTCCAACGATGGATGCACGGGGAGAACAAAACGTGACCGAGCCATACGATAGAGTATCACGCAGCCCTAAAAAAGAAGGAAGTTCCAACACACGCTGCGACGTGGATGAACGTTGAGGACATTATGCGAAGTGAAATGAACCCGTCACAAAAGGACACACACTGCATGACTTCACTCGCATGAGGTCCCTAGAGTCATCAAACTCAGAGACGGAAAGCAGAATGGTGGCTGCAGGCGCCGCGGTGGCGGGGGGCGGCGGGGGAGAAGCCTGGGGAGATCGTGTTTAATGTGGACAGGGTTTCAGTTTGGGGAGATGGAAAAGTTCCGGAGGTGGATGGTGGGGACGGTTACTTATGCCTCTCCACCTCACACCAATGGTTAAAATGGCAAATATTATGTTATGTAGATTTTAAAAAGGAAATGGAAAATAAAAAGCACCTCCTCACGTGAGCACATTGTTTGGTCCCTCCAACCCCATCCTTCGAAAGGGACCCAGAGAACTGGACCCTCACACAGTGCACGTGGGGCAGTCTGGCTTCCGACGGGCACAGGACGAGGGCGGTGGTAGGGATACTGATCACGCTGGACGACGATGAGGCTGATTATGGGGTGCCAGGATTAAGGGTGGGTTGGGGGGCGCCCGGGTGGCTCAGTCTGTTTGCGTCCGACTTCGGCTCAGGTCACGATCTTGCGGTCTGTGGGTTCGAGCCCCGTGTCGGGCTCTGTGCTGACGGCTGGGAGCCTGGAGCCTGCTTTGGATTCCGTGTCTCCCCCTCTCTCTCTGTCCCTCCCCACTCACTGTCTGTCTCTCAAAAACTGAGTAAACATTAAAAAAAAAAAAAAAAAAGAGTGGGTTGGAACCCTGATTTTCCAACGTGGCGTGGGCTTTGCTTTTCCCAGCACAGCACAGCACAGCACAGCACAGCATTTCTGTTGGCCTCTCTGTCAGCACAAAAGGCCATCACACCCCACCTTGTAGCTAAGTACCATTTCCTGGGTTCTCTGTGGGCCCACCTGGGAACCGGTCAATGACTCGGGTAGGGGCAAAGAGCAGACCCCTTCCTGCTCCCCACTTTCCTAGGAAGGCTTTCAGAACTCTTTTTGGCCACGGGGGCATGCTCTTTGGAAGGCACTCCTTTGGCACAGGGACAGTGTGAGGACATAACGCACAAGGGCCTGCCGCTAACACTCCAGCTCAGGGAGAAGGGTGTGCATGGGGCTGACTGGGCAGTCTCCAGCGGTAGTGACCTTCGGGCCCCAAGAGACAGGGTGAGGACTCTCTGTCCCTCTTCCTCCCTCCCTCCAGACCTCACTGGATCCTTAGGATCACTCTGAGAGGTGGTGACCGTCGCTGTGTCCCATTTACAGATGAGCAACCTGACGCTTGGTGGGAGCAGGCATTCTCAGCCCCAGCCTCTCTGACTTCAACTTGTGTTCCTCATGCCTGGCCTCTCCTGTCAGGATGAGACAGAGCGCATGCAGGGCGACGGAGCGAGGGAGGGTCCCAACTCCAGATCCCAGCTCCGTGGCTCTTAATCTGTGTGCCCTTGGGCAGGCATGTGACCTCTCTGGTCTCCTTGAACTCCTCGTCCCCAAGGCCTCCACGTGGCACACATTCAATTAATGTTAATTCTTCCTCTTCCCTTCCCGAAGGAGGAGCTGCTCATAGTCTAGAGGGAGGAGGCAAACATTTAATTAAGAAGAATTTAGAACACAATCTGAGACAGGGTTGCATAGAGCAATGAGCAGAGGGATCTCGGAGCACCAGGGAAAAAGACAGTGCCAGCGGAGGAGTCTCTCGGGCAATAAAGCAGGACGCATGAGAACTGCCGGGCCCCTGCCTGCACTCAGCTGCCCCCGAGGGCACAGCCCAGGCTTGCTTCAAAGTGGTGGCACCAGGCAGGGTGAGATCAGCCGCCTCTGTGGGGCCTCCTGGCCGACCTCGGCCGTGAGTTAAGTGCTAGCTCTCCCTTCTCCCAGAACTTACCCTGCCCTGTTAGGGATTAAACGCGGCTCCAGGGAAACCCAGACAGACTAAATGAGGCTTAAACAGATGGAAGCAGAACGCGGTGCTGTTGAAATCTCGCTCACCTCGTGCCTGCTTTGCCCCCAGCACTCTGCAACCCCAGACCGCAACTTTCCTGTAGTCCTGGGTCCCAGAGGAGGACAGCATCACCACCATCATCATCGGCCATGATTAGAGCAGCAGCTGTCCCTTCTGCGCCCATCCCAGACACTCTGCACCAGAGGCCAGCAGGCCACGGCCCCCAGGCCACATCTGGCCCACCGGCTGTTTTCCTAAGGTCTCACTGGAATGCAGCCATACACCCACCGTTGACATGTCGTCAATGGCTGGGGCATCTGCAGAATTGAGTGGTGATGACAGACTGTATGGCCCACAGAGCCTAAAGTATTTCCTGTCTGGCCCTTGACAGAAAACATTTGTTGATTCTGTTCTATATCTGTCTCATGTACTCCTCACAGCCTCCTGGGAAGCCAATGTTATTATTCTCATTTGACACAGGAGGGCCCTAAGGCTTGGAGAGGGGAGGCTGGCCCCATCGGGACAGGGCTTCATCCTGTTCCCAGCATACACAGCAGGGCCAGGCAGAGAACAGCTGCTTGGTGACTATTTACTGAAAGGATAGACAGACATATGGACGCATGACACGACTTGAATGAACCACCCTACTCTGCACGGACCCTCCTGGCACCTGTAGGGATAAGGTGCTTGCTGCCCCAGGGACCAAGGCCCTACGCAGAGCTGTGCACCCATAAGCTGACGTGCTCTGAGATGCCACCTGTCAAGGTCCTGGGCAGCCAGGGCACAACAGGGCCAAGGCCAGTCCTGAGTGGACAAGCAGGGGTGGCCAGGGAGGCACAAACCGGCTGTTTTTGTCTCTGGAGGATGATAGGCTTGGGGCCTGCTTTGGGGCTGTGCGATCTACAAAGAGCAAAAGGGAAAGAACGGGGCTAAGAGTCCCTGGCCCACAGGAAGTAGGTGCTCCCCTCCGCTGAATCAGCGGAGCATCGCGGGGGCTGGGCACTGGGCCAGGCTGCGGAATTCCTGGCTCTGACAATGGAGGGAAGAGACCAGGGGCTGCCGGGTGAGCTGGGCGTTGTGCAGCCCTCCAGAACTTACCCCGGGCTCAGGGCACTGCTAAGGCAGCTGGAGACTGAAATGGGCCCTCCATCCAAACTAAAGACCACATCCCTCAAGGCTGGGTGGAAATAATCCAGGTCTGCCAGAGGCAGGCAAGAGCTCCTAGCACCTGCCCTGGGTCAGGCCTGCCTGCAGGATGTCCACTTTCCAGTGAGGGGGATGACAGTAAACCAAATCTGGCACAAGGTGACAGGCACTGTGGATAGAAATACCCTCTCAGGGGAAGGGGTTAATGTTGCAAGTACAAACAGGCTGGTCAGGGAAGGCCCCCAGGAGATGAAACTATGTAAAGACTTGATGGTGAGGGAGCCACGCAGGTGTCCGGGGGGAAGAGTGAGCCAGGCAGAAGGCATTGCCAGTGCAAAGGCCCTGGGGCAGGAGTGTGCCTGGAACCCAGCCAGTGACCGCAGGAAGAGATGAGGGCAGAAGGATGATGGGGCAGATGATCAGGACCATGAGGGTTATGGGGAGGACGCTGTTTCTCACTGTGCGTGAGGTGGGAGCCCATGGTAGGGGGCTGAGGGGCTGGCACTGACCTAGCTTTTATCGGGATCCCTCTGGCTGTCCAGTGGAGAATGGACTGAGTGTGAGAAGGAAGGAAGGAAAGAGACAATGAATGAATGCATAGAGGGGCTGGGGAGGGGAACCAGGAGCTGAACAGAGCTGCACACTCAGGAGACACACAGGGGTAAGGCAGCATGTGGGTCGCAGACCGCTAACTGTGCCCTGCAGGATAACCAGTGCTCTCAAAGCTGGAGCTCAGCACAGACTCCCAGGAAGAGTATTTCCACTAGGTCCCCACCAGCGGCTTCACTTTGCTGCCCAGGACCCTGGAGCTCAGAGAGTGCTGGACCTTGCCGAGGTCACATGGCCTCGTTACTGGATAGGTTAGGACGCGAATCCACATCCTCCTCACCACGACACCAGGCTCTGGGCCCTCCAGGGGGCAGCAGCATCCCAACTCCTCGGATCCACCACGAGCTCCTTCACTCCTTCAGCGTCAGTCTAATGAAGGAGGAGGGCTTGGAGAACGTGCAGGCTGGTGACCCTTTCCCACCGAGAGGAACGTCTTCATGCGCGCGCCCAGTATGAGGTGTGCTGGGTCTCCTGCATGCCCCATGGGACAGGGCTGGAATTTACCGCTCTCTTTATTTTAATAAAGACCATTCAGGGCCCTGAAAGTTAATCTCCCAGGAAGACAATTACATGTCAAATAATACACCCACTGAGCAAATGATTAAGAAAAACCCAGCCAAGAAGGTTTTGCACAGGCGAAGTCTGAGATATGTGAGCTCAACATGGAAGGCCTTGGAAGGTTATTACCAGGTGGAAATGAACACAGGCGCACGGGTGAGGCAAGGGAGTCTATTTGTAATGTTTGCGCCCCCCCCCCACCCCCGCAACTCGTTTCAAACCTGAAGACAGCGTCTGTTGGGAAAGCCAGTCTTCTCTGTCCCCTAGTAAAAGCAGACAAGCCCTGAGCTGAGGGGTAGCAAAGGGACACGGCTTGTGGGTGTGGTCGGCCCCACGCAAGTCAGGCTGGCCTGCGTCAGTGGCCAGCATACAACCACGAGGGTTCACATCTAAATGTGGCCTGTGACTTCTGAAATGTTGGGGGCCAGTGTCCCTATCAGCGATGATTGACGGCAATGGAGAAGCCAGCTGAGTCCTTAGATGGGCCCAAGTCTCCGCACCAGCCAGCCTTTCTCTGTTATGTGGTAATGTGACCCCAGCAGCTCTGAGTTTGCACCCCGGATCCAGCCTCCAGGTGTGGACAGTGAGACCCGGAGACGTCAAGCAAGTTGCTAGGATTATAGTGTGTGACGGAACATGGAACCCAGGCCCAGTTCTGCGCCCCCCAGTACCCTACTCTGCCCTGGGCCCGTAGCAGGTCTGCCGCTTGGCCTGGAGTCAGGCTGATCAATCTGGATTATCATGGGACTTGCTATATGTAGAACAAAGGCTGACCAACTATGGGTCTTGAGCCAAATGTGGCTTGCTGCCTGCTTTTGTAAGTCAAGTTTTGCTGGAACACAGGCATGCTCACTTCTGTCTGTATCGGGGTATGGCAGCTTTTGGACAAGAGCAGCCCAAGAGATGCTGCCCACTCAGGCCAATCCAGCTGTTTAGTGTGGGTTCCCTCCAATCCTCAGTCTGGCAACCCTTTTGTGCCCTGAGGAGGCTCACATTAGGGTGCATGGCCCCTTTGCAAGGCTGTGAGGGTGAGCAGCTTGTGGGGGTAGGGGGAGGGTGGTGATAGCGGATCGTCAGGACCCCATTTATAGATCAGGTCATCCTGGTTGCTTTAGTAAGCTGTGACTGCTGGGGGAGGGCAGCTTCTAGGGGTCTTGATGAGCTCACCAAACTGCGCCCCTAAAGCGGGGAAGTCTAGGACTCCAGAATGTTAACCATTGGAAGTTGTGCTCAACTCCTGAACCTCAGTTTGTCTGCCTATAAGGGGGGCTCATATTCAATGATTTCTGAGGCCCTGCTCTGCCAGAATAGTCTATGGATCTCAATAAAGACCCACAGGACTCTGACAGGTGGTGAGCAGTGGCTCCTCTGGAAAGTGGGGCTATTAGTGGCACCTCCCATCCTCCCTCCCCTCACAGCCACAGTGGATTGCAATTGTGCAAACCGGAGATGCCCAGACTGTGAAGAGGTAGACAGGGCTCACACACAGAACTCAAGAAAGGGCACCGGTAGGACTGCCATTGGTGGCATAACTGGCAAATGTCATGGGCAGTGACCCCACCCCTGACTCATGAGCAGAGGATCTCTCAGGTGCACCTCCCATGGGAGCTCCTGGCTCCCCTAGGCTTCTCTGGCTCAGTCATGAGCCCTGCTTCCTTCTGGTGGCCCCTGGTTTATTACATCTGTTTTCCATCCTTTTACTTTTAACATATTTTCATCTTTATATTTAAGGTATTTCTTGTAGGTAGTACATAGTTCTTGCTTTCTAAAAACATCTAATCTGGGGTGCCTGGGTGGCTTGGTCAATTAAGCGCCGGACTTCAGCTCAAGTCATGATCTCACAGTTTGTGGGTTCCAGCCCTGTGTTGGGCTCTGTGCTGACAGCTCAGAGCCTGGAGCCTGCTTTGGATTCTGTGTCTCCCTCTTTCTACCCCTCCCCTGCTTGCTTTCTCTCTCTCTCTCTCAAAAATAAACATTAAAAAAAAAAAACCCACCATATCTGACAATCACTGCCTTTTAATTAGTGTAGTTAGGCCATTTACATTTAATATGAATACTGAAATGATTAGACATATCTGTTTGTTTTCTTTCTATCTCATTGGTTCCTTGTTCTCTTTTTCTTCTTTTCCTAACACTTTTTTTTAATTATTTGAATATTTTTTGTGACTGCATTAGAGTTTAATCTTTACAAGTTAAAAAAAAAATCTTGCATGTTTATACACAACCTGTTGAATATATGGAATGCAGTTATAATAACTATTTTAATGGCCTTTTCTGCTAATTCTAGCATCAGTGTTTATTTTGGGCCAGTCTGATTAATTTTTCTTCTCATATGGGTCATATTTTCTTGCCTGTTTCCATGCCATAAAACTTTTCACTGGATGTCAGACTTTGTGAATTTCGCCCTGCTGGATATTTTTGTATTCCTCTAAACCACCTTGAGCTTTGTTCTGGGACATGGTAAGTTATGTGGAAATAACTTGATCCTTTAGTGTCTTGTTTTTAAGGTTGTCAAATTCAGCAGTGCTTGGCTTAGGGCTAATCCTTTCCTACTACTGGGGCAAGTCTGTTCAGAATACTTTAGCCAATGTCCCAGGCATCATGAGGTTTTCTAGTCTGGCTGGTAAGAGCAGACACTTGCTACCTCCGACTTCTTTTGGATAGTTGATTTCCCAGTTTCTCTCACACATGTTCTAGCCAGCACTCCACTGAATACCCAAGGGAGAAACTCTGCAGATGTCCTGAGTACTCCCTTCATGCCGTGCAGTCCTCTTTGATACTTGTGGTGAGCTCTAGCTGCTTTGGTCTTTCCAGACACTCAGCTCCACCTCTTTAACTCAGGGAGGACTCCAGGCTCTGTCCTCCACTCCCTTACTACACATGCACACGCACACACACACACACACACACACACACACACGGACACACACACCACCTGCCAAGTTGGGTCATGACCTCTTCCCCAGGAAGATGCTCAGAGCACCACAGAGATCACTTCCTTCCTCTCAGGGATCAGTGTCCATTCTTGCCTGATGTTCATTTAGTGTCTTCAAAACCTGTTTCATGTGGTTTGTCCATTTTTGGGGTGTTTCAGCTGTCCCATTCTGTTGGAAGCCTGGTTTTGAACATCAAATGGGTTCTGTTTCGCCAGCAAATTTCAAGGAACGCCAGGGGATCCTGGAACTGGATCCCACATTACAAGCAGATGCTCCCTTCACACCTGAATCTCCTCCCCATGACCCCAGAAAGTGTGGGTCACCCCTCTGCTTTCTGAATACAAAAACGGGGAGGGGGTTGGAGCTCTTTTAGAGATAAGGAAATGACACGTGTTTCTCTTGATGTCAACATTGCCGTGGCCAATGAACTTGCAGTGCAGGGGTAACACTCGGAATGTCTAACCAGATGGGCCCTTTAGCACCTGTGGTGACCAGAGGGCTGTGGCAATGGAGGAAAGGCTGGGAGAGCCGTCCTAGCTGGCCAGCAGCCTTGCAACGGCCTCCCACTCTGTCCAGGCTGTTGCAAGCATGGATTCAGAACATGGACCCAGATGATGGAGCTGGAATTTGCGGGAAGCTAACTTCCTGTCAGTGTGAAAAGTCTCAGGCAGTGAGGAGCCCCCATCCCTGGAAAGGTGCAAGCAGGAGCTGATCCTCTAGCAGGGATGTAACAGGAGATGCTGAACTACACGGTGCGCTCTGCCTCTTCCATGTGGTACAGATGTCACGACCACGTGCTGGAGTGAGAATCCCACTTCACGGACTCACAGACCCTTCTCCCTTCTGGAGCGCGTTTCCACAGAAATGCCGTGCACAGGCCTGCGGCACCTCCCTGCATTGTCCCCGTGGTCCTGGGTGGCTACCATCCACGCCAGGCCTGGCACATACTGCCTCACTGCGGGGACCGGGCCATGCCTCACTCAGTCCGTTCCATAACTGGCCGCTTCTGAGAAGGCGCTGTACCGAGTCGCCAGGGTTAGCAAACTAGTTCAAGGTAATTTATGACTCTGGGATGCTCGGGTTTTTAAATACAACAGACCACTACAAACTGCAAAAGCTTCAAGCTCTCTCCCCAAGGGAGACAGCCCGGCGCAGCCCGGGGCAATGGTGCTGACGCCAGGTGGGCAGGACGAGCTGGCACACTCGCAGGTCTGGCTGGCTTAACTCACTATGAGCCCCAGGGAGGCACTCCTGCAGGCCTCGTGAAGACCGCCCCGCCCCCCCCCCCCCCCCCCCCCGCCGCCATTCTTCCCTCCCTTGTCTCTGGTATGCATGAGAAGGTGATGAAGATTTTTCTCCTGCGCTGTGATGGCACCGAAACCACAGTGCATTCGGGGGTGCTACATCCTAGTTGGCTTGTTTCTCTTTTTTAATGCTAATAATATTGATTTTGGGTACAGTGGATCTCAGGCAAGGGAAACTCCAGTAAACGAAAGCTGACTATAGCCAAACGTGGCTGATGTTTCTTTTTTCCTCGGGGTTGGCAGGCCCTGCCTGCCTTTCCATCTGTCCAGTGCTGGCCTTGAACACCCAGAGTGGCTTCTCTGCATGCTCTCCTGTGGGCTGCCTTCCTGCCTTGGTGCTGGCGCCCAGAGCTTGAGACCCATTTCTGTCTGCAAGAGGACTGTGGTCTCTGCCCTTGCTCCTCTGAGCTCTGGCTGCCGCCTGCATCCAGCATCCGTTCCCAGCACCCCCCGTCCCGGCTCGAGGCCGAGCTCATCTGGGGCCTGCTACCAGGTGCAGTGACCCTCCCCTTCCCTTGCAGACATCAACTGTGAGTCAGCACTGAATGCAGGTCCCCAGTACACCCATACCTTGCCAGCCTCATCCTCAGTGCACACTCCCAGCTAGGGGTAGGGATTCGGGGTGAGTGAGACACAGCCCCGGCCTCAGGCCTTGGCCTTTCTGACTCAGGAGGCTGACACACACATGCACCAATGAGGGACACAAGTACACTGTCTTCTGTGACGGGGGGAGGGGGGTGAGCCTGGGAGAGCCCAGAAGAAGCCTGGAGGGCTTCCTGGAAGAGGTGGTGCCAAAGGTGTGCGATGTTCCATATGATCTCCGCAGTCCTTGGGTGTAAGCATCCCACAGAAAGACACCTCCATGGGGACTGTTGAGTCTATCGCTACTGGCTAGGTGGCATTTGGTGACAAAGGAACAGATGGTCCCAGCTTCCTCTGCCTAGTCCTGGATTGTTGGGGGTCTGGTTTCTTCAGGGCGACAGAGACACAGCCATGGCTGACTGTTCCGGGGCCCTGGCTCCTGCCTGGCTCCTCTCTCCAGAACACGGGACACTGCGGTTGACCCCTTAACAGCTCTGTTCCTCCACCCCCCTGTCTCCGTACCCTTTGCACTATGATGGGGCAGCTCTTCCCATCAGGGGTGGGGTCTAGATCCCCCCGCTTGGAATCTGCGCTGGCTCCGTGACTTGCTCTGGCCGACAGAATGTGGTGGAAATGATGCCGTGCCAATTTCAGGCATAGGCCTCAAAGAGCCTCGTGGCCTTGCGTGCCCACCCTCTCGGGACCCTGGCACCACCATGTGCAGAAGCCCAGACGGCCTCCTGGAAGAATGGGACACATGTAGCCTACTCACCACGGCCCCTAGTCGCCCCGGCCAACAGCCAGCCAGCAATCGGCCGACCCCTGCCATTGACCACACATGCTTGAGGGAGCCCAGAAGACCTGCCCCACCAGCTAGCTGCTCAGCTAAGTCAACAGTTGGCGCAAGCTGCTACATTTCGGGGTGGTAATTCGGCAGCAGAAACTAACTGATCCCGGCATCCCAGCATTCTGGGCAGGATGCACAGGCGGCAGGATTTATAGGCAGAGGCCTGGCTGCAGACAGATGGACTGGCTGGCCTCGGGACCGTCACCAGGCCCTCATGTTTGCTGTTACCTGGGTTCTGCTCTACAGCTAGGATCTACAGTCAGCACAGTTACGACCAAGGTATAGTTGGCCCGGGAGTGGCTGCGCCTAAGCCATCTGGCCTCCTCTACGGTTTCCTGGACCTACCCAGGGCCTTCCAGCCGCTTTCCATGACACTCCAGGTGAAACCCAAATGCCTCACCATCCCACACGATGCTCCCTACTCCCACCCTGCTCCCAGCTTTGCGCCTCTCACTGCACTCCAGACACACCTGCCTCCAACCCATAAGACCCAACCTGACCTCCGGGCCTTTGCATGTGCAGCTCTCCTGACTAGCGTGCTTTTCCCGGATACCCGCACGGCTCCCCCCCATTTCCTTCAGGCTCTGACCCAGTAGGCTTTGGTAAACAAACCGGAGATCACAGATCATTCTTAGCAAATGGCCTGTGTCACTCCCTGCACACCGCTCCCGCTTTATTTCTTTTCAGAGCAATTAGCATCACTGGGTGCAAAAGTGTCCACATTGTGAGACATCCAGTGGGAGCCAGCGAAGGTTAGGAAGGGGGGGTGGGATGCTGAGAAAGACGTCGGCGTTGGGACCTTCATAGCACACAGCCACTGACTGGGAGCCGATGTGTCCTGAAGCAGCCTGGCACCCCCCACTGCCAGACAAACCAGCAGAGACACTGTTGGCAGTGCTTCAGCCACATGTAGGAGCCGGTATCGCACTCAGCAGCACAAGCCCAGATTTATGGCCATGGCATAACTGCTTACCAGTGTCATGCAGGTGACACATGTTTGTCAAAAACACCTCGTCTTGAGGTGGCCACAGAGAGCAGTTCCCTGGAACACAAGAGGCTTCGCAAAGCAAGGCGTCCCTGGGGCTCCTGCCTTCTGAAACCCCTTAATCGAGGGCCCACCATTTAGGGCCCTTCTCAGAGTTTCTAGAGCCTTCAAAAGAGAGAAGTCTCTAACTGGGGCTGGGACTCCCCGGCCGCAAACAGGAGCAACACTGGCTGGCCTGGCTCAGCCTCGGAAGCTGGGGATAAAAGAGGGGGATATTCTGGGGGAATATCTTTCCAAACTTGGGGTTGGGAACAATTTCTTTAACAAGGTGTTAAAAGCTCGGTAAGCATAAAAAAAAATCGATAGGTTTGACTGCAGTAAAATGTAAATTTCCTTTCACCAAATGATGGGTGAAAAGACAAATCACTAAAAGCAGAAGGCCTCTGGCATATGTACAACTAGCAAAGGATCAGTATCCAGAATACATAAAGAAGTCCTACAAATCCACAGGAAGAAAAGAGGCAATGAGCAAAAAGACCACAGCAGGCGTGTCGTAGAGGAGGAAATGGAGTGCACAGATGAACACGGGAAAAGCTGCCCGCTGTCACGAGGATGCAGGGAAGTGCAAGGTAAGGTCCCCGTGAGAGATTTCACATCCATCAGGCTCACAGTGAGGAAGATATGTGACATCTGACAGCACCTGGGTCTGAGACGATGTAGATCAGCTGGCACCCACGGTTGATGAGTGTGAAACCTGGTCTGGCCACACTGAAAACCGCTTTGGCCTTTTCTTGTTAGGTTGACCAGTCCCATACCTTAGCACCCTGCAAATCCACTCCCAGGAGTCACACAAGGCACACCCAAGAAGAGTTCGTCGCAGCACTGTTAGCAAGAGGAGGGGGAGAAAGGAAATGACCCAGATACTCATTGACAGAGCAATGCAAAAAGAAATTGTAGCACAGTGACACAATTTCTTTCCACACTGGTGACAGCAAACTCCAGCTACACAGCAGCACAGCTCAAGCTCAGAGAGAGGGAAACGTTGAGTACAAAAATGCAAACTTTAGAGATCTACATACAGACAGCAAGTTTTTAGAGCTTGAGAACAAAGAAGCAATCTAATGTTTAGGCTTATTCAGTCGGCCTGTGAGCAAGAGAATGGCAAACAAACAAACACCAAATTGCAGAGAGGGGTGACCTCCAGGCAAGGAGAAGATGGAAGTGACTGGGAATGTTCTAGTTCTGGAGTTGAGCTGTGGGCCCACGGATGTTCATTGTCCCACCATCCTTCATAATGCACGAAACACACGAAGTATTAAAACAGAACAGAGGCAAAGGAGAAAAACAAGAAGAGAAACATGGTGTGGGTCCAGACACATCCAGTATGATTTCCTTGTCACACACATAGTTGACTGTTTTCACGTGGTGTCACGGGGGGTACCAAGAGTTCTGTCGAGAGGCCAGAGCGGGAAGTGAAAGGACAGGCCATTGGACGAGGGCATTCTTCCCTCTGGACCTCAGTTTCTCCATATGCAAAACGAGGGGGTGTACCAGGAGTGGCAAATGGCTGGCGTGCGTAACCCAGGTCTCCCCTTCCTCACCCGCTGCGGACACTACTCATGGATTGCAGCACTGTTTCACATGGAGCACAGACACGCAGCGTTGGGCTCCGCAGCTGGGCCCTGCACCCTGCCGGGGATGCCAGTCTGAGAGGGCACACTAAGTGATACCTACGTGCTGATCTGGAGAGGTCCAGATCCCTCCAGCTGTGGCCTGGAAGGTTCTGAAGCCTCACCAGTAGGCACTAGCTAGTCTGAGAGGCAGGGGCCCTAGGGAGGAGCCGACTGGCTTTGGAAATGACCCTAGCCGGACCCTGGCAGCGTGCAGCCTCAGCATCTACACTGCCCACGCCTGTGGCCTCCGGTCCGCCGCGGGGGGGCCCCTGGCCCCCCCATCATCTGACCAGAGCCCGTGCTCCCATCCGTCAGGTGGGCAGGCTCATGTCTACGCTCTGCGGGTGAGCTCTGCTGGACCTGAAAACGGCAAGACGGGCGGAGGGCCAGGCAGGAGCTCAGCTTCACCCTCTAGCCCAGAGAGCTGTGGAAGCGGCCCCGTTGTGCCAGATTCAACCAGCTCTCTGAGGCAGGACGATGGCATTCCTTTCATCACCGCCTAGGCCTGCCTGGGCCTGCAAGCCTTTGCTCCTCTGCTCCCCTCCATACCTGCCCCCCTGCCCCCACCCGTCCCCTCTTCCTCCCCTTATGGTCCCAGCTCACAAGGCTCCTCCTTGGTTGTGCTATTCCATCTACCTCCCACCCCCCACCCCCCCAGTGAGCGCTGACGTCCCTTCCTCTAGACAACCACCACACAGAGGTCAGCTTTCCCGAGGAGAGCTTGTGTGCTGGGTCTGGTCCAGTTTCTGTGGGTGTCTGTCCCCTCCAGTATGGGGAGCCCAGCAGGGTCCACCTCACACCCGCATGAAGATAATACCATCAAACAGCCACAATTCCTTGGAATCAATGGGCTTCTCCGAGAACTGTCCACCACTGCCTAAGCCGCACAGCCAGGGAGGTTGGCAGTCGGGGAATGGTACCTCCCTCCCTATTCCAACAGCGAGAAACTCAAGGGCCACAGAGGGGGGTGACTTTTCCAGCATCACTGCCCACCCTCCAACCTTTGGGAGGCTGAGAAGCTTTTCTGTCATGTCCCATCAGGGCCCTCAAACCCCAGGAAACACCTCACTTCCCCAGAGCAGGGGCCTGCTGAGTGACCACAGCCCCTAATCATGGAGCATCTGGTTTCATCTTGGTCCCTGCGGATTCTTTTAACAACAAGATCACGTGGAGAGACATCATACCCAGGGACGTGATGCTTCGGCGATTCGTCTCTCTTTCATTTTGTTCACCTGATACACGTTTTAAATGACTACTGGGCTGTGTACACAGGAAGCCTTGATTCACTAGAAAGACCGTGGCGGGTTTTCTTAGAAGACAAAGTCAGGAATTTAAGGCATCCAGACGTGTCCAATGAGCAGAGTGGAGACAAAGATGTCTCTCCCGCTGCTGTGTCCGGGAACACAGCTGCCCACACACGCCCACCACACCCTCGGATCAGAGCCTGCCACTGATATCCACGGTGTGCAAGGGCTTGGAACCCACTGTCATCGTTATCACCATCCCTCGACCCCAAGAAGCAAACACCATGAGCTTGCAAAGGCACTCCGACAGGAATGCTCACTTGTGTTCCCAGGAATACACACAGACGCCAGATATTTACTTCTGGTTCCAACGTCTCCTGGGTTCATCCTCTTGCAAGTCCTGGAAACTCTGGGCACCACTTCTTGCCCTACAATCCCTCCATCAGATCCCCCCATCGCCCACTCTCCCAGGAAGCTCCCCCCACCTGGACACCTCCAAATCCTCCTCAAAGCCATCTCTGGCTCCCCCTCTTCCTTGCCTTCTCGCTGGCCCCTTTACACTAATTTCCTGCTAGAACGATCATAATGGGTTCAAATGCTGCTGCTTGCACACCCATCTCCCCCGTCACGGGGCAGGTTGTGGGAGCAGGGCGCAGGGCTGATGTACCCCCTTACCTCCAGCCCCTCAGCATGGGCCCGGGCACATTGGTGGGGGTGGAGTAGGGCCTCAAAGAAGCATGATCTAAATCCCTGGGCTCTGTTTTCCTCCAACTTAGAGTGTAGTCAAAGAGCTCTAATGACAAAGAAGGTAAATTCTAGGAATTCTGAACAGGGACCAGGCCATCCTTTCCTGAGTACTTCACAGCGAAGCCAAGACCTCACTGGTGAGTAACTGTCAACTGCCCAACAGTGGGAGTGAAGAACTTTCCCAGGAGAGAGAGAGACACAGACAAATGTTGTAAGGAGGGAGGGAGCAACTTGTGTAAGGACCGAAAGGCCAGTGGTGCCTCAGCAAAGCAATGGGGCGATGGGCAAGAGTTCATGGATTCTGCGTATCGGTTAGGTTAGGATGGGTTACGCTGCATAACACACAATTCTCTAAATCTCAGTGGCCTACAATAAAGTTTCTTTATGTCTCAGACTACATGCACATGTGGCTCTCCTTCGTCTCCTCTCCCCTCTGCACTCAGGTTGACAGACCAGTCTGTCTCTATCTGGAATATTGCCATTGTGGTGGAAAAAGGAAAAGAAAAGTGGTAAATTACTCACTGGTTCTTAACGCGTGTGCTCACATCTGTTTTCACTGTTCAGCAGCCCCTCTGCCATGCCTGAGGACAACATGGGCCGTGCTGTATAATCCTCCAACCGAGCAGGGCACTTCGATACAGGGCACCGAATGGGGGGGAGTGGTAATCCAGTTCCACACCGTGCTTATGAGTTTGACGTCTTTCCTAGGATCAGTGAAATCTGTTGAATAAACTGTTCATTTCTAAAAATCCCTCTGGCTGTAGTGAGAGACACAGATTGGAAATGGGCAAGGGTGGGATTCGGGAGAAAATTCAGGAGGCTGCCTCAGTTTCCCAGGCAAAAAAAAAAAGAAAAGTACTTTACACTAGGGTCATGGCAGTGGAAACGGAGAGAAGCCAAGAGATTTAAAAGATGGAAGGGTCTAGTGATGTACAAAGAGGAGCAGAGGTGAGTGAATGTGTGACGCCAGAATGGCCAAAAGATACAGCAGGCTTGGCTTCTCATGTCTTAAACAGTTGCTGGCTCCCATCTTTGGGGAGGACCAGCTACTCTATTCTCTGCTTGTCCTTGGGCTGTCTATGTTCTCCTAAGAAATCTCCCTTCTTGCTTGAAAAAAAAAAGGCTGAGCTAAATAAAGATGGGAACACATGGATGTGGTGAGCAGCCGAGTGAGCTGACAAATGAGTGACACAGTGACCAGGGGAATTAATTCCTGTCTCCAAGTGTTCAAAGAGTGAAGAGAAACTAGACTCAACCGGAAGAAAAAGAAAGTCCTCCCACTGGGCATGCCTCAAAAGGATCCCTCGCCTCCCTACTGACACATCAGGCATCTTTCTTCTTCCACGGGGCTATGACCAATTTCGGCTATAACAGAGGAAGGGGAGTGGGTGAGAGAAGAAGAAGGGAGGGACAGGGAGGCAGAGGAAGGATGGGCTCCATGGACATATAGCAACCTGTATAGAACCCTTCCTCTCCTCCATGTGGCCTCCCTCCCTATGCTTCCTTTTTAGAGTTCCAGACTTGACTTTCAGTGGTGGGAGGGCTTGGGATTCACAAACACCTCAAAAGAGAATTTCTGTAGCAGCAGCATTAGGCCACCTTACAGGAAAATAGAGCCTTGGGGTCCACACAGGCACAGAAAGCCGCGGGGTCTCCTCTGCCCTGGGTGTTCTCATTAGCCAAGAAGTGGAACGTTCAGACACAGAACTGTATGGTTTGGACTCAGTTCAGCGCACCCACGGGGACAGCAACCACGATGCTCCCAGTGGCAGCAGAGGGAGTGTTGTGGTCACTGTCCATGGTGCTTACAGGCTGACTCAGCTGGAGAGGCTTGTTCTAAGACCCAGCCACACAGGATGTCAGAGCTGAGAGGGCTCCAGGATTTCAACTTTCCCAGTGCCTCATTTTGCAGATAAGAAAGCACAAGTCCAGAGAGGGGAAAGACTTCCCTCAGGGCCACACAGTGGGTGGCACCGAGGGACTGGAAGCTAGCCTCTAGATGCTTGCTCAGACAAAACTCATTTCCTTGGAAGGCTCCTGGGATTTGCCCCCAGAAACCCAGAAATAATTAGACCCTGAAAACTCACGGGAGGACATAGTAGGTACTCAGTGGACACTGGTTGACTGAATAAACGAGTATACTGGGATGCAAAAAAACAAATTTGAAGCTGGGCGTGGGCCCCGGATCCTGAATTCAAACAGGAAGTCGTGTTCCTTTTTGGTATGGGTGAAATGGTACGGAAGAAAGCAGTGGGGGAAGGGAAGAAGTGCTGCCACGAAGACAGTGGGGTGGCGGGAAGAGGATAAGAGCAGGTGCAACCCAGGACATTAAGCACAGAGGAGGGCAGCAACTGGACACTAACCTCTGTTCTCTCAGGTTCACTCCCACACAGGAAAACAGGTTGAACAGCTCAGGAGTTTCCTTAGGGAGGGTGGTCACAGGACCTCAATCTGGCCATCCTCCCTGGCCACAGTGATTGGCTCAGCACTGGGTATGTGCCAGTTAGGTCCCAGTGGGTCCTGACCTTAGGGCTGGAATCATAGGGAATGAGGGGTTCTTTTTCTGTTGGGAGGCTGAAGGTGACTGTTGGGGGCCATCTTGCTTTCCTAACAGAAAAGCCCAGCTGAGAATGACACCAGCACAGAGGAAAGTAAGCAAGGCCACGAGGTCGGGAAAGATGATTGCTACTGATGTCATCAAGCACCCAGGTACGGCCTTGCCTAGAACTGTCTGCCCTTAGCCTTCTTAGGTACATAAATTATTCTCTCCTGCCTCATTTGATTGCTTGTTTAGGCCGCTTTGGTTTTTCTGTCACTCAGTGGCTATCAAAAAACAACAACAACAACAACAACAACAACAACTCCAATTGCTCCTTGAAGTTGTCTAAATGGAGCATCCTGGAATTGTGACAGTATGGATTTAGGCTAGGTTCAAGGGGGACTTTGACATAACAGTGCAAAACTCCACAGTCTAACCTGGAGATCCAAATGGATTCAAACCGTATCTGTTGGCGGCCTGCCATAGGCTGGGCCAGTCACATTACCCAAATTAATCCTCATAGGACCGACCCTGTTAAGGTAGCAACTGATGACCCCATTTTAGAGGACGTGGCGGAGGCTCAGAGAAAGGAGGTGACAGGGCTATAGCTTGGAAGTGTGGAGCCCAGATTGCACACCCGGATTCTGCTGTGTGCAGCCTGAGAAGCCTCATGGTATGGCCTGTCCGTGTGTCAGGGCACCCGGCCCCACGCCTGGCATTCTGTGGGTGCCTGAGACTTGGTAACTGTCATGTGCCTGTTACAAGACTCAAAAAAGCAATGGGACCTTCTTTCCCCAGCACTAACACACCTTCCCAGTTCCCCGAGGACTAGAATCCCTCTCTGTCCCTTGCTTTCCTTGGCAGAGTCCTGCTCATGTGACAACAGGGCAGTCCCTCATTCACAGCCGGCATTGGGAGCTGCTACAAGGGAGGCCAAGAGCCTTCACCCCTCCACCATGCCTGGGACATCTCTTTCCTTGGAGCCTTGGGGAACTGACGCCCGACTTGCACACCCGAGGTCTTTTCCAGAACATGCCAAGAGTCTCACTCGGTTTGGAATGGGATGTATCCATCACTGCACTTTCCATGTCTCACTCGTGCACTCCTTTCTGTGCACTGTGGCCTCCCGTGCCTGCCATAGGAGAGGCCAAGCTGACAAGAAATCAACAGCTTAGCACTTGAAGGGACACACGAGGCAAGAGCTGACAGCTGGAAAGCTCTATTTAGAGAAGACCTCACGCTTTACACTGAAGAGGCTGTCGAAGCCCTCGGGGTCCGGAAGCAGTGCTTGGGCCAAAGTGAACTGGAAGGCTTCATGATGGCTGGAGGCTCTGGCCATGATGGGGGAGGAGAGGGTGTGGTGAGGTCCTTGGGGTGACCCGAAGGCCCACGGCATGCAGGCTCAGGTTGGCCAGAGAGGAAAAGGCAGAGGCTTGTCCCAGAGGTGTTCACAGACCAAACATGAATGGGCCAACCAGACAGACAGAGCACCATAGCTCATGGGTGTAGAGTACAGGGACAGGGGCAGAGATCCAAGTCTGCTGGGGAACTAGTTAAGAACAGAGAAATTTTAACCGACACTAGAAGGCTGTATCAGTTGGATGTGTTTGGCTGAAGCGACAGAAAACCCTACCAAGAGTGGCTTAAACTATGAAGGCATCTAACATTGAATGTTTAATGACGATGTGAGAGATGGGAGGTCCAGAGGTGGTCTGGTGGCTCACAATGTCATCAGTGACCCAGGTGCCGCCTGCCTCTCCGTTCTACCGTTAACAGAATATTGGTGTCACTGGTTCACGGTTGCCGTGTGGCTGTCTCCACTCTGACCATCACATCTGCACAGTTAGCACTCAAGTGGGAAGCAAGGGGGTACCTTCATGAACCCTGCTCACCTCTTCTCAGGAAGGAGAATCTCTCACAGAAGCCCCCAAAGACTTCCTCTAATACCTCATTGGCCAGAACTGGGTCCCAAGCCCCTTCCCCAGCCAGTCACCAGCTGCAGGAAAAGTGGTTGCCGTGACTGGCTTGGACCAACCCTGATTCCTCCAAGTGGAGCATCCACAGGAAGAAGGCAGGGCGGGCTGGACAAAGGTTACTATGTGAGCATCTGACACCATCCAGCTCTAAGGGACAAGTGGATAAGGGAGCTGAGGGCTCAAAGCACAGGGGATGGAGAGCAGAAGGAATGGCACAGAGGTGCAGAGGTGTGGGGACAGCTTGGGTGCTCAGGATTACTGCTGGTTCATTACCATGGGAACACAGCACAGGTGGGAAAGGTGGGCAGGCCCTCATTTTCCAGTTTAGGCCTGGAGTGGGGCAGGCCTTAGGCTATGGGGAGCTCCTAGGAGATGCTGAGCATGAGAGTGAGTGCGGGAGCAGAGGGGAAATTGCAGTTTTGTACGGGCACTTTAGGAACAGAGTAGAGCCATTCTGTGACAGCCAATAATGTCGCTAATAAAACTCTGGTGGCCTCTATTCAAACGGATGATTATAATTGACAAGAGAGAGCAAACACGACCTTAACTCGTGCATTTGGTAGTGGCAGCTACCTGTTTCTGGATATTAGAACGCACACCCTCAGCCTGGTCCTTTAGACAGCTACTGTGTCACATCTGCAACCCTGGGGCCCCCACCAGTCCCACCCGCCCTCAGCCTGGCTTCCAGCCGGAGGCCCCAGGGGGCCTGAAATGACTCGGTGCCTGGTGTTGTCATGTACACGGGATGCCCCCAGCTCGAGGGTGGGGCTGACTGTGTCCCACTCTCCAGAAAAGACAGCAGAGGCTGGAAGTGAGTGGGGGCTTGCTGTGAGGTGTGGGGTAGGGTGTGACCCCAGAGCCTCTGCCTTTCCCCATCCACCGTGCTATGTATGACTTCAGGACTTCAGGAAGTTTGCTTATTGGCTAAACAAACCAAAGGGGGGCTCAGAACTCCTGCTCACTCCAGCGCTCCACCAGGGGGGTGCAGAGGATGGGAAGGGAAAGGACATGGGGAGGGGAGGGAGGAGGGCTCTGCTCTGTGCCATGCTCACCCATGCAGAGGGGCACACATGTGACCCCATAAACGTGTCATCCATCCGTTATGCCCTGGGGCCCTCCAAGGCAAGGAAGACCTATCCACAAGGTCTATCCACCAAGAAGACCTAACAATTGTAAAGATTTATGCTCCAAATGTAGGAGGACCCAAATATATAAGTCAATTAATCACAAACATAAAGAAACTCATTGATAATAATACCATCATAGTAGGGGACTTCAACACCCCACTTACAACAATGGACAGATCATCTAAACAGAAAATCAAGAAGTAAACAATGGCTTTGAATGACACACTGGACCAGATGGACTTCACAGATATATTCAGAAAATTAAATCCTAAAGCAACACGGGGTGCCTGGGTGGCTCAGTCAGTTATGCGTCCGACTTCGGCTCAGGTCATGATCTCGTGGTCCGTGAGTTCAAGCCCCACGTCGGGCTCTGTGCTGACAGCTCAGAGCCTGGAGCCTGCTTCAGATTCTGTGTCTCCGTCTCTCTCTAATCCTCCCCCATTCATGCTCTGTCTCTCTCTGTCTCAAAAATAAAGAAACGTTAAAAAAAATTTAAATCCTAAAGCAACGGAATATACATTCCTCTCCAGTGCGCTCAGAATTTGCTCCAGAATAGATCATGTACCGGGACACAAATAAATCCTCAACAAACACAAAAATATCGAGATCATAACATGGATAGTTTCAGACCACAATGCTGGGAAACTCAAAATCAACCACACGAAAAAAATGTGGAAAGATAACAAATACTTGGAGACTAAAGAACATCCTACTAAAGAATGATTGGGCTAACCAAGAAGTTGAAGAGGAAATTTAAAAGTACATGGAGGCCAATGAAAATAACACCACAGCCCAAAACCTCTGGGACACAGCAAAGGCGGTCATAAGAGGGAAGGATATAGCAATCCAGGCCTCTGACAGGAGGAAAGGTCTCAGATACACAACCTAACCTTACACCTTGAAGAGCTGGAAAAAGGACAGCAAGGAAAACCCAACACCAGCAGAAGACAGGAAATAATAAAGATTAGAGCAGAAATCGATGCTATCGAAACCAAAAAACAAAACAAAACAAAACAAAACAAAAACCCAGTAGAACAGATCAATGAAACCAGAAGCTGGTTCTTTGAAAGCATTAACACAATTGATAAACCACTAGCCAGTTTGACCAAAAAGAAAAAGGAAAGGACCCAAATAAATAAAATCAGGAATGAAACAGGAGAGATCATAACCAACACAACAGAAATAAAAACAATAAGAGATTATTATGAACAATTATACGCCAATAAAATGGGCACTCTTGAAGAAATGGACAAATTCCTAGAAACATATAAATACCAAATCTGAAACAGGAAGAAATAGAAAATTTGAACAGACCCATAACCAGTAAAGAAATCTAAATAGTAATCAAAAATCTCCCCCAAAACAAGAGTCCAGGGCCAGATGGCTTTCCAGAGGAATTCTACCAAACAATTAAGGAAGAGTTAACACTTATTCTCTTGAAGCTGTTACAAAAAAATAGGGGAGTGGAAGGAAAACTTCCAAACCCTTTCTAGGAAGCCAGCATTACCTGGATTCCAAAACCAGACAGAGACCCCACTAAAAAGGAGAACTATAGACCAATTTCCCTGCTGAACATGGATGCAAAAGTCCTCAACAAGGTATTAGCCAACAGGACCCAACAATACATTAAAAAAATTATTTGCCACGACCAAGTGGGATTTATACCTGGGATGCAGGGCTGGTTCAATATCTGCAAACAATAGATAGGATTCATCACATCAATAAAAGAAAGGGCAAGAACCACATGATCCTCTCAATAGATGCAGAGAAAGCATTTGACAGCATCCTTTCTTGATAAAAACCATCAAGAGGGTAGGGATAGAAGGATCACACCTTGAGATCATAAAAGCCATATATGAAAGACCCAATGCTAATATCATCCTCAATGGGGAAACACTGAGAGCTTTCCCCCTAAGGTCAGGATCACGGCAGGGATGTGCACTCTCACCATTGTTGTTCCACATAGTATTGAGAGTCTTAGTCTCAGCAATCAGACCACACAAAGAAATAAAAGGTATCCAAATCAGCCAGGAGGAGGTCAAACTTTCACTCTTTGCAGATGACGTGATACTCTATATGGAAAACCCAAAAGATTCCATCAAAAAACTGCTAGAACTGACCCATGAGTTCAGCAAAGTCACAGGGTATAAAATGAATGCACAGAAATCAGTTGCATTCCTATACACCAACAATGAAGCAACAGAAAGAGAAATCAAGGAATCGATCCCATTTACAACTGCACCAAAGACCATGAAACACCTAGGGATAAATCTAACCAAAGAGGTGAAAAATCTATACACTGAAAACTATAGAAAGCTTATGAAAGAATTTGAAGAAGGCACAAAGAAATGGAAAAATATTCCATGGTTCTGGATAGGAAGAACAAATATTGCTAAAATGTCAATGCTATCCAAAGCAATCTACATAGTCAATGCAATCCCTATCAAAATAACACCAGCATTCTTCCTAGAGCTAGAACAAAGAACCTTAAAATTTGTATGGAACCAGAAAAGACCCTGAAGAGCCAAAGCAATCTTGAAAAAGAAAACCAAAGCGGGAGGCATCACAATCCCAGACTTCAAACTGTATTACAAAGCTGTAATCATCAAGACAGTATGGAACTGGCACAAAAACAGACACTCAGATCAATGGAACACAATAGAGAACCCAGAAATGGACCCACAAATGTATGGCCAACTAATCTTTGACAAAGCAGGAAAGAATACCCAATGGAACAAAAACAGTCTCTCCAGCAAGTGGTGCTGGGAAAACTGGACAGCGACATGCAGAAAAATGAACCTGGACCACTTTCTTACACCATACACAAAACTAAACTCAAAATGGATGAAAGACCTAAACATAAGACAGGAAGCCATCAAAATCCTCCAGGAGCAACCAGGCAAAAATCTCTTTGATCTTGGCCACAGCAGCTTCGTACTCAGCACGTCTCTGGAGGCAAGGAAACAAAAAGCAAAAATGAACTACTGCGGCCTCATCAAAAGGAAAATTCTGCACAGCGAAGGAAACAATCGGCAAGACTTAAAGGTAACCAACAGAATGCGAGAAGATATTTACAAATGACATATCAGATAAAGGGTTAGTATCCAAAACCTATAAAGAACTTATCCAACTCAACACCCAAAAATCAAACAATCCAGTGAAGAAATGGGCAAAAGACATGAATAGACACTTCTCCAAAGAAGACATCCAGATGGCCAACCGACACATGAAAAAATGCTCAACGTCACTCATCATCAGGGGAATACAAATCAAAACCACAATGAGAGAACACCTCATACCTGTCAGAATGGCTAACCTTAACAACTCAGGCAACGACAGATGTTGGCGAGGATGCGGAGAAAGAGGATCTCTTTTGCATTGTTGGTGGCAATGCAAGTTGGTGCAGCCACTCTGGAAAACAGTATGGAGGTTCCTCAAAAAATTAAAAATAGAACTACCCTACAACCCAGCCATTGCACTACTAGATATTTATCCAAGGGATACAGGTATGCTGTTCTGAAGGGACACATGCACGCCAATGTTTACAGCAGCACCGTCGACAATAGCCAATGTACAGAAAGAGCCCAAATGTCCATCTTTGGATGAACGGATAAAGATGTGGTATATACATACAATGGAGTATTACTCAGCAATCAAAAAGAATGCAATCTTGCCCTTTGCAACTACGTGGATGGAACTAGAGGGTATTATGCTAAGTGAAGTTAGTCAGAGAAAGCCAAATTCCTTTAACTTCACTCCTATGAGGACTTTCAGATGCAAAACAGAGGGAAGGGAAGCAAAAATAATATAAATACAGGGAGAGAGACAAAACATAAGAGACTCTTACACCTGGAGAACAAACAGAGGGTTACTGGAGGGGTTGTGGGAGGGGGGATGGGCTAAATGTGTAAGGGGCATTAAGGAATCGATATTGTTGCACTATATGCTAACTAACTTGCATATAAAGTCAAGAAAATAAATATAAACAAAAAAAGAAGATCCAGACGCTTGGGGGACATTCCCTCCGGGCCGCTCTCTTCTGGGGCTGAGCTGGAGCCATCCTGTGGACAGAGATTGTGTCCCCAGACCTCCACAGTCCCCACTGCTCCCTAAGCTCCCCCTGCCTCTCCAGACTCGGCCCCTGGAGTCATCTGAGTTTGCTCTCCTCCCTGCTGCCTCATGGAGCTTCACTTCCTCATCTGGGCATGAGCCACAGCCATGTCAGCCTGCCCCAGTCCCTGGCCAGGGGTGTCAATGGGCTGAGAAGGTAGCCCTCAAGGCCGGCCCTGCAGAGGCAGCTGAGAAGGGGAGGAGGTGGGCCAGGAGTTGGGAACAAGAGCTCTGGGAAGTGTCCCCAAGGTATGCCACGGCTTCTGACTTCCCAAGATCCACCCTAACAGTCCCTCATACGGCCCTCCATCAGGCATTTGCAGACCCCAGCCAGCGGGTGTCTGTGGTCCCAAGGTCAACACTGAGGGCACACAGCAGCAGACGTCCGGCCCAACACTCCAGTTCTGGCATGTATAGCTCATGTATGGCACATGTGCTCATGTATAGCACAGCATCCTGTGAGGTGGCTGTGGCCAGGCCCACTTGCAGGGAGACAAGGGGCTTGCCCGAGGTCATGCACATTAATAGGGGTTAGAACCTCAGTCTGCCAGTCTATAAAGCTGCCTCTCAAAGAGCAGACCATGTCCCCAGGAGACTGGTCATCAGGCAGTTACAATCAGGTGATTTGAGTATAGATGGGGTGAGTGTGTCAGGGTGGGGGGTGGGCAGTGGGCAGGCAGGGTCGGAAGAGCAGAGTCCTGAAGGGGGAGGGGCTTTGCTAGGTGCTGAGGACTCAGCTTGTGCAAAGGCCCAGGGGTGGGATGCAATGGGGGCGACAGGGCTCGCATGCTAAGGCAGGAGCAGCGGGGTGGGACAGAAGGTGACGCTGGGTGCACTCGCCCCCATGTGTGGAAGCTCCCAGATTCCCCCCTCCTCCCGGCTCCACCCACGTCCTGGCAGCCCTGTCTCCACGGCTCCATCTGTCTCCTGCCCCGAGGCCCGGCCCCCTAGCCGTCTCCTCAGCGTCCTGAGCTTCCACACTGTCCTGTCTTGGCTCAGACACAACAGATGGATTCCCGCCCTTGAAGTGATAATTAGTTTCTCATTACCGAGAGGTACCATCCTGACATGTCCTCAAAGTTTAAAATAAATTAAAATTGGAAAAAAAAAATCCAGACTGTTAATGGTGTAAATGAGCACGGAAGTAAGAGAAGGTCCCTCGGCTCCTATTAATGATGGAGCCCTTCTGGTCCTAGAGAGAGGGAGGAGGTGGGCTTGACCCACAGGTGGCCTGTGTCTATTCAGTATTCTATCTATCGTCACATTTTTCTCAGCCTGTTTCTGCATCTGGCCCAGAGCCCTTAGAGAGCTCACGGACTGGAGAGGAACCAGGGTGATCACAGCCCTGTGCCGGAGGGGGTCTCGGTGAGGCCAGAGGGGGCTGTGGAAGGCGGTGGGAATCAAGAAGGGCTTCGAGGAGGAGGGTCTCCCCCAGGATGAGCCATCATCTGGCCACAGGGAAGCAATGGGAATACATGATGATGAGTAAGTGAATGAACGAATGAACGAATGAACAAATGGGTGCCCATCCAACAGAGAGCAAGGAGGAGCAGCCAGCCCAGGCCCGGGTGGAAACGCGAGGCACCCTGAGTGGGAGGGCTGTAGTGTGATAACTGCCACACACCTGTCCTTATGGCCCTCTCGCTGCCACACCTAGCCTGAGCCGGCTGCATGGGAGCCCTGCTCTGTCCTCTGCTCCCGGACACTGCTCATCATTCCTAGCAACATCCCCCAGGGTGGCCTCAGTATCCCCACGTGTACTTGTACCTGCCCCCTGGGGGCTGGCTGAGTTCAACAGAGTGATAACGCAGACTCAGGCTAATTAGCTAGAAAGGTGAAACCAAGGAGTACCGAAGGCACAAAATACAGACTCGAGACAAAGCTAAGATTCCACACTAATAATTAAGACACGGGCGTCCCGCTGTGCCTCAGGGCCTTTGCACTTGCTCTTCTCGCAACCTGGAACTCTGCCCAGTGCATCACTTGCTCCCGAAACACCTTTAGGAACTGTGTCCAACATCCTTCCTGATTTTATTTTTCTCCACTCTATACGCCGCCACCTGACTTGGCGTACACGTCACTTCTTTTTTTTTTCGTCTCTCCCACTAGACCGTTGGCTACATGAGAATGGAGACCCCTGCTGGCTTGAGCCACCGCTGTGCCCTGGTGTCTGGAACCAGCCTGGCATAAGAGGGCCTCAGTGAATGTGCCCCGGGTGAGTGAATGTTGTAGACCACAAACCAGAATGTCCTGGGTAGTGCTGAGGGCTGTTTATTCACCCTTTATTGACCCCCTACGTGTGCCTGGCACCGACCTAGGCGTAGACCCAGCAATGAATGAGACAAAACAAACAAACAAACAAACAAACAAACAAACAAACAACCCCCAGATACCTCTGTGCCCTGCTCCTGAGGCAAAGACACTGTGGAGGGCAGACAGTGAGCACACTGTGTTAGAAGGGGCATGCGCGGCAGAGGAAAGGCAGGAGTCAGGAGGCTCAGAAGTGCCAGGGTGGGGCTGGAGGAGGCTGGGGGCCAGCCACGGCTGGGGCGTGGGGGAACAATCATGGGAGGAGAGATTGCACAGGACCTGGTGCCCTTGTGCATGAGGACTCTTCCTCCGGATGGGGGAGCCGTGCCTGGGTGCTTGAGCAGGGGTGCAGCCCTGAATGCCCCGAAGGGATGAAGTTGGTAATGGCAAGGGAGACTAGGGGTGGGGGGCGCTGTGACTGGGGGTTGGGTAGGCGGGGATGGTTCCTCCGAGAAGGTGACATGTAAGATGAGGCCGGTGTGCATGCGTCTGTCTGCCTGACAGGTCGCGTGCCGAGTCACTTTGACTTGACCTCTCTGGCTTGTCACCACCCCCTCCCGCCCCCAGGAAGAATCCTCCTTCTAGGGGCCCACTCGCCAAATAGAAACGACCAATGCAGAGCCCACACCCCCCCACCTCCTTTCAGGCTGTCAGACTCTCCGACTCCGGGCCACTGTCTACCTGGAGTAATCACCCCCGGGCCAGGTACCAGATCATTCGGGACAGCCCCCACCCAGGCCCCAGGGTCCTGAAATTATCCACACTAGCCAATCCTAAGCGTGTCACCTGCCTTGCTTGTTCCCTCCTGCAGAAACCACAAGTAAGGCGCCTGTCACAATTGTCCCTCCTCCTGGGGTTTCTTCACGTGGCCCTGCACGGTGTGGCGTGCCCCTTTCTCCTGGGAACCGTGAGTAACAAACTCTTCTCAAAGGCATCGTCTCCTGATCTGTAGGCCTTACTGAACCTCAGATTTTCTCTAGATACACTTTATTTGAAAGCAGCACTACCAGACCCTTTGCAGACAATTAAGAGTAACAAACAAATGGACTGTATACGTTGTCATGACATCTTCAGCAAAGTTAATGTTATTAGAAGTCCTTCCCCCCATAAAATGGCAGGTTCCGTAAGAGCGGAGGGCGTATAGGAAATGACCCTGAGCAGACCAGGCACCTGCGAAGTCCTCGGTATCTGTCTCCCCAGACTGAGAGCTCAGGCCCAGTCGTCCCCAAGTCCCGGGCTCCACCTTCCTACCGTGCTTGCTGTTTGGTCGGTTTGTCAAATTCAGCTTTTAAGCTTGTCAGCTTCGCAGGGAACTTGTCAGCTCCAAACTCATCTTTCGAGCAATAATCAAGTTACACCGTGCGCGAGACGGCCCGTTCCCGGAGTTATTTAATTAGAATCCGCAGCTATTAGCGGGGCGA